>NW_027315801.1:8757214-9089714 GCF_026437365.1 Eucyclogobius newberryi
GGCCGGCTGCACGTGGAGCCTGGCACGTGTGCTGCCGCCTTAACCACTCAACCACCAGGCAGAACCGTTCTGTTTTTATGTTTTTCAACTTTATTCCAACTTTATATTAATTTTAGAAACAACTGTATTCAATATGGTGGTCTGAGTTTAGTTTTGGTCCATAAAACTAAACTCAAAGCAAGCGCCGATGTGCCTCGCTCCATCTGATCATCTGATACTTGCTCTTTGTTCTCTTTGTTCCATATCTTCTTAATGGACATTTCACAGAACTGTATATTCTGAGTAAACAAATGGTGATGTAACAAACATGAGCAGATTGTACAGGGCTCTCTTGGGTAGCTACGGGCCCATGCACCAACAGAAAGAACAACTAATTAAGGAGCACTAAGCGCGGTTCAGATTTCCCTCAAGCAAACTCCGCTGAATCTTTCGCAGCGTTACAATTACCTTTGCGAGCTGCAGCGGCTAATGGTACAGTCACTCATAGGCCTGTCCTTCCATGAATACTTCATTGTTTTCTCTTGGTGGGAAGTGAAAAGAGGCGACAGGGGGGCTCATAAATCTGCGTCGTTCGGCCTCTTTACTGCCCCACAGTACTGGCATACACAGAATGGACCATTTTTATTTTTGCAGCTAACCAAACAGCTTTAACTTTGAACTTTAAACATCCATTCGTTATTTGAAACGCCTCTTCATCCATATAGTTGGCATAATGACACGGCAGCACATGCGTTTTGGTCCTGAGGGCTCGGTGTGTCTGCAATGCAACTAAATCTTTGACACTTTTTGAGGTCAATCATGGTTCCAGTGTCAGCTACAGGCAAAATAATAAAGGTTACACTCTAGTAAGTCTAAGGTTTTACTATTGTGCCATTATAAAACATGATTATACATAATGAACCTCAATTGTACCGACCCGTATGGCTTCCAGAAGTACATTTACATTTTACCCTTAACCTTTTCCATCAATAAAGTATGTGTGCCAAGGGAAAACAGAGCTCACCGCCAAGTATCACCAATGAGGGAATTCATGACTCTAAAAAATAAAATAACTATGTCAAACAATAAAAAAGTATTAGTTTAATATTATTACCAAACAACCGACTAATAATCGACTAAACTAGACTAATATAAGATCAACACACTGCAGCAAGTACCGCCTATGAAAATATTTGGCTTTCTGAGTACCACCAGGTCTAAAAAGGGGCTATTCTACACTGCATATTAAAAGATGTGTTTCCATCTAGTGTTGTATTATTTTTCACAGTTGATCTTGTCTTGATGATGTGAGGGAGTGACCACTGCACAAAGCCTTCTCCAGCTCAAACACTCTCACTGGGGGTCAGATCTGTAGTACATTTGTTTCTGCTTCCCCTTACATGTTTTCTCTGCTTGATGCCAATGATTTAAACCTTCTCAAACATACTAACATCTTTTCCATGACCACGGGATTTGTCTTTCCGCATGGTTGCCACTCACTGCCGCTGAAAGATCACATGAGGCAGTTATCCAGTAGGGAGGGGGCTCGTACCTACTGTATTTGCTTTGTTAATCAGTGACTAACTCCGAGAAGGGCAGAATGATTATTATTCATTTGATTAGATTGACTGCAGAGGCATCCACGTACCACCTGAAGGCGCTCGCGGTGCGCCTCCCACAGTTTGAGGACACTCTAGCTTTTGGTATTTTTCAATTGGACACTTTGTGTGTGTGAACTCCTGTCCCCTGTTAGCTGTAGTACAAATGTGTGCTGCTAAAAAGAAGTAAACAAACTGAAAAATATTTTGAAAGAGGTTGATGTGCACTGACTGATGTGTGAATGGATCCAACTGGCCATTCAGCATTCAGCATGTGGTTGTCGTGGGATATTTTTTGGCCTCTCTTTGGCACCCAAAAGCCTAAATAATGTTCTGTGACGTTTCAAAACTTTATATTTGACTTATATTTGACACATTGGCATTTTGTTTTTAAATGTACACACCACAGTAATACAAATGTATTTATATTGAATTTATAATGATTATTGACTACTAACCTGGCTTTAAATGCTCTTGAGTCTGTGAGTGATTAAAAAATGAAACTTTGCTTTGCATAGAAACTTCCACAGACAGCATGGCATTAAACTTGTCTATCTCCATAAAGACTTGCAGGTGACGCCACCAAGTCATGTTGCAAAAATCCTAGTTACATACAAACAACCAGCAGCACCAGCTGGAATAACAGATGTTTTTTTTGGTACTAAATGAACAAAAAACATTTTGTGTTTTTGGCCAGAGAGGATGTGAGTTATACAAGCAGAAGTGAGACTGGTTCGCACTGTCTGCATCTAAAAATAAAGTATTCTGTGTCTCGTCAAGCCAGAAATAAGAGCTGAAAGCAGAGTTCTAATTGGCTGCACCTGGGTGGTTCACCTTGTCGTTTGAAAGCTGTGCACATGGTCAAAAAGGAATTCATGTGTAAATATTAACAATGTTCCAACGAGTTTGTGAGAGTTAGGTACGAGTTACAGATTCAGGTGCCCCAGCTGTGCACTTTTTTACAAAAATGCATCCAACATTTTCCTTTACTTGTATAAGGCCCACATCCGGACACAGTGCTTGCTGGGCTGAGGTTGGAGGATGGCGGGCCCTAGGCGGCGCTCAAATTTTTTTTTGCTATATTGTCTTTCCAATCGATATGGAAAGCCAATATGATCACACTCCGCCACTTAGGAGCGGCGTATTGCAGCGGATTTTCCGACGCTTTTACAAATAAAGTGGCGCTTTTAACGCCGTGCGCCATAAACGTGTGCTGTAATTTACGCCAGACGGCGCTCAGCGTTCTCTTAATTTACGCCATAAGCCGCTCCTATTGTGGCGGAGTGTGATCATATTGGCTTTCCACATCGAGCGCCGCGAGCGAAAAGTACAACGGCGCTCGCACGGACGGTGCTGTGGTGCTTTTTGCAGGCAGCGCGTGCACGGTTATCTTAATACCTGGCGGTATCTTTACAGCATGGCGGGGGCCCGCCGGAGCATGGCGACATATTTTGGGCATGGCGGGGGCCCGCCGCAGCATGGCGGGCCGCCATGCCAAAACCCCTCAGCGAGAACACTGCGACAGCTTAATGCACTGCTTTGAATCAGCCTCAGTAAAGTCCTTCCTGCATCCATCCATCCATCCTTTTAATACCTGCAGCTGATGATAAATGCATTATTTTATGTACATTGTCACGTTGAGTCAAAGAGCAATCTGCCTGATAGCATACACTGGACCTCTCCTTTAATAGACTTGCTGAATCAAGTGATAGTAGCATTCAAGCATTTTACAGTCTGCCAGTGTGCATGTCTTCAGCTGCATCCTCATTCTCATGCGCGCACAATAAAAAGCACTGAACCGCCATGTTTCTGTCTTCCAGGTCCGACGAGGATACACCCCGAATAGTCAGGTATGTATTCCAATTACTTTCTTGTATTGACATAAAATTTTACATATTTTTCCTGGCTATTATATGACATACATTATACTTTGTGGTGTGGAGAATGTAATTTTTGTTTGTCAGAGTTGCGGCGCGTGGGAAGTGATAAGGGTTTATGTGGAGTGCAATGCAAGGTCGTAGGCTACATCTGTGTTGGTTGAGAGGTGATTTGTGGGGCCTGATTTAACACTGCTGTGTGAATCTATCATTGCAGTCAAACGTAGCGGAGAAATACGGCCCAGAGTTAATGTGGTGCTCACCGGTGAACTAAACCAGGCCTGTATTTTGAGCTTGAGAATTTATTGTTGTGATATAAGCAATCACAGCATCCATACGGCAAGACGCTTTTTCTGATACGATTTACTGTTAAAAATGTCTGGCCCTTTAAAGAAACCGCTAAATGGTCATTGAAACCTGGTGCGGCTTTATCCTGGTTTGACACACTGGTTTGTCTGTTTAGTTTTTTGTTTTAGGCATGGTTTAGTTTTTGTTAAGACTTTATATTAGTAATTATTCAGCATGTTTACAATAGTCCTGGTAGAGCTCAGTTTAATCCTGATTTAGACGTTTGGTCCTGCTTTAATCCTGTTTGGTCAATTACAGGTTTAGTTCCGGGTTTATTCCAAGTAGGGTTGTCAAAAGGATCAAAAATCAAATACTAATCTATACTAAAACTAGTATCGAAGCTAGATACCGTACTCATTTGAATAAGTATCGATATTGAAAAGTCATTAACAGTTTTAGTCATTTTGAGCTTAATCACCGCAATGTTTTTTTAAAATAAAGGACCATTATTTTGTGTTGAGAATGTCAAAATGGGAAAAATGTTTAACTGAAAAAGAGCATTCTTAATTATCATTGTGATATCGAAATTGGTATCAAGAGTTTAGTCTAGTTTGAAATTTTAGTATCGTGACAAGATGTTTTTACAGAATCCTACAGGATATACAAATTATCGTTTTTAAATTGTTTGTACAAATGTACCGTAATAATACTGTCAGGTTTATGTTGTTGATTTGCTTTCTCTTGGTAATCTCACAACGAACAATTTACTTACAGTATTACAGTATGCTTTATTTGGACTGTTTGTCGCTTAAGTAGTTTTATATTAGAATAATTTAAGCTGATTGTGTTGGACTGTCACCTTAATTATGTAGATTATGGGTCAATAAATGAGAGATGGAACAATATTCATCAAGCGTTCGCCTTTCTTTGCACTAAATTTTTATTGTACAATAAGATTTGAGCTATAAAAGGTCAAATACATAACTTCTACGACTCATTAAAGATACTAACTATCTACTTCTGCTTTGTATTTGTTGTGGCTCATCTTTTGAAAATTACTACATACAGTATTTTTAGAAAAGGGTTTACGTCACTCTGAAATTTTCTGTAGTAACGTTGTGCATTTGTCTTTAGAATACACAAATATCTCCACTTAAATCGTGTAAAATTGGACAAAGTTTTGTAATATTGTGCCACCTTTACCTCTCATAACTCCAGGCCTCTGCGCGTGAGTCTCGTGAGTGTCTAGACGAGCAGTCAGGGAGCTCTTCTCGTGTTTTGGTGAAGCATTTCCCGGCCACGTCATTTTTCTCTGGGTGCTCCCGTCTCCTCAGGCCTCGTTCCTTCTGCTCTAAATGTCCCTTTGCGACGACGAGCTCGACACAGGCAGCAGAAGATGTGTGTCAGTCTGGGCCTTTGTGCTGCCAACTTTAGGTGATGAAATATATTTGGGGATTCAAGCAGCCTGACCTAAAACAGAACTGTCAGGCAGTAACTGTGTGAAATGTTGGATGGATTTTCTTTTAGGTACAAGGATGAAAGCAAATGTTGTGGATAGTTGCTGTAGGAAAAAAAGAAAGATTTAAAAGTGGAGTGATGGTTTACTCTTCAGCTTGACCCTGCAGTGTGTAGTACATGTGGTTTTGCATCTCGCTCTTCTACAACTGCTGCTACTACAACTACTACTTCTACTACAACAACGACAGGGATTGTTTTGTATTTCTGTTGACATGTTAGAACTGCTTTTTTGAAACGACTTCTCAAGAGGTGTAATTCACCAGCACTTCACCCTTTTTTGTCCGAGCCAAACATAAACACATGGGAAAAAACTCCAGATCATTTGTGTGTGAACAATCTCACTTTTTTATGGCACAATCTTGACTCAAAATTCTACTACAACACGCAGTAGATTTTTTTTATGTCTTAAACTGTTTTGTGATTTCTGTCATGTCGGTGTGATTTGAATGCATTTTTCCCTGTTGTGTGAAGCACTTTGAGTTTGCCTACTGCTGCAACTGCCAATTTGACCACTGTTACTGTTATTGCCACTACTACTTCTCCTACTATAAGATAAGGCTGCAACAAATTCTCCTTTTCGTGGTTTTCAGCTTCCTGCTAATTTCAACTTTTTGAGGACTTTTTCACATTAAAAAAATATGATGTGTTGCTTTAAATTATTAATCGCGATTCGCTAGGGCATTTGTCCTAATTTCTCACCATTCTGAAACTTATGGATCATTTGTTTTACTGCTATTAATGACCAACTACTAGCCCTATTACTACTACTACTACTATTACTATTACTATTACGAGGGCTGAACAATTAATTGCATGTGCAATCTGTCGTGAGTAATCTGAATTATTTTTGTGGACAAATGCATCCACTACTACTGTTACTACTGCTACTGCTTCTGCTGCTGCTTCTTCTGCTGCTGCTTCTGCTGCTGCTTCTGCTGCTGCTTCTGCTGCTGCTGCTGCTTCTGCTGCTGCTGCTGCTTCTGCTGCTGCTGCTTCTGCTGCTGCTGCTGCAGCAGCTACTACTACTACTTCTGCTACTACCGCTACTAGTACTACTACTATACTGCTGCTACTACCGCTACTAGTACTACTACTACTACTGCTGCTACTGCGCTTGCAGAGGAGATGTTAAAACACACACGCACATGCACAAAACCCCTCTCTCCAAACTGACACGTTGATGCGCTTGGAGCGCTCCCAAATGGCATGGGCTCTTCCGCGTGCTTCTTGAGGCTGGGCGTTTGGCCATGGTCCCCAGTGCCTCGCCGCTCATTAATCCAACACGCTCTCGTTTTAATTATGCCTGCGAACAGGCCAAGTTTCTGTCCTCACCTGCACACCCTTTCAGGGCTGCGTGGAGTTCCTTGAAAGCACAAGCCATGACTGAATTGTTTAGCTTTGAGCTGCAGCACTAATGACACTGATTCTGCACATCAGCAGAAGGGTTGGACTTCAGACAAGAGCAGCTGATTAGCATGGATGTTTTTTCTAATCACAGTCTGTGATGGGCAAGCCAAAACTTCCCTGTGAATATTTCCAAGCCAATATTTTAAAAAATGTCACATTGTTCTGGGGAAAGCTAATTAAAACAACATTTATGGCTGTGGATGAACTTATAAAAGTGGAAACAAATGGAAAATCCTTTGTAACAACATTTAGTGTTCTTGCTCAGGCAGTATGCTGCTGCAATGTCAGTAATATTGGACGTATTTGCAAGGTGAACCCTTGTCTTGCATCTATTAGCAATGTTTAAAGACACCAATTCCTCACATTTATTCAATATAGTTTATCAAAATTTACTAATTAACCTTTCACAGGCAGATTGGCAGAGTGGTTGGCATGTCTGCATATCAATAAGTAGTAAATCAATCTTTTGGTATTCAGCACAACATCTTATTAGAATCTACTTAAAACTTGGTTTATTCAATTTAGTCTTGATGAGACTGGTTTATTCCAGGTTTAGTTTATTTATCAGTGAAAATACACATTGACACGCACACACACACACACACACACACACACACACACACACACACACACACACACACACACACACACACACACACACACACACACACACCTCACTCCAAAATACTTTCACACACATCTGCACACTATTTACATAGTCATTTCCTTCTGGGTTTAGTTCTAGTTAGGCCCGAGCGCCACAAGCTGGCGAGAGGCCTATTAATCTCGTAAGGCCGTGCGAAGCACGGCTGCGAAAGTGCGCACGAAATCGAGCGCGAAGCGCTCGCCCACTTCCAAACACTCACTAACGCACTCCTTCACTCACGCACGCCCCGTGCATACTAATTAGTAGTAGGAAAATGGAACATTACCGTTGTAAACGGGCGAAGCCCGTGCAAAAGTGCGCACTAAACGAGCACTTTACATCGGGATGACGGCCGCGAAGCGCTCGTCATCCCCATATAAAGCACTCATTTTCCCTAAGTAGCTCACGAATACGTTCCCCATCTCTTGCATGTTCCGTGCATATAAGCATGTAATGCAAAAATTGAACATTATTACTGTATAGAGGGCCCAAAACACAAAGTGGGCGGAGCCCACTCAAAATTAACGAAAGTACCCGTCAGTGACCAGGGACCCACACCATGAGGTAGGAAAGCGAAACATTGTTTTCGCATCGGAATATTATTCTTTCTTCCTTCTTTCTCTTTCTTTTCGGGACCAACCCCCCTATTTTTCACCCAGTGAACATTGACGAAAAGTCACAAAAATTTGCACACCTCTAAAAATCGTGCCTCTCTACATTCTGGCTATTTCCCTTTTCTAAAATAAAAAAAATTGGCGCGTCAGCGCCCCCAAATGTACCAAAAATGCATTGAGATAGGAAATGACCCAAAAAAAATCTGATCGTAGAATCATGAAATTTGGCGCAGAGGTAGATGGTGACAAGAGAAGTAAAAAATATTATTACGGCAACGCCATCCACCCAACCAAATGTCGGCCATATTGGTTCAAAAATGGCTAAGCATGACTCGGGAGTTTTTCCAAACGTCGTACTTTTACGAACTTCTCCCAGGGCGTTGGCTCTAAAAAGCTGAAATTTGGTGAAAATGGTACTGAGGAGTGGGACATCAAAAGTTTTTCAAATTACATTGATACCTGTCACGGTCTCTGAGCGGCGAAGCCGCAAACTTTCGCTAGAATTTCAGAAATCTCCCAAATTTAACATTTCACCCTGGAGAGACAAAGAGACCACGAGAATGGACTGTTTAGCAAGCTTTATTTGCGAGTTATTTGGCGCTCAGACCCCGGCGGAAGACGTTGCAATCATGGGCACTCCATGATCTATTTGTATTAGATGTCTCCCCCCGGAGCCTGGAGACTGGTGGTGGTAGATGTGGAGAGGAGGTAGAGGATGAGGGGAATGTAGAGGAGCTGGGGAGGTGGTGGGTCGCAGTACGGTTTGAGCGGCCGAGCCATCTGCCTGAGGGCTTAAATGCCACCGCCTGGTGCTGATTGGGAGCAGGGAGGAGTCACTGGGAGCGTTGATTGGGGATGAGGAGCAGGTGCGAGGGCCATGGTACAGACGCCCCCTGACCTTTCACCCTACTTCTTTGGCCAGGAAAAACTGCATAACCTCTTTGGGATAAGCGCAGAAACCTGGGAGAGTCCATGGTGAAGGAGGGATCTGACTCTCACAGACGGACAGGCGGGCGCCCGCTTGAGTGCGATGATGGCGCTGGGGAGCTCCATGGTGGCCTTGATGTAGGAAGGAGTTAGGTCTTCCAGGCTGAATTTACGCAGACGGACTCTCACAGACGGACAGGCGGGCGCCCGCTTGAGTGCGATGATGGCGCTGGGGAGCAGGGTCCTTCCATGGTGGCCTTGATGTAGGAAGGAGTTAGGTCTTCCAGGCTGAATTTACGCAGGCTTCATTTCACCCTGGAGAGACAAAGAGACCACGAGAATGGACTGTTTAGCAAGCTTTATTTGCGAATTATTTGGCGCTCAGACCCCGGCGGAAGACGTTGCAATCATGGGCACTCCATGATCTATTTGTATTAGATGTCTCCCCCCAAAAACCCGGGGTCTGAGCAGCTGTGTGCCAAGGTTATTACGGATACTCAGAAAGAACAGGACAGCAGATACTTAGAATAGAGTAGACTGGTCAGGCCACGAGGCTGCCATTGATCACGTGGTGGCCCGAGAGGGGCGGATGCGTAGCGACGGGGAGAGTAGGGGGCAAAGCCCTGAAAACTATAAGCGTCTGAAATGGAGGCCTCTATTCACGGAGATGTGGTGAAGGACCGAGGACGGGAATATGAAGCGCCTGGAGTAGATAAGAAATGACGTGGACACGTGGAGAGCTAGAGGATGCGACTAAGGAACAGGTAATGAGGAAATATGAACCACCACCAGTATTTGTTGCGAGACGAGACTTACTCGAGATGCGAGGAGCGTTGAGCCACCAAAATTGGAGGCAGGTAGGGACGAACGTACGGGTATGGGCGAAAGGGACTGTCGCCCGAGTTGTTAGAGGGCTGTGGAGGATATGCCCTGAGTGGCCGCGGATGTGGCGGCTCCTATTC
Organism: Eucyclogobius newberryi; assembly: GCF_026437365.1. Lineage (NCBI taxonomy): Eukaryota > Metazoa > Chordata > Actinopteri > Gobiiformes > Gobiidae > Eucyclogobius > Eucyclogobius newberryi. Next base: position 8,767,031 of record NW_027315801.1, read on the forward strand.
TAAACCGGTGCCCGGTGAGACGAGGGGGCGGATTGCATAGGATCGATGTTACCTTCGGGTATTTCCGAAACCAGGGGGCTGCCTCTGGAGTTAGGAACGGCGGGGAATGAAGTGCGCCGTGGTTTGACCCGATTGGGAATTTACCCGATGCCCTGAGCCACGTGTGCGTGCTGTGATGATGCAGGGGCTTTACCTTGAAAGTTAAATTATAATAGAATTCTGATTCCCCCCAAAAACGAAGGAGGCGGCAGATGACAGAGAGTGGAGGTGCCGGCAGACGGCGGAGAGTGGACTGGAGAGCGCCGGCAGACGGCGGAGCGTGGACTGGAGAGCGCCGGCAGACGGCGGAGCGTGGACGGGAGAGCGCCGTCAGAACGTAGACCTGAAAGCGCCGGCGGAACGGCAGAACGGAAACCTGGAAGCGCCGGCAGAACGGAAACCTAGAAGCGCCGGCAGAACGGAAACCTGGAAGCGCCGGCAGAACGGAAACCTAGAAGCGCCGGCGGACGACAGAGCGTAGACCTGGAAAGAACGGCAGAACGGAAACCTGGAAGCGCCGGCAGAACGGAAACCTAGAAGCGCCGGTGGACGACAGAGCGTAGACCTGGAAAGAACGGCAGAATATAGAACTGAAAGCGCTGGCAGAACGGCAGAGCATGCACGCCGGGGCAGACGGCGGAGCGTGCACACAGTTGCGCGCACGCAGAGCGCCGGGCAGATGGCGGAGCATGCACGCAGTTGCGCGCAGTGCGCCGAGCAGACGGCGGAGCGTGCACACAGTTGCGCGCGCGCAGGGCGCCGGACAGACGGCGATGCGTGCACGCAGTGCGCCGGAGCAGACGGCGAAGCCCGCACGCAGTGCGCCGGAGCAAACGGCGAAGCCCGCACGCAGTGCGCCGGGGCAGACGGCGGAGCGTGCACGCAGTGCGCCGGGGCAGACGGCGGAGCGTTCACGCAGTGCGCCGGGGCAGACGGCGGAGCGTGCACGCAGTGCGCCGGGGCAGACGGCGGAGCGTTCACGCAGTGCGCCGGGCAGACGGCGGAGCGTGCACGCAGTGCGCCGGGCAGGCGGCGGAGCGCGCGGGCAGTGCGCCGGGGCAGGCGGCGAAGCGCGCGGGCAGTGTGCCGGGGCAGACGGCGAACGTGCACGCAGTGCGCCGGGGTAGACGGGAGAACGTGGACTGACAGCGCCGGTAGACGGCAGAACGTGAACTGCGAGCTCCGGTAGACGGCAGAAGGTGAACTGCGAGCGCCGGTAGAAGGTGAACTGCAAGCGCCGGTAGACGACAGAAGGTGAACTGCGAGCGCCGGTAGACGGCAGAAGGTGAACTGCGAGCGCCGGTAGACGGCAGAAGGTGAACTGAGCGCGCCGGTAGACGGCAGAAGGTGAACTGAGCGCGCCGGTAGACGGCAGAGCGTGGACTGAGCGCCGGTAGACGGCAGAGCGTGGACTGAGAGCGCCGGCAGACGGCAAAGCGTGGACTGAGAGCGCCGGCAGGCGGCAGAGCGTGGACTGAAAGCGCCGGCAGGCGGCAGAGCGTGGACTGAGAGCGCCGGCAGGCGGCAGAGCGTGGACTGAGAGCGCCGGCAGGCGGCAGAGCGTGGACTGAGAGCGCCGGCAGGCGGCAGAGCGTGGGCTGAGAGCGCCGGCAGGCGGCAGAGCGTGGCCTGAGAGCGCCGGCAGGCGGCAGAGCGTGGACGGGAGAGCGCCAGCAGGCGGCAGAGCGTGGACGGGAGAGCGTGGACAGGAGAGCGCCAGCAGGCGGCAGAGCGTGGACAGGAGAGCGCCTGCAGGCGGCAGAGAGTGGACAGGAGAGCGCCGGCAGGCGGCAGGGCGTTGACCTGAAAGCGCCGGCAGGCGGCAGAGCATAGACCTGAAAGCGCCGGCAGGCGGCAGAGCGTAGACCTGAAAGTGCCGGCAGGCGGCAGAGCGTAGACCTGAAAGTGCCGGCAGGCGGCAGAGCGTAGACCTGAAAGCGCCGGCAGGCGGCAGAGCGTAGACCTGGAAGCGCCGGCAGGCGGCAGGCGGCAGAGTGTAGACCTGAAAGCGCCGGCAGGCGGCAGAGCTGGAAGCGCCGGCGGGCGGCAGGGCGTAGACCTGGAAGCGCCGGCAGGCGGTGGAGCGTAGGCCTGGAAGCGCCGGTAGACGGCAGAACATGGGCTGAGAGTGCCGGTAGACGGCAGAACATGGGCTGAGAGTGCCGGTAGACGGCAGAACGTGCGGTAGGCCTTAGATTATAATAGAGTTTTAATACCCCCCAAACCAGAGGAGGCGGAGCGACCGTGTAAAAGCGCCGGGAGTTGGAGACGGAATGATTTGTCATGGAAAATTTAAAAAACTTTCCACTTGTGGAGGAGGCGGGACCGGAAGTGAGGTGGGCCGACGCGTCGCCAAACAGATGAGTCGAGAGGGGAGGGGGCGAGCTAGCCGGGTCGCGCAGTGTGGAATGAACACTGAAGTAAGATGGCCTTGGAGGAACAGATTTGGCCCATTAAAACGACCAGAGGGGCCCGGAGCGAGCAGATTCCGGGCAGAGGGACAGTAAAGGAACAGTCTGTGGGGCTGGACCGACTGGACCGGTGCTGTAACTCCTGATACGCGCATGCGCGAGTAAGCCGGCTTGACAGGCAGTTTGAATTGAATCGCGGGCCTTTTTGTGCGGCGCTTGCGCTGATCGCTTTGCGACGGTGAGTGTAGCATGACTAGAATTCCCGTACTTTCGGCTATAGAAAGGTGCTCCAGAAAGGGAGCTGCCCTGAGATTGGGAAGTTTGAACATAGCTGGCCGCACCGTCATGTGCCCACGGTGTAACGTGGGATATTTTAAACGTGAATATATATTACATGATGCGACGTAACAGTTGTCTTTTGGACCGGGGGATTGAGGTGTGCCTGCGGACTGGGCACATGACCCATTTCTAGTGAATATGAGTCTGAGACATGCAGCGCATTTATTTTATTGTTTGATTATATATTTATTATTAATAAACCCACAGAGTGTTTGGGAAAGCTGAGGAGCAGATACACTTCTGATGAATGAGATTGGAGCGAGCTGAATAAAAGCCCTAAAGGAATGAATGGCACGATATGTACAATGCATGGAGCTGCCTCGATCTGCTCCACAGGAGCAGCGTGCGTGAGGTGAGAGGGCGGAACAAGGATGTTAGGAATGAAAAGACGAAAAGTTAGATTGTTGGAGACCCGTAGTTGGGAACCTTGAAATCTTGCTTAAGATTGTGATTCAAGCAATATTCTCGAGATGAAGACAATTTAAAAATACTTAATTTCGACTGGGGAGATCGCTGGGCGTTCGGCCTGGGGGCCCCGTATGGCCAGCGGCGGGCCTGAGACAGGCCCCTGGAGTCGAGGACAGAGCGCTGCCGCGTGTTGGAGCCTGACGTGGACAGGAGCGTGTTCTGGAGCTGGACCCGGTGTCACGTGATCCGGTGGAGACAGCTGTGGCGCGGGAGGAGCCACGTGAAGGAGACGTCCCGACGCTCGATGCGGAGGAGAGGCCCAGCAGCGTGCGCGGAGCGGCTGATGATGATTTCCTGGTTCGTGCTGCGGGGCGCGCGGCAGGTGGATGGGACGTTTCGAGCAGAAGTGAGGAGTCTTGTAATGAGAGAACGCGGCGAGACGCTCAGCTCTTCCACCGGGTCGGGTGGATGCGCTCTTCCGAAGCCGTAGGACCGCGGGAGGACCCGGGGCCCCCGTGAGAGGAACACGGAGGGTCATCTGATTTGAAATCTGACATGATATCAGTCGCAGTACGGTTTGAGCGGCCGAGCCATCTGCCTGAGGGCTTAAATGCCACCGCCTGGTGCTGATTGGGAGCAGGGAGGAGTCACTGGGAGTGTTGATTGGGGATGAGGAGCAGGTGCGAGGGCCATGGTACAGACGCCCCCTGACCTTTCACCCTACTTCTTTGGCCAGGAAAAACTGCATAACCTCTTTGGGATAAGCGCAGAAACCTGGGAGAGTCCATGGTGAAGGAGGGATCTGACTCTCACAGACGGACAGGCGGGCGCCCGCTTGAGTGCGATGATGGCGCTGGGGAGCAGGGTCCTTCCATGGTGGCCTTGATGTAGGAAGGAGTTAGGTCTTCCAGGCTGAATTTACGCAGGCTTCATTTCTGCCGTTTGCGCAAATAAAGTCCGAATTGCGTCAAATTGCAATCAGTTGTTAAACTCTTTGCCCTAAACCTACTTGAAGTGAAATTAATTAATTTGGCGCCACAGCGCCCCCTGCAGATTTTATATGGAGGTTAAATGTTTAGTTTTGCGAAATTATCTGAAATTTGACACAAAACTCAATTTTGGCATCCCCATCAAAAAAGTCAATGAGACCCATGTCATAATTGTTAGGGCTTTGCTGTAGCGATGACCGAAACCTCCCATGTTATTCCAATGGGGAAATCACCAGAACATGTTTACACTTTATACTTTCACCAACTCCTCCCAGGGCGTCAGCCCTATCAACGTGAAATTTGGTGAGACTCATCTTCAGGTGTGGACCATCAAAAGTTATCCACATTTTTATTCAAAGAGTCACGGTGTCTGTGCGGCAAAGCCGCACATTTTGCCAAGAATTCAAAATAAAATTGCTTTTTGATGGTAAAACAAAGGGGAGAAGATGTGACAGCGTCACAGATTCAGCAGTAGGCGTAATAAAAGGACAATTGGGGCGCGTTAGCGCCCCCTCCTCTTGCGGCGTGGCGGCGGCGTGGCGAGGGCCGATCATTGCCGCTTGCGGCTATATTTTAGTCTTGATTTTGATGTGGTGTGTTTGAGTGTGAACGTAGCCTTAGTATCTTCTAAACCAAAAAACTTACCAAATTGATTCAACACATCGTTTCTTTTAGACACTTTAGTTGAGGCAACATTCTTTTAAAGGTTGGCACACACATGCATTTAATATTTACACATTCACTCAATTTCAGTCACATTCAGATAAGCTGTTACTACAAACAAATATTTAATCTATGTCTTAAAGAAAAGTACATCACAATAGAATTTACTATTTCTCACCATTTGACGCTAACGATCTGACAGACTGTTTCAGAAGTGTATAATAAATGCGAGTATAAAAATCCTCCTATGTCTCAAACCCTCTAACTGTCAGTCTTTCAAACGCTTTTCCTTTTCTGCTTCAAATCACTCCAACTTCATCCTCACAAGCTGCTGACAACCCCGCTACGCATTCACTTACATCTCTCCCATCACTAATATCCCAATCTGTGACACGGGCCTCAAGATTTCCTTGTGTTACACGCCTTGGTAGAGTTCATTATCATTAATAATAAAAGAAGCAGTGAACTTGGCACAGGCGCTATAAATAAATAAGGTCTTCTCCCTCCCATAAGGATTGCATTGGGTTGGATAGAAGTTGAGAAGTGCTGGCCCTGTTGCTGTCGTAGGTGTGTGTATGTGTTTGTGCCGGTTAATGAGAAAGGAATAACAACATAGCAGCTTTTAATTGGTGTTCTGTTGTGCAATCAGAGTGGACGGCTAGATTCAGATGTGATTAGGAGCCGGTGGAGATGGGCCCGACACAAACTCGACAGCCACCCCTGACCCGCTTTTATTGGATTGTTCTTCTGTCAGCGACTCCGTGATGAGAAGCTTCTTGCGCTCCCAGAATTCAGAGGGTGCACGCTTGGTTTACTTTCATTCAACTACCCAAATGTGTAGTTGAATGGAAGCTTTAGCTGCACTTGATTTAAATGTTTTCTATTGCTGTGAAAATTCTGAAGAAATGCTTTTGATTAGCTATTGATGGCACTTCTTCTGCCCCTGTCGCAACTGGTATTATGAACAGCGTAACATCACTAAACATGCATAATAGCTAAAATCCTCCATCTGAAGCTGGGTCCACAGGTTGCCCTAACGACATTGAAGGATGGGTCAAATGCACAGGACAAATTTCCGTACAGGGACAATAAACTATAACTTAAAGGACACATATTACTGTATGCTAAGTTGAAGGCGCAATGGACGATTTTTCGGCGAGTTGAGAACGCAGGTGGAATTGCGCATGCAAACTCCCCCGTGCGGACTGATACAACACAGACGTGCGTTTGTTTATTAGCGCAACGGATCGCTCAAACTGTCTTTCTCCTTCTTCATTTTGCCCCGTACACTGAGGGAACTATATTATGATAGATCCATGCGCTTAGGCACGCGGAAACGTGGGGACGAACCGCACGCGGCTGCAGGTGAGCGGTAGGTGCGTTTTATGATTGATACGTGGCAGGACTAATCGGCAGTCCACGCCACGAGGAAATAAGACTTAGATTTGTGCCAAAAAAATCGTCCATTCAACCTTTAACTATTTTGAGCTTTTAACCATGTTCTAACATTGTTCCCTCATCAAAAACATACCTGGAGTTGCATTTAGCTTCATTCACACAAGTTTGATGAATCCTGGTTAGAAAATCCCCTCCCTCCGAGCATCAAAAACAATGCATTCTGAATTTCCCCGAGGTGTAACATGGCTCAGAGAATCTTTGGCTCGGTTTTTAAGTCCATAAATAATCGGCAGTCTCGTTCTTAGCATTTCTACCATTAAATCACAATCATTACCGGTACAACTGCGTGGTTGCATCAGCAGGGCGGAAAAAAACTACATTAGCAAGCAGTGTTTATTTTGAAGTTGTGTAATTCCCTCTGTAGCCAGTAGATGGTTACTCTGGCGTCTCAAGCAGGTCACGAGCATGCTTAAAGGCCAATTACAATACAAATAATGTGTAATATTTGTACTAGGGGTGTAACAATTACCATGGTATTATGATTAAGCCGCAATAATACCATGGACATATAAATTGCAGGTTTCTAATCCTAACTACACAGAGTAGTACAGAGAGAATGCTGAGGCTATTCCATTAGGACTGTGGAACTTTAGTCGTTTTGTTGATTTATGCAACTCATTATTTTAAAATATTTTTAATTCACAACCGTAGAAGGGAGAAAGTATTGAGTGAGATTCAGTTCAGATGAATACAGTGTTTACTACTGTTTTTTTCAACACATATTTGTAATTGCGTGACCTTCTGTAGTCTTTTTTGGAACAGATACATGCTCAAATCATAGAGATTCTTGTGTACCTTTTGAGAGCATTTACTGGTGCCACGCCATGCATCTTTTATTCGACTAATCGGTTCACAGAGGATGGTTTTTTTATGCCCTCAATCTATGGGTTTCAGTTAAATGCAAAATAAAGACCTTAGAAATAACAATTCAAAGCTAAAATAAGCTAAAATTCCATCTTTTGAACGGTAAAAAGTCATCAAAATGGCTTCTGTAACAGAAAAAGGTCACATAACTATGACCCTTGAACAGCTCAGGGTCTACACGCCATCACAAAAAAATTCTGTTATAGAACATCTTGGAAATCCCTTGGAAATCATTGTGCATACATAGCATTATTTATTTTGACAGGGTCCAATACTAATGCAAATATGGTTACTTCCCTATTACTGCTACATACAGTGTTTAGTTACTCTATTCTTGATAAACCAGCACCAGCCCAAGTGAAAATCCCCTCCCTCACTCCCTCCCTTCCTCCCTCCCTCCCTCCCTTCCTCCCTTCCTCCCTCCCTTCCTCCCACATCAGACAGAGAACGGTTACAAACGAGAGTTCTCTTGTCTTTTCTATTGAGCGCCTCATTTGTGCTGCCATATTTTGTCCCTGTTTACACCTGCCCCTCTGATGGATGGCACACGTCTGTTTGGAGTCGGGATAGGCTAATTGAAATTTCGCATTGTTCAGGAGAGTGAATCAGAAGTGGATGCTGCTTGAAGCGATCATCTTTGCAGCACACTGAAGAGAATGATTAGTAACAGCATCTCTATGGGCGTTCTGCACAGCTCTGGCAGGGCCTTTTTATTTGCCCATAATTCTCTCCTGAGAGTTGGGGGAAACTGAGTGGATGGGATTATGGAACCTCTTTTGTTATTGCAGCCCGGACAATGAAAAGAATGAAGCTGTGTGGGCTTTGATTGTTGCAAGGTTCAAAACCTTTTAAATAGTTTCTCCAAGGACTGTCAGAAAACAAAGTAGAACTAATCAATGAATGTATAAACCAGTTATTCAATTGTAATCAGTGTTATAGCATTATATATTAAGTGTGGAAAACAAAGGCTGGTAAATGCAAGCAATCAAAAGGGTAGTGAGTGCTTTTATGGCAATCAGGCCAAGTTACAGGTCAGATTTGTGGAAAGGCAAATGAGCAATAAAAATAGACCTTATTGAATAAATGAAAGATAGATACGTTTTCTGCTCTGTGGAACATTCAAGGTAAAGCAATAATCTCTTTGGAGACAAGCAGGTAGGGGACCCTCCACCTTTAAAAATGATGTAGTCCAGTATGACAATAACAGATGCTGTATAGATATCTCTGCATTCTTATTTTCCCGTGGCATAAGTGAAATAACACTACAATGGAGATGACACAAAACATGTGGTTGGATTTCAGTGTGACAGGTTAAGTAGTACTTGATGAAATTAAATGCACAACAAGCATCAATCAAGTCAAATGCATATTAATTATCGTTAGTAAAACATGTTGAGTCATCCAACCAGGCTCCATTATGCATGGTGTAGACAACAAGCTCATGTCCACATCAGTGATGATTAGAGCTTCTTAGCCATAATCATCCTGCTCCTCCAGCCAGGTAAAAGCCTAATCCCCAAGTAAATGTGGTGTGAGAGTACAGCGTGTGTCTGTGTAAAGATGCTGCAAAATAAGTGTGACGGTTCTGCCAAATTTGTCACAACACTAGTAAAAGCATGTGTGGTGTAGCGCTGCCTTTGATATAAAGTGACAAATGTGGAAAACAAAAGTGAAACGGAAGTGCGTGTAAGTCCACATGAGCACCAGTCTGTCTCTGCAGTTATAACTGAACAGACGTCATACAAGTAGGTTTTAAAATAGGATTTCAACATAGTTATCATCTGATTAAAGGCTTAAATTGTGCCCATTAATAACAAAAGAAACAGGCACCGGAAAAAGAACCGTTCAGATATTGGTATCGAAATCGGGGGGGGAAACTATACCCAGTCCTAGAGATGATAGACTTTGACTACCTGCAGCTTCACTTGTGAAGATTAGAAGTCAATTATTATTGTGATTACTGTAGAATGGGGGTGAGTGATATTGCCATGAATGAACATCTCAGTTTTTATTTTCTTTTATTATTCCAACAATATTTCAATGCCATTTTTGAATCCATCAGAAACGTCTTCATGCCTGCAATGTCTTGGTTGAGGTTCGAGTATCACACAGAGTCAATGGACTGTAAACTTCCTTTTAAAATGAAACGTGAAGTCTTTAATTGGAGATTACTCAACATTCTAATTTGGTATATCTCCCAAACAACCATTGCTATATGATTATATCTCCTGCCACAATATCAAATATATACAAGAAACAAATCAATGCTGATAGGTTTAAGGAGAGGCTAAGGACAGGGCATGCTGGGACATTTACTAAGTCTCCCTCAGTCCATCAGCAGCTCGTCACTGCTGTTGTGATGTTGGGCATTACAAAAATAAATTTAATTGAAAGTAGTATTGGAACTAGATACTGAATGGAACCGGTAGTAAAAAACGTCTTTAAAATGGTCTTTATCAGATCTAAGACCACATGGTAATATAACATAATAATTCTTATTTGGTGTTGGAAATTACATTCTTTTACCCCCAAAAAAGTATCAAAATCAAGTTTAAAACATAAGTATTGTAACACGATGCACCCGTATTCACCAGTTGTTTCTGAGCAAACATAGACTCTTGTGTTTGATGCGTTTCAGGCTGTTGTCAGCTTTCCTTTTCCGCCGCTGTGTCATTGTGTCTAAACTGTAGGCTGATAGTTGTCTGCCGGGACCTGATGTGACAGTGGACCTCCTCAGCTCTGTCTCTCACCCCTGTCCCGCTCCACCACCACCACCACCACCGCGTTTCCCCCCTGTCTCCGGTTACCATGGTGAGGGATGCTCGAGTACCACAAGGAACCTGTCGCTTTTGTCCTTGTGTGCATTTCTCTTTCTCGAGATTCTAGTTTTTTTTTTACCCAGGCGTCGTGACATAAACAAAGTATTGGGGCGATAAATGAACTGCTGTCCCCGGTGGGAAAAAAATAGCGTTTGCTGAATAATTTGTTATTGCACAGACAGATACAAAACAAGGCAGTGCTTTCAGTAATGGAAAAGGGAGACAGTTACTTATTCAAGCTTTTCAATTCACAAAGAGAATTCAGTCATTGCCTTCTGCTTATTTCCATTAGGGCGACTGGTGCATATCCCACTACTGCATGAAGCTGTGATGAGGTTCAATGTGGACAATGTGGACCTATTTGGATTTAGAAACACGTGTACAGTACGAGTATCCACAGGGAGGAAATGCAGCAGAATCAACGTCTCAACCACAAAGATTTAAGGCTAACATGCTCCTCCGAACAGTATTCATTCATCTTCATCCAAGTCAAAGTGTACAATGGCCCAAGCTGTCTTTTCATTTGAATCATTTTAGTTTGAAAGGTTTTGTGTGTTATCATGGCCAAAATAATAGCGATTAACAACAATATAGAATATAAATGTGATGGAAAGGTCCTCAAATACGTGCCATGTTCAGGGTTTTAACTGCCATTTTATAATTGCATCAAAACAACACTGAGAAAACCTTGGATAAGTAGTATTTTTCTTACAGTCTAGTGATATAAATATGATTTACTTTGTTGTGGATTATTATGATTATACAAAATCCTGCACGACGATAATTGTCTTTCTTTTTTATTGTGATTCGTGATGATATTATTTATTGTCCCATGCACTAGTTCATCAAATTATGTTTTCAAGGAAAGATCCATCGCCATAGTTTCCTAATGAGAAACAGTGAATCGATCAATGGTCAGTAATTATTGTAGAACTATGATCCGTAGACTGTGATGCAATTGACAGTTATTACAGACAAAGACATGTTGTGGTTGTTGGTGAGTAAAGTAGCAAACTGTTATTTCTCAGCTTTATTGGGGATTTTAGAATCACCAGTTGAACAAATGTGGCTCAACAGTTGGACCTGTCACACTTATTACAATATCGATTCATTGTACAATAAAAGATCGACGGAACAATGTTTTTTTTGGGCTCAGAATTTATCTCTTTTTTTTAATTTTATTTTTTTAAATTTCTTGTATGATCAAATCTGAGTTCTCGATGGTCGAATAAGTAACTGTAGGCTGTAGATACTAACTACTAAATATTATATTATATTGCACATTTAGAAAAAAAAATTGTGTCAGTAACAAGTAGTTTCAATCATTAATATTTTCTTCACCAATATACCACACTTCAAAATGTGTTATTGTGATCAATTAAAAATAACATTTCAGGAAGAATATCAGGCTGTGGGCTTGAACACACCACTTCTAACTTTTAAAAATATATACCATATAAATACTGTTCACAGAAGCAAAATTGCTTTGACTCTTATCCCTCATTGTTAAGATTTATGCTTCCGTTATGTAACCTTGTGTTACATTACGCTCATATTTATACACTGAAAGGCCCATAATGGCGATAAACTGCAATTGCAGCAGGCCAGATGTGTCTGTGGATTCGGGATAAAGCGCTCATCCCTCAGAGAGATGGGAGGCTGCTGGTGTTTGACTCGGGGTTGACAGGCGGAGAAATGCGAGCGGGACGTTTTGAGGCGAGATTCTCCGAGGTGGCACGGCTCGATGAAAACCTTAACAAACACTAGATGAGAAGAGAGCGTCTCTGTGGAAACGGAGATGGGATGCGTCTGAGCAATGATGAGTGGAGGACAAAAGCGCTCTAAGTGAAGGCGACTGAGAGGAATCGGATATCAAGTCACCAAAGTCACTGCAAAGGGACCAATGATACGGTATTGCGTGTTGTACAGGAAACATGGCAAAAGATACTGTAACATTTAGAAGTAGACATTAGAGATGGAAGTTGTGTTGAAAAATGAATAACATAATCATCAACGCATCGTCTTGATTTTACATAGCATTTATGTATTGTGTGGTACTTAAACCTCCTGACTTTTACAGGCTGGTTTTAGCACATTTCTGATGGTTTGTCATATCATTGTCTGAATATTGTCAATTCATAATCAAATAATCAAATATTGAGATGTGTTTTTGTCACTATCACACTTTTTATTTGGATTTGGCCACGGACTATAAGGATTCAGAAGACCATTACAGCAGACAAACTAAGTTGCAATGTATACCTGCTTCTATCTGGGTAAGATAGGACACTTTAATGCTTGTTTAGCCTTAGATTAGCACAACTTTTGTCCTAGTTTGGATCAATAGTCTTGGGAGATATGCACTCACTCTATAAACCACTGGGATAAAATCAAATTGTTTAAAGTTTGCATTCTATAATGAAAAAGCCCTGTTATCCATGCAAGCGTGATTGCATAATACAATGGTGTACTGTATATACTGTACTGTATGTATGACGCAACCACAGCTTCTATAAAGATCTGGGGCAGAAACAAAATAAGAACATACAACTTACTAAGCATTTTAAATTTGTTTCTGCTGTTGTGCTGCTTTTAGGCAAAAGGTTGAAGTGAGTTATTTTGTGAAGTAGGTGATGAAATGAAGTTGCATAATCACATAGAATTTGCAAAACACATTTTAAAGTTGCACTATGTGACTTTTACATAGAGACAAGCAGGAGTCTGTGTCATGCTTTTTCTTGGCTGGAATGTCAGGTTCGATCTGTGGGTCAGCGAGTCTGCTCACGTAGCAATAAGATGCCCATAATTCAATAAATACAAAATAGAATGTTCCACAAAACCACATTAAACTCGTCTCTTGCTTAATTTTAAACCATCAACAACCTAATTGGGATTCAGCACCTCCAAGTCCAGTCCAGATCTGCGGTTTCTTTATGTGGAGGACTTCAGCAGTTTTGGAGCCTCATTCATGGCGACAGGAGAACGCCGATGGGAGATTGACGGACAAATTAGCGTTGCAGCAGGGGTGTGCCGCCCGGTCACTCTGTGGAAGGAACTGAACTGAAAAGCAAAGATCTTGATTTGCCATCAATCCTCATTCTTGTCTTCATAATGAGCTGTAGATCATGGCCCTGGAGGAGTTGGAGGAAGTGTCTGGGGAGTGGGAAGTCAACTTTGGGCGTCTCTGAGGAGTTGATCTCACCTCCTGTGTTTGGTGCACTTGAAGCGTACTGTAGTGTTCTCACTGGGAAAGTACTTTGTTTGTGCAGATATGAACAAATATGAAACATTACTCTCGCTGTTGTGAATTTTTTGTGCATTATAATCTTTCAAACAAGGGTATAGTGATATTTCTGTCATTTAACGGGTCATTTTACAGTCTTTTCACATTTTGTTTCATTGCTAAAACTCAACAAATAACATTTAAAGGCACATTTCTGTTGGATTTCAAAGATATTCTGGTTATTGTGATGGTTCTGTCATTACTCACTTCTCAAGAAAGGATCTAAAAATTATAGTTGCGTTCAGTACAATTTATTTGCCTTTTGTGTAAAAAAACTAATTTGAAAACAAGTGTAAAATGGGAACATAACTCTTAAACTCTTAAAACAGCATTAAAAATGACAGCATAAACAAACAATTCAAGTATAAAGTAGATATTTAAATTTACTTTGCCAAGGGAGAAAAGTTAGATATTATAATCTTAGATATTATGGGAGGCAAAGTTGTACTGCAACTAATACAGTTTATAGCAAATTTGTATGATTTAATAAATAATCTTTTTTCTTTGCAATCCCCTGAATATGCACCAGAATTACACCAATATATTTCTTTACTATTATTGCAGCTTCGTGACTCAGGAACTTCTCTTTTCTGTGCCACTGAAATATTCCTCTTCTGAAATATTATGCTGACGGTGTGTGAAAAAAAAAAAAGTCACCCAAAAGTCAGCGGGCCCCACAGGAACACCTCACAAGAGCCAGAATGATTACAGTGCAGCACCTCTCCTCTCCTGTTCACCTCTTTTTCCTTTTGCCCTTTCATGTCAGCGCCACAGGAAACGCATTCTGCCCTAATATGGCTTGTGCTATTTTGTTATAGGAGACACGCCTCTTTACCTCTGGAGGTCACGGAAAACCCCGGGAGGCTCACGTCCAGGGCGGGCTGCAGGAGGGCCACACCATGTCGTCAGTGGAAATCTGCTTCTTTTGGGTAAAGTAAAGGATCATTTATGCTCAATTCTCGCACCGTAGCTTCATTTATACAGTATTTCCCACTGTTTCTAATGTCATGGCTGTGTTCTGGTAAATGACCACCAGAGGGCACTCAAATTCAGTTAATTGACCAAAACGTGCAACTAGAAAAACAAACATGGAGGCGCTTAAGGCTGTTTTTTTAACGATTTTGTAAGAAAAGGGACAAGAAAATGAGCTCTTGAGCTTTTGTAGTTTATTCTAGTCAATCTTTTTTGTTTTAAGTTTAAGGTTCTACAGCTCAAATCTTATTATACCACAGGGTTAGGGTTAAAAACTCTTAACTAACTATAACCATTGACCCTCAAAAATAGGATTCCAACTATTATATATTGAACGAGAAGTCGATATATAAATGATTATGACAGGGCAAGTTTTAATATCAGAAGAATTAGAATTAGTGTCTGGGTATCAAACTAAACTGCAAATAAAGCTGTCGACTTCACGCTTTACTGTGGTTGGTTGGATACGCCTGTCACTCAGAGCAAGGCGAAGACGGACCAATAGATATTCTGTTAGACTGCGTTTGTATATTTTGAGCTTTAAAGCTTTATTTATCAGAGACGCTTTGAATCACAATATAACTTTTCTGTCCAGATTGTCACAGGGTCAGATGTCGATTCAGTGTTTATTATATTTTGCCAACTCGGTCTCTGGTGTCTCCCTTGGGTGCCGCTGTATTATTTGAACTTCTTCATCTTGTCATTGCAGAGTTGATAATTAGCCTCTCTATGGCAGATGGGTCACGACAGCTTGACAGATCTAAAGTCTGGACCAATTCTTTGCAGCTGGTCTCTTAATGGCATAGCGGTCTTCTTTTCCTTTTTTTTTGGAGTAAAATTTTGTGAATATATTGTGAGAAGATCTCATTATGACTAATTAACTATGATGGCTGAGAAAGTGAATCCACTATTAGCTTGTGCTGTGGCGCATGGAGCTAGAAGGCAGTGGGACATACTTTGTACAGTAGCGCCAAGTTCTTCAAAGATGCTTATTGCAACATCATTAAACAGCAATGTCAGCCGTAACCATAGCCTACTTCTGACTCGTGCAGGCTAAAATAGAGGGTGTCGAGGGGATGGGGGGGCTATATTTAGAAGTGCACTTGCAGTACAGTAGTTTGTGATGAGTAAGAACATCAACAATGGCGTTCTACAAAGCCTCTCTAGTTGTTTTCAGGGCACTTTTGGTTGTTTTTCAGCTAAATTATGTACTTGCAATGTAGTAATTTGGATTTCATAAAGTTTATCAGAACTGTCTTGGCTTGTGGTTGTGGTGTTGTCAAAACATTCCAAAAGAAATTGATATTTTTTCCTAATATTTAATTTCAGTACTAATGAAAGTGCTTGATAATAATAAAAATTAAAGGGTGTAGAAGAAGGAGGTAGACCTTTAGTACCAGTATGTGGTCAAGACCATTATAAAACAATTCAAGAAACCTTTTTTGAGTTATAGTGTGGATATCTGGTGTATTAAAGAATGAACAATCGACAAAATTAAATTGCTTATATTATAGATGTTATGTTGGCAAATTGCATTGTAATTTCACAATCATTAGAAAATAGTGCCGGTTATTAGAGACATGCTGTAGGTTCGTCTTTGTTGTGGACACATTTATTTTCAATCTGACCCTGATGTCTATAAAAGGTTTGCCAGCTCACCTGTAGAATTTGTCTCCTGTTTATATTGTAGAAAGTGATCAGATGGATAGGCTCAGTCATCAGGCTTAGTGCCGAGGGGGCGGGTCTCCGGGGACAGCCAATCACGTCGCGAGCTGAGCCGGGCTGCTGCTACTACAATGTATTAGAGGAAACATACCCCCGAGAAGAGCCTGAATCGTTTAATTGTTTGATATTTTCTTTATTTACTTCGCATTTTCCTGTTTGTCCTCTGCTTGTTTTGCTTAAGACCTGTTCCTTATATTGCAGCCTGAAGCCCAAACCACTGAGATTGAAGACTCACAATCCAGTTTCTATGTCAAACTTGTTTAAAATTATAAATAAATCGTCAGCTTCAAGGTTGTAAAACAAGATGCGACAAAAATGTGTTTCCGGCAACACAAAATTTGAAAAGCTTATTAGAAGCAGTCGTCATTGTGTTTACATATTTGTGTTGTCACATTAGACCTGTCCAGTCTTGGTAAACAAAAGCCTGTATTCCATTAGCCGCTACCTTTCCAGGAGTTAGCGCTGATGAGATTTCAATGGGAGAGTTGACATGAGCCTCCTGTTTTGGCCTCTGGACCACGTGTGTGCCACACCAGAGCCTCATTAGAAAACAGTACTACATGTAGTGAAAAATGTCTTAAATCTAAGGTTCTTCTGGACAATAATGCACTAAAAACATAGCAGGCAATAACTGTTTGAACTGTTGGATGTAAAACCTGATCCAATTGCAGAGCGTAGCCATGTTGGATTGGCTAAATCGGTTGAAAACAGGAGTTTCCAATCAGGAATTCCGAGATGCCAAAATGTTCCGAATTTAAGATAAGATAAGATAAGATAATCCTTTATTGTCCCACATGGGGAAATTTCATTGGTGCAACGCAGGAAGATACAGAGGTAGATACATAAGAAAAGAACAGATCACTTATAGGAAGTCTGAAAAACACTTTCAGTAGAAGATCTCCTATAAACAAAAACTCCCATAGACAAATAAATAAATACATAAATACCATTGAATGTGATCACGACAGTAATTGCACATGAATATGTGTCACAGTAATTGCACATGAATCACAACAGTAATTGCACATATTACTAGTCAGAACATGGAAAATACAACCTCCGGGGACTGGAACACAGCATTAATACTTGTTGGCAACATCCTGCTGCTCTGTCTACAAACAACTAAATGATATATTTTGCTGGCCATTAAGAGGAAAGGCTTATGCGTGCGCAGCTGTTCTAAACGCATCACTTTTGGAAGGGTCTATACTGAAACTCAGTTTTGATACTAAGGAAAAGGCTTGATAAAAAAGGCTTGTCATTTCTCGGGGGCCTTAATAGTGAGCATAAAAGTTTGTGCACCTCTTTGTTTTTAGTATTTTGTTTTAGTCTTTGGCTGGAGTGTCTCTGAGTTCTTCTCACAAAATTTGTGTTTATCGTGTGATTCTGTATCGATATATCGCCATAAGCATTCACAAAACTTGAGTTGTTGCAGGTTTACAATTTTGTTTGTTATTTAGAGAATGTAAGTATCTATTTATGCAGTTCATGATTTATGATTTATAATAAAAACCTGCTCTGTAGCACTAAAACAGGAGCACGTCTTTACATAGGAACCCACTCCCTCCCTCTGTTTTTTGAGCTCTGCACAAATGGCAGCTGGAGAAAGGAGGCGCGATTGATAAACCTAATAAAATGCTCATCAAATGTATATATAGGCACAGACCAGGCAGTTAAAGCATATGCAAAAACAAAAAACAAGTAAATAAAGAGCCCTTAAGGGGTGAACGGGTCAGGGGCTTGAGCTCCTATTGGTAACATACTAAAAAGAAGTGACAAAAAGCCATCAAATAACAAGCAGAGAACATTTTGAATTGCAATATGTTGCTGTGGGTGTTGCACAAGGACAAATAAAAAGTTATTAAAAAAGGAGGAGGAGGCCTTAGCTGATAAACAGTTTACCTTAATGAAGATGAGATAGTGCCACTGGACTGTGTTGAATAAACTGAAGCAGAAATGATTTTTGAGGGCGTGTAGCTCTGGTCTTAATTTCAGAAATGTGTCTTGTATTTGGATCAGGACAATGTTGTTACTACTCTCTGAAATGTTCTGCCTGTTTTCAGTTGTTCAAGTGATGTTGTCAGTCACAGGAACCGTAATATTGCCATTCCACGCTAAGATCACTAAAACCGCAAAAGGGCTCTAGTGACCAGGGTAACCGCATTTTACATTGTGTTGCGCACTTGCCGGGTGTAATTTAACTGTTTAATGATGAACTGCTGTATTTCATGTTTTCACACCGTCTGCCTTTTAAGATGCAAGAGATTTGGGTTTAAATGAATCTGGTCAATCTGTAAATAAATAAACAGCACAGATTTAACACTTTACATTGACCCAAACAAATCCCAGTTTATCAGCTTACAGATAAGAAGAACTGAAGGTGTAGAGTGGTCCTTATATCCACCCCCAAACACAAAGTCTGCGCGCTGTGTGTAAATCCACGTCACAGCCTGTTGTCCGTGTTGAAGACATGATCAGCTCATAATCCTCCTCCTCCTCGGTCCAGGAAAACATGTTAACCACAAGAAAATGTGGCATGGTCAAAATCCAGAGAAATGATACAGCTAAACTGAGTCTGCTTAAACATCGGCCAAAATGAAAATACTCTCCTTAACTTAGCATGAGAATCAGCTGTGAGCCGACATCCATCAGGCTGGTTTGTTTGCATATTTTTAATAAGAAGAAATCATAATTGTAGTGGCTTTTTGCATAATATTGGCAAATAATGAACAGACGCATAATATAACTTAAGCCTGCTGTTTATTTTGGTTGCTATTATTCAAGTACAGCCTCAATTTACATGCATTATTATGGGCCTATGGGCGATACTGCATATACAGCAGTGCTGAGGCGACTTGTTGTCAGTCTGAAGAAACCATCACATTCCATTAGTGCCTATATCCTTATGTGATGTTGTGATGTGCTTCCCTCGCTCATTTCTTCTCATCTTCTGCAAATTAGTTTTCATTTCAGACAATCTAATGCTTATAAAGCAGGCAAGAGACATCAAATTTTATATTTAATCCAAAATAAAGCAAATTATATTAAATTATATCAAAAAGGAGAGTATGTAGAATTTATATTCATATTCTATTCCCAGATATGAGGTATCCATGTTCAAATCAAAATATCGCTTTTTTTAAATTAATAATTATAATGTTGATTATTTCTCCCCTAAATAACATTGGATATGTTGGTGATGTGGCTCATGTTTCAATCAGAAAGTAGAATGAGTCTCTCATTTGGATTGCCTGTTCCTTTGTATAAAAAGATTCAGTTGTAGCCAGTTCCGACTAAATCCTATGCGTCTTCTCTGATCTGAACTTTCACTACCTAAAGTTCAGCACCTGCTCCGATCATGAATCAGTGCTACTGCAGCCTCTGCAGCTCAGTGAGCCTAGAATTCCTCCATATGCAGATTAAATAACTGGCAGCCCATGGGATTGTAGTTGGGCCTAGTGACTTAGATATTATGTGACCTGTTTTGAGACGATCTCCTTTTAAAGTAGAATGTTTTTTCCATGTAGCTGTAAATAAAAGTGTAAATCTCTCTGAAGAGTGATACTGCTAAGCCCTCGCTGTTCTATTTACTTGTGTCCTGCAAAAGTGATTTGAATCATAACTTACCTTTAGATTATTCTCCATTTCCTCTTCTGTGATTATGTGCGTGCACACTACCACTGCCATAATAACACTGCACATTTTATCGATTTGTGTAAATGACTTGACCCTCACAGCGGCGGGGTTAATGCAGTGGACACGAGTGCAACGAGAAATTTTGAAATATTATGATTAGATCAACAACAATGTTTCATTTCCTGGAATTATTGATCCTATTCCTTCATTACATTGATCAAAGAGGAAATGTTTTGTCTACAATGATTTGTCTTATTGTGGCAGCTGACAGATCTGGATTCCTCTTATGATTCTTGTTTTTTTTGTGTCGTTTAAGATTAGAGTTTACCTCAGTGTCTGCTCTTTATCTTTGGGAAAGGCCAGTTTGTTTGTTGCCTGTAATTAGTTTTTTTCAACATTTCATTAACATTATTAAGATGCCCAGGATTTTTATAGGACTGCAACTTATTCAATTAATTGCATGACTCTAAATGGCTAATAAGAGATAATCGCAGACGTGTCAGAATTGTTATGTGGACTATACAAACTGTTATAAAATGGTATTTTGGTATTTGTTATTAAGTATTATTAAATAAATAAAAAAATCTACCAAAAATGTCTGATTTTCCTACAATAATTCTATAGTTTATAATGTATTTAAATAGTCTAAATGTGACTACTAAAATAATAATTAGTTGCAGTCCTTTGTGTGTATATTGAGTTAAACAAATTGCCCTTCTCAGTATTGTTGCCAAGTTACAAACTACAACCAAGATAAGGACAGATCGCTTTATCATCCACAGTTACGTCCATCCATATTATTCTCGTAGGTTCATGTTTTTACAGCTGTGGTTTGAAGATATAACGCCGGTACCCCTGAACTCCTGCTTTACTAAATCCCTGCTCCTCCTCCTCAATTTTACTGTCTATCAAGAAACCCCAACAAATTGAAATCTCTCCGTAACGTGTCCTCTTCTGCAGCGATTTCATTTCTGCACAGACCTTGGCTCCGTCTGAGGTCAGGAGGAGAAGGGCTTTACGACACAGTAAACATTTATTGAACGTGGCAGCTAGCAGTCCTGTTTGGAACATGGAGGAAGCCGCTATCAAACCGGGATTGAAAAACACACAATAACACTGCCTTCTTTTATCCAAGCACATGTTGATTTCTTTTCCCTCCCTTTATTGACCTCTTTTATTTTCAGCTGTTAGCATTGTAAACGTTTGATTCAGGCAGATGGGAAATTACAAAGACTCAATGATTTAACAAGGCTGTGAAGCAGAGGGCACACTTCCATAATACTTTGTAGCTCTTGGGAAATCGGCCGGTTGTCTTTGATGTTTGCCGCTGCTGTTTCGTCATCACATTTCCTCCGAGTTAATTACAGGCTCCACGCTGAAAAGCAGAAGGCGATCGCTTGAACACACGCTTAAGAATGAGATCTCTGGGCCTCGCTGGTAATAGATTAGTTGTTTTGAATCTAGCGGGGGCTTTTGGTGCCAGTTACTTCATTTATTATGTGTTTCCTTTAGGACATGAGAAGAAAGATAGTTGTTTGTATTTGCATTTTGTCCCAGTCCCAAACTGCTTTTCGCATAATCTATTTACCCAGCTGTGAATGTGTTTCTATATGTTCTAATCACTATATGGGAAATGCGATGGTAACTGTCACTGCACTTTCAGATACAAGGCGGCTCGAACATTTTGAAATATAGGCGTATGTACCATCGCGGTGTGGAAAACTGCTAACCTTATCTATAGAATACGAAGCATAGGACATGATTTTGTACCACACTATCTCGTGTTCAAAATGCCACAAGAAGTGTCATTAGAGTGGAGGAATATCTCGTAATATACTTTTTTATTGCCACTAATCTGCCCCAAAACGGTTTACATTACATGAATGGAAAATGTTATTGTTAAATCAAAAGTGTCTTATTTCATGGGGTTTGTCTCGTCCCACGGTCCATACAACATGTGTTCTAGTGCTAGAAGTTAAGGGCTGCTAAAGGCATTAATGCAGTAATACAAGTTTGAATACTAGAAGACGTGGTACAATCTGGAGCTGCCTGCACGTAATCCTTGATAAATGTTGTTAATTAATGTGTAACGTGAGTGTTTAAGGCTTGATATTTTTGTTTATAAAGGTTATCAATTTCTGTATTGATATCTGGACTCTATAAACTCAAACGTGCGGTGAGAAGTTTCATGACTGAGTAAAATAATACTTGTAAAATCACTCGGGCAACCAGTCAATTTATTGTTTTTGATGGAAAAACTAGAAATGAAATGAAGTGTATCTTATCAATATATCCTCAAGAGGCACCACTTTAGCTATAATGTAGGTCAAAATATCATATTTACAAGTGTTTTGCTAGCTAATAACTGATCATTAAATGAAATAAAAGTATCTGCAAATACATTTGTTGCCCTTCGATCCAGTCTTCTAATTTTGCGTTTCATTCTGTTGTGCTGTTAAAAGTTTGACTCTCTGCACACAGTTTCTGGCTTTTATCAGACATTTAAATGGGTACAATCTATTCTGAAGAAATGAGTACAAAATGCCTGATGTCCCAAGTCATTGGGTGTGTGGTGTTCAGTGAATATTCCTGACTGGCACCTGTGCGTCATTAATTCTGGTTCTGGTACTAACTGATTTGTGCAGACATTTTGTCGAACAGAACTCGCTGCTCTCTCCAAAAACCTCTCCCTCACTGCTTTCCATTTTCATAATTTTCATAACAACATTAGCAAACCACATGATGAGACTTTTGGCCTTCAGTTTTGTTGCTGCTAATGCTGATGGTATCCATGGTAACAACATGAGTTAGCTCAGGATAAATGACGCAGGATTTGCAGAAACTAAAGTAATGTTTATTTATGTATTTGACTCCCCGGGCTCTGACGGGGTGCACGTGTCTTTATCCTCTGATATGTTTTGGTTGATTTTTACTTTGAGTATTTTAGTCGTCTGTTGTTTTCAGTCAAATTTAGAGGACCATGTTTTCCTCTAGAAACCATTTAAAAGCATTTAAATCAGAACAATGTATCAGAGACTTTTGCTTTCATTCTCTTCTTTTTTAAGATTGGTTTCACTTTAAATGAAACCAATCTTATGGATTATGTTAACTGGACAAATGTTTTTAGTGAATGTACACGTTTCAATAGTTCAGTCACTGCCTTTTAGTATTTTTAGTTGGAAAGGGTGGATATTTTTTCGGTACCTGAACTATAGCCGTAGTTGCTGCAGTAGCTGAAATGCGATATTAAAGAAATGTGTACTTTAAACATTGCTTTGAGTGAGTTCATCATGAAATCACATTTGTTCTCTCTTGTAGGACAGCTAGCTCACCTTAACACCCATGTCAGGTCTTTCTGTAGTTCAAAGTTTGCTCTGGTTGTTAGCACCCCTGCACAGTTTGCCTTAGATGCCGTATCGGACATGCCCAGTGTAACACCGCCTTATGTCATATTCTCCACAATGTCCCATGTCACCTTGTTATCATTGTAATAAACCAGGCCTGTAACCTCAAGCCCACAACCTGCCTGATCGGTGACATAATCTATAAAATTGTCATGCCTCCACTCTCTGTCCTGAATACTAATTTAGTTATCTCTCCCTCTGCAACTGGCTGTGTGCATACATGAAAAAGCGGCACAATTATACAA
The DNA here is from genome assembly GCF_026437365.1 of Eucyclogobius newberryi. Classification (NCBI taxonomy): domain Eukaryota; kingdom Metazoa; phylum Chordata; class Actinopteri; order Gobiiformes; family Gobiidae; genus Eucyclogobius; species Eucyclogobius newberryi. The sequence goes on from NW_027315801.1 coordinate 8,790,286, forward strand.
GTGGGTGTGCGTTTTAGGGAAAGGCAGCTGGAGTGAATGCAGCGGTGGTAAAAGCTCCCATCAGCGGTAATGGGAGGCCTCACAGATGTGCGCCGACAGAGCACAGGTGTCGAGAGCACGTGTGACATTTTAGCCACAACACGTCAAGGAAAATGTCAAAACATTTCCTTTGGAGCATCTTGTGTCTTTGGTCTGTTTTAGTTTACAGTAAATCTACCACCTTTAGAAATGTATAATATTATATGCCAAGATACTTTAAAATACAATACGATATACTTTATTTTCCCCCAAGGGAAATTTGTCTTTGACTTGTGCTGCTGTGTGCAAAATACACTCATCACACGCTCAGCAGGAACACCGTTAACAGGGCACAGTTTCAGTACTAGGCACTATGATTTAGGGGCCCTAGAGATATAGGTAAAACATGTGTTTGTAGCGGTTGAGTCTAATCTGGCAGAAGTTAACGTTCCCAACCAACACGATCTGTATCTGGGCAATATATCAGTTTGATTGGGCCGAGCCCCAGCAGGGCCTATTGACCCGCAAAGGCATCGTTGCAACTGTTACAACACAGGCGATTACCCCAGTCGCCCGTGGCCATTACCCCAGTCGCCCGTGGCCATTACCCCAGTCGCCCGTGGCCATTACCCCAGTCGCCCGTGGCCATTACCCCAGTCGCCCGTGGCCATTACCCCAGTCGCCCGTGGCCATTACCCCAGTCGCCCGTGGCCATTACCCCAGTCGCCCGTGGCCATTACCCCAGTCGCCCGTGGCCATTACCCCAGTCGCCCGTGGCCATTACCCCAGTCCCTGTGGCAATAACTTGGAAAAAAGCCCATGTCGAAGACAATACATACTTACTTCTGCTTTGAGAAAATAGTCAACAATGAGTGAATGGGCGAAGCAAAGTTGTGCTACAAAAAAAAATGGCGCTGTAGGGTAAGCATGAGAATTAGGACAGTCTGCACTTCAGATAACTCGCATAGTGAATGTGATAAAGTAAAAACATCCAACAGCGTAAAAGGGCTGCCAGCAGTGCTGCTAAACTGCCCTTTAGGGCATAGCCCAGCCCAGTTTCCATGATTTACTGAACTGGCCACAAAGAAATAAAAGCAGTGCTAAAGATTTTTACAGTTGTTACCTGGATGTGGTCATCAAACCAAAACCATAATTATACTTTGACTAATTTCCACTGTGGTAATGTAGTAAACAGTTGTAACATGTTCCATTTGAATGTAAATCCGAATTGGTTCTAAGTCAAACCATAAATTAATAAACACATAAAATGGAATGCCATAGATATATCAAGTACATTGTCTTTATTTCTTCCCTTTATAACTGCTTCAGCTGTATCAAATGTGGATTTAAACAAGCCACAAGAGTCATAATTTAGTTCTATATTTGTGCCAGACTCCAGCCTGAATAAATGACCACGGTTATATCAGAAAGCATAACATTATTACAATCCTAATATACTAGAGGGCAAAACAGCTGACCTCATAAGGGAAAACCAAAATGAACTGTAGAAAAAAGCTGCCTTGAAATATGATCTAATAATACCTCGGACCGTTAACATGTCTTATAGCATCTTGTTTATTTTTCTATCCAGGCAACACCGTTTCCTTGACTCAAATAGCCAGGCAACACCGCTCTTTCGAAAATGAGATCCATAGTGGAAGATTAGTAATATTGTGTCATTTTCTTATCCTTTCATCAGCTTTGGGCCTTGGTAATATCGGGCTCAGATCTTTCCTTCGCTCTGATACTCTGCATTTGCAATTCCATCGCTCCCCATCGCCGCTCACATCGAGAATAGAGGGGAAAGGAGCAAGGCGGGGCGACCGCTGCACTTCCACACAGGAAATAGGACTTGGAGAAGAAGTGATTTGCCCCACTACTCAACAAGGGGGATTTGTATGAGCGTGTGAGCTGTGAAATATTAAAAAGGAGGCTGGATGACTCTATGATGGATCTGGGGGTGCGCAGAGGGCTGTGACCGGAGCAGGGGATGAAGAAAAGGAAGATCACAAGATGACTGGGATTATGGGACCTAGAAAGCAATTGTGTGACAAAAGAAGCGATCATGCGTCTTATGAGGAAGGGAAAGGTGGATTTTTAAATGACGTATAGGAATAATGGAAAAAAGGGTCTTGAGTTGGTTGTTTCAATTTGTCAGCGGGTACATTTACACAAGGACAATCAGATAACCCGATAGTAAAATCCGATTGTGGTGCGTTTACAGGAACAGAGGAAATCTCAAACACCTGATGACACGTGTCAGTAAATCGATGGATTAACTGACACTTTCGCAACGCTTTAAAATACATTATAAATATACTTTTTCAATCTCCCTCTTTATTAGTTTGCTCTCTTTTAGTTTGTTTGCATAATGTTCCGTGTCGAAACCTCCACAACTATGAACAATCAGAGAGAAATCAGATTACTCAAAGTGCGGTTCTCCGTCTGCTGTTGTGGACATCACCCAATTTACCCAAGTATTTTGAATCAGTCGCCTCAGTACAGCAGTGTCTGAATCGCTAAAGAATGGATTATATATAATTTGAGTCTGGAGAAAAGTCCCTGAAAACAGAGCTGACTTATTTGGAGCTCACTCTCATTAAACTCTGCCAGTTCCAAGCCTGGATTCATGGAGAAGAGAGAACCATAAATACAAAACACTCATACCAGTCACCGTTCCCATCGAGTCCAATTATTTTAGTTGGTGACTCTTGAGAACAATGCTTTTTTGATGAGATAGTATTTCCCATCAATATAAACGATTGTTGTGACACCCATAGTTAATTTGCTCCCCAATGTAGGAAAAGTTTACCTCATAAATAACAATATTTGCCAGTGCCTTGACCTGTATTTTGCTTCTTGATATTTTTTCCACATTAAAAACTAGCCTTTGTAATAACATAATACAATAGCAATAAAGTGACCTCTTAAAGTGCCCTGTCGCTCCTCGTGTGTGGAGCTGACCCCAGTGTGTGGAGCTGACCCCAGTGTGTGGAGCTGACCCCAGTGTGTGGAGCTGACCCCAGTGTGTGGAGCTGACCCCAGTGTGTGGAGCTGACCCCAGTGTGTGGAGCTGACCCCAGCGTGTGGAGCTGACTCCAGCGCGTGGAGCTGACCCCAGCGCGTGGAGCTGACCCCAGCGTGTGGAGCTGACTCCAGCGTGTGGAGCTGACTCCAGCGTGTGGAGCTGACTCCAGTGTGTGGAGCTGATCCCAGCGTGTGGAGCTGACCCCAGCGTGTGGAGCTGACCCCAGTGTGTGGAGCTGATCCCAGCGTGTGGAGCTGACCCCAGTGTGTGGAGCTGATCCCAGCGTGTGGAGCTGACCCCAGTGTGTGGAGCTGACCCCAGCGTGTGGAGCTGACCCCAGCGTGTGGAGCTGACCCCAGCGTGTGGAGCTGACCCCAGCGTGTGGAGCGCGCGGAGCTGACCCCAGCGCGCGGAGCTGACCCCAGCGCGCGGAGCTGACCCCAGCGCGCGGAGCTGACCCCAGAGTGCGGAGCTGACCCCAGAGTGCGGAGCTGACCCCAACGTGCGGAGCTGACACCAGCGTGTGGAGCTGACCCCAGCGTGCGGAGCTGACCCCAGTGTGTGGAGCTGACTCCAGCGTGCGGAGCTGACCCCAGCGTGTGGAGCTGACCCCAGCGTGTGGAGCTGACTCCAACGTGTGGAGCTGACTCCAGCGTGTGGAGCTGACCCCAGTGCAGTGTATATTTTGTCTGGACATGAGGAGCTCGTCTCTCTGTCTGGCTGTGATGCTGTCGAGGCTTTGGGCAAAGTTGCTGACAGAAGGAATCTTTGGAGCGCACTGTGTCCTCTGCCATGGACACATATGCAGGGACACATATGCAGGGACACATATGCAGGGACACACATGCAGGGACACACACACATGCAGGGACACACACACATACAGGGACACACGCATGCAGTATACATGTAGGGACGCGTATACATGCAGGGACGCGTATACATGCAGGGACGCGTATACATGCAGGGACGCGTATACATGCAGGGACGCGTATACATGCAGGGACGCGTATACATGCAGGGACGCGTATACATGCATGGACGCACATACATGCAGGGACACACACACGCAGGGACACACACACGCAGGGACACACACACGCAGGGACACACACACGCAGGGACACACACACACTAGCGCAGAGCTGCTGCTGTCTGCTTCTGTTCCAATATGAGTGAGAGGAGCTGAGGCTCTTAAGCCCCAAACAGTGAAGCGTCATTTATTCAGTCATTTTCTCACGCTTGTTCCTGTTCGGGGTCTCAGGTGACTTTGGGTCTTTGGGTCTTTTCAAGAGGTCGGCCAGTCCCCTGAACACCATGGGGTTTAGACTTTGGAAGAGGTTTGGGTTAAAGGTAATGGTTAGAAGTCTGTTTTACATCAAATGTATATCAAAAGCCTCTCAATATCAAATTTTTTTTTTTTTCCTTTTTTTTTTTTTAATTCATCCCCCAAATCGAGAGAGTTCAATATGAGGGAAGACATGTTTTATTGATGGATTAATCACAAATCGTTAAATGACCAAATCCAATATTAAACTGATCATACAAGTGTTGCTTTTGGTTATGAGAAATGCACATTGCATAATAAATCATTCAGTTTAAAATGGTACGTACAATATGTATTGTTTTACCATATTGGAGCTGAGAAATGTGAGAAACTATTTTTTATATAGTTTAATATAATAATAATCCTGTTTTTACATATTTCTATATTAAAACTAAAACTAAATGTGTCCAGCTTATAATCATAACTTGTATTTAATTCATACTAAATGATCATGTATTACCTTGTTAAAGTTCTCAAGAGCAGCAGCATCTTATTTTATCAGTCGTATTTATTCATTTGCCTGCTTGTCCAATTAAGTATCTCCAAAGGTTAACATTTGACTAATGTTTCTCATTTAAACTGTGTTCACTTGCTTTCTTCCAAATAGTAGCCTGAGGGATACGTTTCCTTGCCAACTATTGATTATACCGTTTTATTTGCTGGAGAGGGTGTGCACTGCCATCTAGTGGAGACAGTGGGATAATGCCGCTTTAAGAGATGGCACTGTTTTCAGTCTGTTCAGTCTCTTGTTTCCTCTGTCTGCCACTGGTTCTGTCATGTGTGTGAAGTCTCATGGGAGGAACAAGGCCCCTATAGAGCGTATCGACTACTGCGCCTCAGCTGTCACGCACGCTCCGTTACGTTTACCTCTGGCGCCAACAGAAGATAAAAAAAATAACACATTATGAAAAGGAGTTAAGATTGTGTGTCAATGTGGAAAACTTAAATGAAGAATGTGCTGTTTTGGTGACCCTCAGTGCCTGTATCTGTCTTTGTATCAGCGCGGCTAACTCAGCAGCATCTGACAGCCTATTCAGATAGAAAAGGAGCCATGTCAGGAAAGTCCACCGAGCAAAGTCACATCACATCGTCTTTGAGAAACTATGGACAAACTTTGTGGGAAAATAAGTTCTGCGAGATCCGTCTATAATCTCTTGTATTCTCCCCCCCCCCCCCCCCCCCCCCCTTCTTCGATTGTCAATATAATCCAAACCACCTCCTCCCACACAGCCGTCTGCTGTTGGTCCACTTTTGAGAATCGTCCACCAGAGAAGCAGGGCATTTAATTAGCTTAGCGCTGATTTGTATGCGTTTCCTGTGTCTGTTTCCTAGTCGTTTTTATAGGAGTTTTTTTTACTAGACCGACCGCAACAGAATCCTGCTGCCTCAGCCCACATCAGAGGCGCGGGGCCAGCTGCATTCAGAGCAGCCATATGTCCACAAGAGGCGAGTGCCCGTTCTCAATGCAGGCAACGTATGCAAAGGTCTGGCCATCAAGAGGGCCACTCTGCAGCTTGACCTGTATAATGCCAGTTAAGCATAATGTTATCACCATGGCAGATACAGCGAATGACAGTTTATATCCAGTTAGGGCGCTCTAGGTAACTCTTGTATCCAAATCCACTGTATTTGTATTGCACATTTTCACAGTAAACTAAGATAAAAGCTAAAATGGACTGATGCAATAGTGAGATGTTTTTTTAAGTTAAATAACAGAACATAAAACACAGGACATGACGAGGAGAAACTGAACCGGTAACAATGGCATAAGACGTCGAAGAGAAAAGGGAAAAGATCATAAATTGTACAACATTTAAGTCTGTTGAATAAGTCAAGAGTGAGTCTGATAGTATTTATACATTCTTTTCTATGTTATGCTTGTACATTTCGGTGTCGTTCCAGTCCTTTATTGTTGGTTCAGTTTGTGTCATCCTTTTCTTTACACAATTTCCCTAATGTAAGTACCAAAAGTATCCATTGACTGTGCATGGCAGGAGTTTTGTGGCCCAAATGCTAATGGTAATAGTTCAGAAATCAAGTTGGACGTTGCGCTTTGTTGATCTCAGTCCAATACATCTGAGCAACAGGACAGTCCCATAACACATGGTAATGGTGAGCCACTTGGCAACAACAGGTTCTCCATCAGCTAGTATTTCCATGGGAATAGTGGATAGTTTGGCATTGGGTTATGAAAAACGTGATTAATTTTTTCTACAGAATTCTTTTGAAACATGTAATTTTGAGATCCTCCATTGCAAAGAACACAAAAAAACACGTGTGCTTGTGCGATGTTGTGTGAGTCGAATGTATTCCTGTAAATCAGTGAATGCAAATAAAAAATGTCTATGAAATTATAATCTGGTGCTGAACATAATTTTTCTATTATCTTAATGTACCTGGATATTGTTGCCTCAAATAAGGACTGACTAAAATTAACTTCTCTTAAATAAATACAATAAATTAATATTCTCTATTAAATAAATATATATATATATATAATAAATAAATTTATATTCTCTATTCAGCTCCACCTGTCCTTGGGAGAATAACAGCCAGTAAAACCAAATAAGAACAACAATAAAGTAAAACCAGTCAAATTAAGATTACTGAAGAAGTCAATGTTGGGTCTGACTGGAATTTGTCAGGAATAAAAATGGACTGTAGTTTATTTTGTTTAATCTCACCTCTTGGCCAGGGAGTCAAATTGAATATGGATAAGTGATAACTGAAGCTTCTCTGGTCCATATTTCACCATGTTTGCTGGCCTTAATACTGATTCACCAGGGGAATTGTGAAATATGGCACTTTAAGAGAACTATCCACAGTGGTCAGTGAACACAATAGTTACACTTAAGCCTTGGAGGTGCTTGGTCATACATAATGCTGTGTGTGATTGGTGTATTCTGACAGTTCGGAGGCAAATGCATGCAAAAACAAGGCATCGGTAAGTCCACAAAGCAACCTCACACATACAGCGCCAGCAGCTTTTTCAGCACGTATTTTCCATAGGTCTTTTTATGCAGTCCGTGTGTTGAAAGCCCAGTAGCTGATAGCATAAATTTGATTGTATTTGTCAGTGTGAAAGGGCATTGTGCTCACCGGTTGGCTCCTCTCTCCCTCAGTGCGTGTGCCCAGACTACTAACTTACCTCCTCCTCTAGCTACAGTAGCGTATGGACCTCCTCCTCCCAAAATCCGATGGTTGGCCGTCAGGGCAAGGTTAAATTAAGTGTCATGCGTCACTGTAATTGAGTCTGAGTTGCAGCAGAAAGTCCAGGCCAATTAACAGGCTCTTTTTTGAAGGTGACTCTACAAGGCTTTCCCCGTATGAGGAATATAACAATGCGACTACACAATGATTCAACAAGAGAGAAATGTCTGCAGCTGAGGCATACGAGACAGGGTGGAGACATATACAATAGGTTATGAGACAAAGCATAAATGTAATTGGTGAAGGTTCGCCTACTGGTGTCTTGGAGTGGTCAGGCAGCAGACCAATTCAAAACCAGTAGATGTAATGGTCTTTTAATTCATTTTGACCATACTGTAGTCCTTTGTCATTACACATTACTTATTGTGTTTTTATTGGGTTGTAGTATTTGATAAGATAAGATGAGGAGAGAATATAATGTATATTTTGAAAGTCATCTTACTCTTTTTGAGCACTGTATACAATAGGAAATAAAACTCCTTTAAATAGGCTATAAAAAGGGATGAATAACCTAAATTATAATCAATTTAAGATCAATTTATAAAACTCAGAACTTTCAAGAGTGACATGTTCTGTGTGTTTTATTATGATGATTTCTAAATAATTCTGCAAAAATATTTCCAGAATACATTCACACAATGTAGATCATTTACACGTAAAGCAGGAACTGACTGGTCTGACTTCCTGGTCCTGGTGCTTTACTTTCACCATTACGATACAGACTTGGAGCGCTTCATCAGAGGTTTGACGAGTGAAAATACACACAACATTTTCTTGACACAAATTGAAACACTACGACGCACTCTCTGTCACTTCTGTAATGTGTTCTTCAAGTCTTAATCACCAAACCTCAAAACAAACATCACATTGTCAAAAAGACAGGAGTCTGCGATTATTCTCAAATGCAAAAATGCTCTCTGGAGTGAAACTGCGCACACTGGACCTTAAGCTGTAGAGATCAGCTCTTGCCGGTAATAATTAGGGTTTACATGTCCGTAAATTGCAGCAAAGGCCAGTGCAGATTTACAATTACCCCCCACACACAGGTTTATTAAAGAAAAGACAGAGGTCCTAGTTTAGCAATCACCTTGGGGTTAACACTCGATACATAGACGGTCGAGTGTGGAGTCTGGTCTCGTCGAAATCTATCTCTCCCTGGAGACCCTGAGCCAACGGTCAGCCATTTCTGCCCGTCTCACTGTGTGCAATCTAACCCGGGCTTTACATCGAACAGACCGGCCAGCAGGACTGATTTGGTGCTGTAGATGTGTCAACAATAACGATAATTATTACAATAGTTATCATATTAGTCATTGCAAACACAAGATTCAATCGGGTTTGAGACTTTTTTCTGCCTGTCTGGACTTGTACGTGACGCAACTCCTCTGCAAGATCTGTAGTTTCTTATGAATATATTTCTGGCGTAATGATGTTCAGTTCCAGTCTTAGTCAAAATCATTGCACCAGAGTCAGGAGGTATAGCACAAAATGTGTAATATTGTGTTGTTTTAGTGATATAGTAAAAAGTAGAGTATATGAATCAAAAACGCCTCAAAAAAAGAGACGTATTGTTGTATGAAGTGATAGGTTTACACTTTTATAGCTGATTTTGTGATCCGTTCCCGTTTTTTGCTGGACTGGAACGTTAACAAAGACACTGGCAGGCATAGTTTTCATTTCTAAAGATTGTTTGAATGTTGTCAAGATACTCTTTTTCATCGCCCAGCCCTAAATGGAACTATCATCCTCTCTGTCAGTGTTGGCCAGTGATTTTTCCTAAGTTTTATAGCTGTCAGAAAAGCACTCAATCCATCTGAGAGCACGGGGCAGGGCTATGGTTGACTATACAGCGTGCTACTTGGTCAGATTGGTTTCAGTCACTCAACCCAAATAATAATTAAGCAATTGAAAACGAATGAATGGGTTTTTACTGCTGTTATTATAGCGTAGTGTATTATAGCTTCATTGACCCGCCTGATGTTCCAACATAATTAACAAAAGCATTTCTACGTCTCCCCCTACCGTTCACATCATTGCTTAAATGTCCCTGATGTGCTTTGAAAACCACTCCAGACCAGCGCATAGATTCCAGGGAGCGAGTAGTGCTGGCTTTTATTAAGTGAGGAGTAGAAAATTGGAAAAAGGGGGGAAAGAAATAAATTAAAAAAGGAGCGAGAGTGAAAACAAAATGTGAAGGGAGGGGCGAGGTTAGAGAGAAGGAGAGCTGGCATGTTAATGAGCCCTACCTCTGATACAGCCTCCTGTTTCCATGGAGACCAAGGAACCAATCACGTGGTCGACCCGAGGACTGTACTACTCGGAGCACATGAGGAGGGTGGAGAGCAGAGGACACAGATGCTCCGTCTGACTTTGAGGAAGGATGTCATCAACTACAGGCGTAATGGCATCGTTTTAATTGTTGTTTTGGATCTGGCCGCTTCAGAGAAACACACGCCTCCTTTCCTCGCATCTTCATCTCCCAAGTCTCCCTATCTCACCTCTCCATCACCGCCCCCCCCCCCCCCACCCCCCACCCCCACCCCACCCTCGTATGGGTCCTCCTCTTTACATCACGCGCGCAGCTCCGTGTGGCAGCCTGAATCCGTCCCTGTGCCCCGTCCCGCTGTCGACTTCACACACCCAGGATGGACAAGCCCAGCGTGTGGCGTGCCGTGGCGAGCACCTCGGACAACCGCCGGGCACGGGACCCCAATGCGCCCCACGCCAGCAGACCCGGGTCGGCCATGGGGTATCGACTCTATGACATGTGAGTAATGTGTCCTGTGTGCGTTTGTGCGGAAGGGCGGTGCTGCTGGCTCGGCGGTTCATTGATGGAGGGAGCGGGGGGAAAGCGGCGTTCCAAGGCAGTGCTGAGTCACCCACGTATTCTGGTTGTTTTTTGGTGACAGGGGAGCGTCATTTGCGTGTTTTTTTGGTTCATTTCTCAGTAAATGATCGACTGTTCACTGTTTGGTTGTAAATGCGAGGCTACGATTACGAGCCTGATCACAACAGTGGCATGTGAATGGTGATACAATGTTCAGGACCCTGGTCAGCGTCTTAAAATGTGCGTGCGCTCTCTTCAGACCTTAACTTTTATTTTGGAAGGCAAAATAAAAGTTAAGACGCTGATAAACGTATAAATCTTTCAAGCATTTTGGACTGTGTATCCAATCTCCACATTGCCTTGTGCGTCTTCTCGCTGAATAAGCATCCTCTGTTTTTCTGCAGTAGCTCACTTTGTTGTCCCTTATACTGGTTTAATCCCATCAATATCTTTCTGGTGTAATCTCGTGTGAATACTTGCAGTTTTTGGTAGAGAACATGTTCCAAACAGCTGGTGCATACACTGGTGAACATTGGGTCAAATTGCCGCTGTCATGTCTAATGCCAGACACAAGGATCTGTCATTTTAATGAGTATGAGACCTTCACGCAGGAGTCCTTCACAGGCAAAGGCGGGTTTAAATCTCTGCATGCTTTGTATACATGCGTACGAGCATAGGGGAAGGCGATTGTACACAGTGCGAGAGGCTGGGAAGCAGGAATGCACTCGTGTGAAAACACTCGCATTTATAATTGTCCGAGATGGTGTTGCCTCAAAGCACTGGTGGTCACAAGAAAGTGCCCAGATTTGTCAAAAATATATTAGGTAAATGATTTTCCATTGAGCTCTTGAACCATTGAATCATTTTTTTTTTTTTTTACAGTTTTCGGTGGTCAAGTTGGTGTTTATTCTCTAAAAACGCCTCCAGTTTTTAACACAATCCTTTTAAAAAAATATAAAAAGATGTAACATGTGGTATACTGTATTTTTTCACCAATTGAATATTAATTAACATAGACAACTGTTTTTAAAGTGGAATTTATTGATATACGTGTTTGTTTAAAGAAATGGCATATTATTCTGAGTCATAAAATGTTAAATTCCTCTAAGATTGATAAGATTGATATCTTGCATAACTAGTTTCTGCTCACATCCATCTGTCTTCTGTAAGCAGCAGATATGGTGTTTTATTTCTCCAGCTCTCAAACCCACTGAGACAGATGCTTCTAAAGTCATGCCGACTCTAAAGCTGTGGTGATATTGACAATAAAACATTTTTTTGAGACGATCACAATATTGGATGATATTTTAGCAATCTGTGTGTAATGCACTAAAACACGTTTGACACAAAAACTGAATGGACGATCAAATTAACCCCAAAAGTGCAGAAATATCGAGTTATACACTGCTCTTTGGAAACCTTCAAAATCCTTTTTAGAAGATGCTAGACTCTATTTTCAGACAAATTCAACGCATCCTCCTCGCTCAGGTTTGTTGTTCTTTAATAAGGATTTGTGGTGCTGCTAATGTCACAGCATAATCACTTGCTTGTTTGTCCCTTTGGAAAACAAATGCCTGGAACCGTGCTAAAGCCAGATACCAGGAATGGACCAAAGGTTGTCTTTACAGATTTCGCCTGGAGGGACGTGATGCTTCTAGTGAAAGGTGCTAAAGAAGCTCCTGTTCAGCTGTTTGCACAATTTGACTGTATTTGATTTAGTTTTATTTACAAACCAGGGATGAGGGATTTGACAGAAGTGATGGTGGTGCATACTTTTTGTCAGATCGGCTGCACCGGGCTCAGGGCTCTACGATATTGGAAATGATAGGAATATGCGATATGGCTGTTCAGTGCTATTATTATTGTTGTGAAATTTGAATATACTTTTTGACACCATAATTTATGTATGCAATATGTACATTTGGTCAACCTATCAAAATAAATCAAGGGAAATTTAGATTGAAAAAGTAACATTGAGAATAAAATCTGCTTTTTTCAGTCAGATCGATGTCTTAGGTGTTGTTCCAAAAGCCAATACTGATAATAATATAATAATACTCATGTGCATCCCTACATTCTCTAGTTTTGTGGAAAATATAATTTCCAACGCACTACATCTACATTCCTTTTTATTGTTGATATTTTGAGTAGTTATGACAATTCAAAAGATGTAATATTTTACTTTTTTCATCACTCTGAAACCAAGATGATAAACATTCTTCTAAAAGGTATTCTTCGGATTGATATAGAGCATAAACTGCCATGTGAAATCGCCTCATTATTTATGCATATCTGACCTTGGAACATGTCTTAACTTAAATGAAAATCAAACATTCACATTTTATACATCATCTTATACTGGCTCACTACGACATGCATGAATAGACTATGTCCTTCATGTAGATAATGTCAAGCGTCCTCGGAGGGCGTTTGTGCAGCAGGGATGCCCACTTAACAGTACTGGCGCCGAGTTGCTTAATGTAATGCCCCTTTTGAAATGACGCCATGCAGTGCTGATGAAAACCGTGTGCGTCATCACCCGCGCTGCTCCTGTGCTCTGACAGCGGCGCGTGCTGGCTCTGCAGACTCTACTATAGGCTGCGTTTAAAGAGGCAGAAGCACAGCCATGAATTGGACACGGCTCCATAGAAAACAACGGTGACTTTGCCCGTGCAGAAGCTGACGGGGCACGCTGTCACTTGGCATCAGAGGATCGGGCGAGCTGCCGCACGAGGGGAGGCGAGTCACTTTAAGGATGTACGGACGCATCATCAGAACAGCCTCCAGTGTTGGAATTTTTGTCATAGTCGTTGTGTCACGATGCAGTAAATAACGACTTACACGTATGGAGTAGTGAGTTCAGCGCTGTTGGGGCGTCATTAGGGCAAAAGGGCTTAGTAATGCTTTACATAATACACGTTTTGAGTATTTTTAAAATGTTTATGTCCGTAGATTTAGGTTTTTTTTTCTAGATTTAAAAAAAAAAACTTGCCTCAGTGTTGTCGCGATAGTTTTGATTCTAAACGAAGGACCTGATACTTAATACCTATTTCAATACCACAATGATAACAAAAAACGCAATACAAATAAATAAATAATGCAATTTTCAGAACAAATTATGTTTTTTATGTGTTGGTAGCATATGTTCTATGTTGTACTTGTTCTTATAAAGCTCAAGATGTTTCTAAAGCTGAAGTTGTCCTGTTTACGTGGATCTAGTTTCAATACTTGTTTTAGTATCAATTAGTTTCTTATTTCTTACTCTCTTATTACTGCTGATATTGTTTTAGTCTCATTGTAGATGTATGTTCTAATTCCCAGGAAATAAAATGTAAAACAATATTTGTCATGCGATGTAATACAAGGAGAGATAATTGAACATTTTGAGAAAGGTGTCACCATTATTCACTCTTACGGTGAGATCAGTCCTTATGCCTAGGTGTGGATACTTTTATTGATCAGCAACGCTTAATCATTCATCTCTTTTTCATACTGTCCTGGCAGGGAATGTCCTTGAGGTCATTCGGAGGAGGGATAGGGCCTGTTAAAAGACTATTAGATTCAAATGAGTGGTCCGATATAGCTGCTCTAGTGTTTGGTCAGCACAAATGCACAAATGTCATCTGCACTGAGCACGTTTCTATGGCTCTCCACTCTCCGCTACTGTAACACGCTCCTCTTTTGCCAAACCATCACAGGCTTGGCTCGTCTTGCACGGATCTGGCTCAAAAGGCTGCGATTTAGCACTCGGAAACGGCAGCATCTGGGCATTTGTGGTGCCGGGCCGTTCCTCCCAGCTGTACCCGCTGTCAACCGCGCGCGAGGAGGACTTTGGCACTGTGCACATCTCTGGGGCACTTCTCGCTCGGTTAAAGTTTCCTTCGGGGAGTTGCCGTGGCTGCTGAAGCCTCGGCGGTTTCAAACAGCCCATAATAAGCCTCTGACTTTGCCAATGGCGCGGCACAAGCCACCGAGCGCTGGGAGAAGGAAGGATAGCTCATCCGTACATTTTGTTCCCCTGATACAAGTATAAAAACATGCAGGCTATAGCAACAGTGCTCTTATGGTCCCTCTTCTGCCTGAAGAGTGGGTCCAGCTCGACTCAGACGGTCCCTCATCTGCCTGAAGAGTGGGTCCAGCTCGACTCAGACGGTCCCTCTTCTGCCTGAAGAGTGGGTCCAGCTCCAGTCTCCTTGTGTCCGTCTGTCCGTCTGTGAGAGTCGGATCTCTCCTTCACTGGAACTCCTCCAGGTTTCTACGCTTTTTTCCCAAAGAGGTTTTTTTTGTAGTTTTTCCTGGCCGAGAAGGAGAGTCTAAGGACAGAGGACCCTGGGACATCGTCCCTCGCCACCACAGACATTGTCTGACTTCATCGCCACCACAGACATTGTCTGACTTCATCGCCACCACAGACATTGTTGATTCATTTCTCCCTGTGGCCCTCAGAGGCAACTGTTGTTGTGATTTTGGGCCTTACAAAAATAAATTGATTTGATTTGATTATGTAATGACGGGCCATGTCGACATCACTTGCTCTCTGTTGGCCCGACTCAGGCTCGCTTGTTTGGTCTGCGCTCGTGTTTACATTGCATGACTGTGGGATTCTGAATGTGCCATCGTTTATATCAGGCGGCTAATCCCATCTCAAAAACCAAAAGGGTGAATCATCGCAGACATGTTCTCAGACAAGCGCCGGTACAAGGAAGAACACATAGATCGTACCTGCGCTATCCACAAGAGGAATGATGGATGTCTGCAAATAATGAGACAGAATGGTTGATTTATGCAGTATTTGTATGGCAGCAGTGTAAATGCATGTCGTTAGCCTCAGAGCATCCGTTCAAGTTTTTGGGGAGAATGGAATGGAAGTGTGTTTTGGCTGGACAAAATCTTTCTGATTGACCGAGGCTGGAGCCAGTGAGACCAATAGATGCAAAAGAGTCTGGAGAGAAAACATGACTTGGGCCGTTATGCTATGTGCCCATCGATATGTGTAAATGCTGCGGCCTAAGTAAAGCTCCTGTTGTTTCATTAGGGCTAGTAACTAATCACTAACATTAGAATAATATTTCAGGCTGTCTGCATTCATTAATTAATTAGTCAATTAAAAAGCACATTAAACTGTCCTGTCACTCGCAAAACTCAATTCCTTCTCGTTCCCACTGTGGACCATATTAATCCTTATAATCCTAATAATAATTTGTTGACTTAAACGCCACCATCATTATTAAAATTGAAGAAACAACTTAAAGACTAGTACACGCCGAATAATGTTCTCTGCAAACAACAGCTTTCTCTCTCACCGCAGTGTATTAAATGGCATCCTTGTTTTAGTTTAGCTGATCATATTTTACTCTTCGCTCAAGCACGAATTCATTAGTGTTAATTAAAATATATACTCCAAGCTGAAACTTAATTAAAAAAAACTCAAAATAAATCTCAAAACTCTTTTGCTGCCAACGACAACACTTTGTTTTTGACAAAATGTTAAGCCCTGCATTTTAATTCACCTGCTTGTTCATTTTTAGAGTGACCTTGGTCCAGTGGTCACTTATTTGTTGGAATTAATTAAACATGAACAGATGATTCTCACATTCATTTATTCCATACATACGTCACATTTCAGTAGCTGTAACTATACATAAATATATCTATTATATTCTATATGCTTACCTGTACTTACTTAGTTACGGTACTCATTTTACTGCTTTTATACACAATCATAGTACATGGTTTGAGTATAAAGCATGACCCATATTATAAAAATCACACATATCAAATACAAATCTACTCCACTTAGGCCAGAAGATCTATCCAATCAGCTGTCTTACATTCACAAAGGCTTAACCATTGCCTGTCAAAGATCTAATAATACATTTTTTTGTCATGGCACAGTGGCCAAAAGCAAAAGCATGTCAATTATTGAATAACCCCCTGATGTGGCATGAATAATACACTCAGAAGAGCTTCTGGTTTCTGGGCCAAACTGCACTCTCAACCCTACACCGAGCATCCACTAGGGAGAGCACTTTTCTTAGGCTTTGTTAAGTCCATGACATTTCCCTGTTGAGTGTCACCACTTGATTACACCTAAAATCTCATATCACTGTTATACACATAATGATAGCTTAAAAGTGGCTTCTGAATCATCCTCATCAGTTTGCTCTCGTCATGTGCAACACAAAATGTCAAGTTTTGAGTCACCCTCTTGACTTTTTCTTCCTGGTGTGTTTGATCTCTCTCGCTCCTCAAGGCTCCCCCACTTCACCTCTCCTCTAAATACTGATGACAGAGGGTTTTTTTTAACATCAGGCTAACCCCCCGTTCAAGTGTGTATTGAGCGGCCCTCCTGCTTGGACAAGGGCTTATCAGAGACTGACCGGGGGCAGCCGCACGAGGACACAGGCCTTGTGCTGTTTCATGTCACAGTGTGAAAGAAGTAAAGGAAGGCAAAGTTAACCTCCGCTTATATGAATTCAATGTGAATAATGTTAGAATGTCAAGTTTACAGTTTCCACCATAATCGGCCTTACAAATAAGTGTTGTAATTATGTTTGGATCATGTTTTTCTCTTGACTTTATCGACGCAAATGGGGTTTTTTCATGGCCGATGCCGATGCCAACTGTCCAAAATCCAGAGAAACAGATGGCTGATCAATTCTGCCGAGATGTGGGTTTGTATAGTGTAATTTTTTTCCAGATTGTCATTTTAATTTCCTTCAAACTCTACCACAGTTTACGAGAGCAGTGGAGTCTCTGTTTGTGCCGTTTCCCCTTGTTGTTCATCACCAATCAAGCAAATACCTGCATATATTTGTATACCTTTACTAAGTTTATTACATTAATCAACCTTATGTACTAAACGGAAAAGAATAGCTTTAAAATTCACAACAAGAACATTTTACTGCAGCCTCTAAAACCCCCAGTGGCTGAGACTATTTAACAAAATGAATAACTGCCATTGGCACCAGTAAATGCATTGTGTAATTGTCACTTTTTGACCCTCTCTAAAAGCCGTGGCATCTTCATAAATCTTTTCCTCCGTCTTCGCCCCATGCAGTTTATCTGAAACAAAACAAATACGAGCTGTCACATGTTTGACTCGTCGCCATCTGCCTTTTGTGCCAGTCACTTCTGCAGCGCTGGTTTGTGCTTTGCCTTTGACAGACTCCAGTTTGTTCTGATCACACAGGCAGTCGGGGGCCCGCCCACCCTCACCACTAAAGACCACTACGAGACAGGAGGTTGAAGACTGGGAAATGTATGGTCTTTCTGATGCTACTTTTAGATGTATTTTGTCCAAGTCATTTCCTTTGTGAATCGATAGTTTGTGGGCACGTTCACACCTGCACGAATAACACATCTAAATAAGATTAAACCTGGGAATAAATCTGGGCAAGGTTTATACTAAGTCTACATCAGAACTAAACAGGGCTTGAACCAGGACTAAACGAGGACTTAACCAGGTCTAACCCAGGACTAACCCAGGACTTAACCGGGACTAACCCAGGACTAACCCGGGACTAACCCAGGTCTAACCCAGGTCTAACCCAGGTCTAACCCAGGTCTAACCCAGGTCTAACCCGGGACTAACCCGGGACTAACCCGGGACTAACCCAGGACTAAACCGGGACTAAACCGGGACTAACCCAGGACTTAACCGGGACTTAACCGGGACTAAACAGGGACTTAACCAAGACTTAACCAAGACTTAACCAGGACTTAACCAAGACTTAACCAGGACTTAACCAGGACTTAACCAGGACTTAACCAGGACTTAACCAGGACTAAACCAGGACTAAACCAGGACTAAACCAGGACTAAACCAAGACTAAACCAAGACTAAACCAAGACTAAACCAAGACTAAACCAAGACTAAACCAAGACTAAACCAAGACTAAACCAAGACTAAACCAAGAGTGTCTTGCGTAAATAGTTTTTTATTCTGTCAGACTAAGATTAAGTACGTGGCAAAAGGGTTTTGTCTGTGGCTGGTCATCTTCTGTGTATTAATCAGAATGTGTATATAGACTGTCAACAAAAGGCTCAACAGTGGGTGGATTAAGCTAATTACTTCCACCATGCCCAAATGTTCACACGCCTTGGCTTTAGCAACAACAAAAAAACATTTTAGAAAAGATAAATTCCACCAGGAGAGCTAAAAATCCCATTTCAAAGTTAATTTCGATCTAATGTATGAAAATGTGTAAGTTTGTATATAGATGAGTTGTTTGTGCTGGTGGATGGACGTGTGGTATGCGTTCGATGGACTTTGGCTGAATATTGATGAGAGGCCCCTGGCCCCTGAACTATGGGACTGAGTGGCACAGCAGCAGCGTGGCATTGCTCTCCATCCGGCAGAAAGAACAGCAGAGCGCTTGTATTCAAATGAGAGCTCATTCAAAAGAGCAGGCTGCAGGGTTATGCACTAAGATCATTCAGCTTCATAAATAGTGGCCATATTGGAGCCGCAGTGGTGTTTGTTGGTCACTGTTCATCTTCAGGAGATAATGACAGAGATCTCACGCACGGTCTTTGCGTCACCTCCATTCTTGCTCCATGTTGCTGTGATGTTGCTGGTTGGGACAGTGACGAAATCTGTGGACAATATTTTAAAGCCTTGGAGACTGTTTATTTTGTGATATTTATTAAGGAATTGCATATCCATGTTTTGCATATTTTTTTAAGAAACTTTAAGAAAGCCAGAGGAATTCAAATAAAGTTGAGGAGCGCAACGTGGATGTGAAGGTGTTTTAAAATGCCAAGGATATACAGATGAAAAAACCAAGGCACTCTGAGCGGTTGAAGTTTAAAATCCTTTATTTAAACATGACTTGTTTAATAAAAAAAATGTGCAGTTGCGTTTCAGCATGACAAATGTGTTTTATACAATGTTACTTGTACTATTGACTATTACCTTGTTTACTGTGGTCTAGTCGTGAATGTAGGTGGGCCTCGACTCTATGTCCGCTCACTTATTTGTTACAACTCTATTGCAGGGCATTAATGGGGCAATAATACACAATAATACACATTTGTCATGGGTCTATTTACATGCTAATTATGATAGTTATTATTGTTGCTAATTGTTGTAAATATTAAGTTTTGTTTTTTTCAGTCTGAGAGGCAGGACCGTGCTTCTCCCTATATAATGTAGAACCCACACGTGTCTGTGCACTCTGAGGAAGGCTGTAAAGAGCTGAAACGCCTCGGTGCAATTTTTAATTAAATAAGCCATGAAATAAAGGATTTTAAACTTCAACAGTCGGAGTGCCGTGGTTCTTTCATCTGCCACTTGGCAGACTAAAACGTGTATTTTTGCAACAAAGCCATAGGAATGTTTCTATGTGTGAGTGTATTGCGCCTTTTGTGTCGCGGCATCAATTTAGTTGCACATGGGTTTTTAATATATTTATTATATTAGATTCTGAAAAATCTTATAATACATAACATTAGTAAAGTGCTTTTCATTACAATCAAAGACGCTACAGTAAATTGTTTAATATATATATATATATATATATATATATATATATATATATAATTAATGTAACTGCACTAATGCACACTTTAAAGGCGCTCTATGTAACTTTTATGTGGAGGTTCTGTCACCTGCCTGTCTCCATGGAGATGTTATTGCTGTGCCTGGAATGTTCCGCAGTACGGCATTAAAGTGGTCTGAACTGCATGTGTTCAATTACGGATCTTTTTGATCAAGCAAAACACCTATAATTGAAACCATGCATTCTTACTATGAGTGGGCTCGCCTTTCCACAGATCTGACCTGTAAGTTGGCCTGGTGGTGTCATGGAGACTTAATTAGGTGTTGGACCCTACACCAGAAAAGTTACATAGTGCACCTTTAAACCTGCATCTTGAGTGAATCAGGAGTATATGTTTCTAAAAAAACAACAATTGACACTGCGTTCTAATCACTGTTTATTAATGATCTAAAACATACAATCTATGCAAACTGATTCATACGTGTAAACATAAATTATACATAAAGTTAATTACATGTAAAATATATATTCAAGCTTTATTAATGCGTAATTAGTGCAGGGCTGATCAAATTAATTCTGGCTACTGACTCGAGTGCATTTGGTGAAGTACATAATTTGACATTAAACACTTGGTCGGCCGGTGCTTGTAATCTGCATCTCATATTTACTTCAAAGGCTCATGTGCATATTCATCCTTACTATCTCAGTGCAGCGTGCAGGCCGGCCCTCCCTCCTCAAAGTCCACCGGCCAATCACTCGCCTCGCTGTCTGCTCTCCATTTGAAGCTTCAGTAGTACGCTAGTGTTTCCCTGGCAACCGGCATCGGCACATTTCTGGGAGGTCCGAGCGTATGGCAGCGGCAGCAGCAGCAGCAGCAGCAGCAGCAGCAGCAGCAGCAGCAGCAGCAGCAGCAGCAGCAGCAGCAGCAGCAGCAGCAGCAGCAGAGGCAGGCAGCTGTAAGAGCGAAGAGGAGAAGAGGTGAGAAAGGAGATGAGGAGAACATTTGGAGATCGCTTGCCTGGTTTATCCACGCAGAACCGGGATCGAAAAGTTTGACTCTTTATGGAATTTCAAGTTCAGAGCAGTGTCGCGTTAGTCCTGCCGCCGCAATCGATGATGTACCTGTCTACGAGGGGATCCGGGAGTGACGCGCCGCGGAGTGAGAGTCGGCGGCGTGCACGCGGGACGCAGCTGACCTGGTTTTGAACGGAACGTATCCCGAGCAGCCAAGACGGGGCTGGTGCTCGCTGCGAATCGGAAAAAGTTCTGTCTGGTTCTAAGTGCTTAAGCCAGCTCCTACTAGTCCCAAGTTTTCCCTGGATGCCTGGAACGGTAGAAGAGATGTCTGATGTAATGCACGCTTATGGATAGTCATCAGCATCATTTATTATCACACATTTCCTCAAATACAATGGTGCCTTTTTCCCATCATTGACTGTGAGAGAATGTGGAAGTTTAAAGCCTTTTGCCTGGACTACTGGCACGTGTTGTGTCTGCACCCACACAACAGCTTTTACAAAAGGTATGTCCATTTCTTTTTTGTGTGTGTTTGGCATAAAGTCTCCTTCAATTGATATGTTTCGAGAGCAGCTGCTGGAGTAGACGCCGCTAAATAGTGCACGCGAGTGGGCTAAACCATTATCGATCCTCCGCGGCGAGTGAACTAGCAGTTTATCCCGAAGCACTCCGTGAAGTAACTCGGCACTCGCGACGATCCCGGTCCGTCCCGCTTGTCTGTTTTGCTTTGGAAGTGGTGAAAACTGATGAGATAAACCAGCATCGACTTAAATGTATTCATCCAGGTCCCAGTGGGAGCTTTTGCCATTCACCTTTCACCCACAAAGGCCCGGAGCAGAACGCAGGGATTTAAACGCTTTGCCAGACAGCGAGGCCAGTCTATTTTCTCAATGTCAACCTGTGTTAGCTGATGTAATGTCCTCAAACAGCACGTCTGAAAATAACTTCGAAGAATGTCTTGATGCTATTGTGGGATTTTGCGCTTCTTATCGGAACTTGCAACATCGCTGACGCTTAAGCTACAAACGCTGTCTATTTTTGTAGCTTTCTTTCAAGTGTGCTAACAAGGTGCACGCTCCTCCAGGTTTAAAATACCTCCCCCCCGCCGTCACTGCTGCGGTGTCAAGGCCATGCAAATCTTCATGTCATTTATGGTCCATTAAAACGTGAGAAAAGCCAATTTAGAGTCATTACCCATTCACATGCTTTGCACCAAACAGTTAGCATATTGGCAAGAACAATTCTGTGGGATTAATGTGATTTGTATCAGCAATTTTTATGCAATACGAAGTTGAAATCTAAGTCCAAATGTGTGTTTGGCTTGAAGATTATTGCTAGGAGACTTGCTTAGGAGTGCAAAATTCACCTTACACTCTCCTGTCAGAAATCTGAATTCATTTTGGCCCATGTTTTACTGTAAGAGTAGCTTAGTAGGCAATAAACCTAATACATGTGATTTTTTTTTTGTTTTAAATGACATAGGTCTTGTTTACGGTTGTTATTTTTCATTTTCAAAAATAAAATGTCATAGAAAATTGTAATTGATCAATACAAGGGAATTAAACCTAATACATTTTCATAACGTTCACTGTTAAAAACTGTTTTCTGTATGCTTTAGACAACAATCCTTCGTTTGAAATATTTTTTTTCCTGCAGAGGAAACCTGTTATGTCCTCACAATCTCACTCTTGCAGATGTGTGAAGTATTCCAACAAACTAGAGTATGAGAAAGGCAGGGCAGTCCTCCTCGCTGCACGCTCATGTAGTAACGCAAACGCTAGTGTATATAAATACAGATTGTCATTGGTATTCTGAAGGTGAAAGCGTGTCCATGGTTCATTAATAATACATCAGTGGTTTAGCAGCTCGTGGATGAACTGAAGCTTTAGGGAACCCTTTCGCCGTGGTGCCAAAAAATCATAACCAAATTAATGAGCGCTTTAAAGTCGTGAGGTACTTGAATATTCAAACAGCAGATTGGAATAAACATACTATATCTGTGCACATGCATTATTAAAGACACAGAGCGCTGCACACTTACTGCATGCAGCAAAGAACTCATGCCCTGGATAAAGAGCTTTCTGGTCTGGTAAAAATGATATATTTGTACATTATTTTAAAACTGAAGAAGGCTTAATATGATGGTTAATGTTTGGAATTACACACTTTGAACCCAAAATTATGAAACAAGTCAAATTGTACATTTGTCCTTCAAAAAAGCAGGACCTTCTTGGATCTTGCAATGACAAAGACATTACTTATACAATTGTGTTGAAACTGCAGCAAAATTATGTTTTTCCTTGTCACTTTATTGAGAAATGCCTCAAAATATGACTTTTAGCACTTTGTGTTATCTTGCTAACAATAACAAAAGTAACAAACTAAAAAGAACATGGCCTTCAGCGAGAACATGCTCTGCAACAAAGTCATCTCTTTACTATCTTTTCAAATTGTTTGCCACTCCATAGACAAAATGTTCATGAAACTATCGCTTCTATAAATACTGAACGTGCAGCCATTTCAAAACATGCACAGATCCTTCTCTCGCACCACCGTCATTGGGTGTAGCGCCACCGTCACTGGGTGTAGCGCCACCGTCACTGGGTGTAGCGCCACCGTCACTGGGTGTAGCGCCACCGTCACTGGGTGTAGCGCTTGACATTGCTTCGGCGCCTGTCCCAGATGCACACCCTCATGTTATTCAAAGCGAGGTCAGTGCGTTTTCAGAGGACCTCTCCCTTCACAGCTGCTGGACCAGGCTCGCCCTCCTCTGCACATGCTGCGTTTCCTGGACCAGTGCCTTTAAACATCACAGACAGGGTGATGTTGGAAGACGAGATCAAAATGAATATCTTTGGATTCTCCCGACAGCTATAATCTAATATGGTTATTATCGCAAACGTGGTAATAATGGTGGAGGTTTAAGTGTCACGCAGAAGTGAAAAGGCTGTTTATGTAAATGCAAAGTCAATGTTACTTTATATTTGCAATCTGCTCTTTTGGCAGCTTTTTTCACAGTTTTTATTATGCGGCTGGCAGCTAACAGCAAAGGTGCATTTACCGCCATCTTCTTTAGACTTTATTCTTTGCTAAACTTGAGGATATGGGTGAGCAATATATCAAATATTGAGTGTTATCGATAGTATGTTGTTTTCAAGATGTGCAACATTTGAAAATCTGTCATGGTTTATGATTTTTTTTTAAATTGATTTATAATAAAAATGGCTTATAACATACTTCTTCAAACAAGGACATAAAGTGATATTTCTGCCTGTTAGGGTAATTTTTACAGTTCTTTCTTTCACTTTTGTCTGATACTTAAACCTGAACCAATCAAAGGATCGCCGCTGAAATCTGGTTGGCCAAATAGGCATTTTTGTGTATTTCTATTAATGACCAACAAAAATTCTTCTTAAACACAAAATTCTTGCCTTGGAAGACTTTGGTTGGGGTTCTTGGTGCCACCCTTGGGCTCTACCGTGGAAAAAAAAGCCTGGAAACGCCCATTCAACCAATACATTTAAAGACACATTTGAACACATTTCTTGTCGTAGTGACATAATATCTTCTAAATCGGTTATCAGGGAACTGCACAACTATTTAAACGTCTTGCTCCCCAACTGCCTGTTCCTCCAATTCCCCCTGGAGTGTTTCCTGGACCAGAGCCTGTTAACATCGCACACACATGAACACACCATGACCTCATGCACTTTTTATCCTTCCATCCATCTCCCTCCTTCACATAAACAGACCCTGCCCTCATCATTCCGAGTGAAAAAAGACGTGCGCTGTCCAATGTGGGTGGAGAGCTTTTGTTAACTGGGGAAGAATGAGTTTGCTGGTTGTTGTAGACACTTTTACCTTACTTGGTCATTGAGCAAGGCAACGGCTAAAGACAGACGCTGCAACTCGAGAACTCCGAAAGTATGAATTTGTCTTCGGAAAGCGCGGAGTCTATAATTTGTGGTCAAGACTGGATAGAGCAGTAACTTTTCTTTTCTTTTTTTCCTTCCGAGTGTGTTTTTTTTGGTCGAATGTCTGATGTCGTCGGTGATGTCAGTACCTTGTGGAATGCCATGTGGAAGTATTGCATTTCCAGCCGCACAATAAGGTAGGACAGCAGAAGAGACGGAGGTGGTTTCTAAGTGGTGCTTTTTGGTTTTGGACTCAGACCGCTGTAGTTATTTCTGACGACTGACTAATCAAAAAACGATGTGTGCACGAGGAGGATAACCCAGCGGCTTTCTCCCCACAACCTTGGAAAAGTATTATCAGTGGCATTGAGCTGAGACATTTCATGGTCTTTTAAAGCATTTTCATTTCATTAAAGTTGACTTGTCTGCTGCAGAAGATTTGTGACTTACATGGTTTAAAGCTAATAAGCTAAAGGTGGACATCATTCTCCATTAGGATTAACTACTCACTCATAATCTTGTTGTTATGTTATTATCTTTATCGGCTGGATGTAAAAAGATACTCACATTATATCAATATCTTACATTTCCAATAAAGAATCAGTAGTTTTACTAAAAGCTGCTTGGATTACAGTCGTCTGTTTAGGCAGTATAATTGTTTTATTACCCCTTGTAATGGCTGTAATATTGCAGTTGTCATTAAAGTTAGAAAGTAGTAGTAGTAGTAGCAATAGCTTCACATTGCAGAAGCAGTTGTAGCATAAAACCCCACCTATTTAGGCTTAGAGGCTAGTTTTTATAATCATAATTTTAACTGATGTGGTATCTCGAGTCCTTGACAGTTGTTTATCAAATCCACCTTATTTTGACATCACAAGTCCAAATGTTCAGATTTCTTTTGACACAAACAGCAGAAACTTTGAGTTTGTCTGCGCCTCCTGATTAAGTAAAGACAGAAACCGTTTCAGTGTGTGGCTATTTTTTTACCCAGATTTTAATGAAAAAACTATAATTGATCATTTTATGTATTAATATGATCTCTAGAGGAAGACCAGACTTCACTGATTATTTTGTGCAATTTAACATTTAAAACCAGCTTTGTTGTAAACACTGGAGCAGGTTAAAGTGCCTTTTATAATGAGTGATGACATCATCTGTTAAAAATCCCATCACACATTTTACGAACACGGCGGTTTCCAATGTCCCGCACATGGTTCATTAAAACACGATCCAGTCACAAACACTTCATTCAATTGTAATAAGACAATTAAAATCATTTAACACACTTTTCTGGAGGGTCTGTCAACTGCTCTGTCTCTATGGACATCTACAATATGGCATCTATCGCCATAGAAACAACTTACAAATCAGATCTGTGGAGATGAAAACCTGATCACAGTAAGAATCAGTGTTTTTTTTCTATATTTTCTGAGCACCAAAAACACCAATAAATATATTTTTTTATTTTATTTTACATATACTGTACAACAAAGACAATAAACAGGGACAGCAACAATAATAACAAATATAGCCGCAAGCGGCAATGATCGGCCCTCGCCACGCCGCCGCCACACCGCAATAGGAAGGGGCGCTAACGCGCCCCAATTGTCCTTTTACTACGCCTACTGCTGAATCTGTGACACTGTCACATCTTCTCCCCTTTGTTTTACCATTCAAAAAGCAATTTTATTTTGAATTCTTGGCAAAATGTGCGGCAGACACCGTGACTCTTTGAATAAAAATGTGGATATCTTTTGATGGTCCACACCTGAAGATGAGTCTCACCAAATTTCAGGTTAATAGGGCTAACGCCCTAAGAGGAGTTCATGAAAGTCTAAAGTGTAAACATGTTCTGGCGATTTCCCCATTGGAATAACATGGGAGGTTTCGGTCATCGCTACGGCAACGCCATAACAATTATGACATGGGTCTCATTGACTTTTTTGATGGGGATGCCAAAATTGAGTTGTGTGTCAAATTTCATATAATTTCGCAAAACTAAACATTTAACCTCCATATAAAATCTGTAGGGGGCGCTGTGGCGCCAAATGAATTTATTTCACTTCAAGTAGGTTTAGGGCAAAGAGTTTAACAACTGATTCTAATTTGACGCAATTCGGACTTTATCTGCGCAAACGGCAGAAATGTTAAATTTGGGAGATTTCTGAAATTCTAGCTACAGAGACCGTGACAGGTATCAATGTAATTTGAATAACTTTTGATGTCCCACTCCTCAGTAGCATTTTCACCAAATTTCAGCTTTTTAGGGCCAACGCCCTGGGAGGAGTTCGGAAAAGTACGACGTTTGGAAAAACTCCTGAGTCATGCTTAGCCATTTTTGAAGCAATATGGCCGACATTGGTTGGGCGGACGGCGTTGCCTTAATAATATTTTTTACTTCTCTTGGCACCATCTACCTCTGCGGCAAATTTCATGATTCTACGATCAGATTTTTTTTGGGTCATTTCCTATCTCTCAATGCATTTTTGGTACATTTGGGGGCGCTGACGCGCCAATTTTTTTTAAATTTTAGAAAAGGGAAATAGCCAGAATGTAGAGAGGCACGATTTTTAGAGGTGTGCAAATTTTTGTGACTTTTCGTCAATGTTCACTGGGTGAAAAATAGGTGGGTTGGTCCCGAGAAGAAAGAAACAAAGAAAGAAGAAAGAATATTAAAGCCGCAAGCGGCATCCAACGGCCCTCGCGAGCCGCCGGCCTTTCGACTCTGCGCTTTCGACTTGATAAAGATGGCGCCCTTATTGTGTTGAATTAAAAAAGAACTTGACAGACGGCGACACATTGGACATGGCCAATCCAGTGCAAATGAACACAAGTGTCGGTCAAATGTGCGGGTCCGCCGCCAGAGACCGTGACACTTGGAATAAAAATATGGATTACTTTTGATGCCCCGCTTGTGTAGATGATTTTCCCCAAATATGAGCTTGATCGAGCTATTGCCCTTAGAGGAGTTTGTTAAAGTGTGAAGCGTAAATGTGAACATTTCAGAGATTTCGCTGTTTTCCCATTTCTGACATATATTTGCGGGTCCGCCACACAGAGACCGTAGCACTTAGAATCAAAATATGGATACGTTTTGATGCCCCGCTTGTGTAGATGATATTCTCCAAATATGAACTTGATCGGACAATCGCCCTAGGAGGAGTTTGTTAAAGTGTGAAGCGTAAAAATGTGGTGATTTGAGCGATTCTACGATTTTCCCATAAGGATAACATGGGATGTTTCTGTCATCGCTACGGTTACGCCGTACAAAATATGACTTTGGCTCTCATACTTTTATAATCAGGATGGCAAATTAGAATTTTGTTCAAAATATCATGTCATTTGGAAAAACTCTATTGTTTATAGGCCACTCTGAAGGCCAAATAGTCAGAATTCTGGGAAACGTTTGCGGCTCCGTCGCACAGAGACCGTAAAAGCTATCCTTAAAATTTGGATAACTTTAGATGCCCCACTTGTCTAGAGGACGTACACCGATTTTGAGGTCGGTGGGCAAAACGCACTAGGAGGAGTTCGTTAAAGTGTGAAACAGAAAAATGTGGATATTCGAGAGATTTAGCGGTTTTCCCATAGGGATAACATGGGAGGTTTATGTCATCGCTACGACTACGCCGTAAAAATTAAGGCATTTGTCTGTTTGGCTTTTTTGATCGCGACGCCAAAATAGAATTTTGGGTAAAGTTTAGAAAATTTTGGTAAAACTAATTTTTGACCTTCAATGTTAATTTAAAGGTCACTCTGTAGGGGGCGCTATCGCGCCCATTTCAATTTTGTCATCATAAACTGGTCCAAACTAGAAAGTTGAACAACTGATTCAAATTTGGTCCTAATTGGACTTGTTTTGATCAAATGGGAACAATTTTTACATCTGCAATATCCCAAAATAAGTTGTCCAACTTTGTGGCTGCGCCGCACACAGACCGTAAAAGGTATCTCAAAAAATTGGATAACTTTAGATGCCCCACTTGTCCAGAGGACGTCCGCCGATTTTGAAGTCGGTGGGCAAAACGCCCTAGGAGGAGTTCGTCAAAGTTTGACGTGAACAAAATGGCTAACACAGCGTGTTTTCATTTTCAAAGGAAGATGGCGGCCATAGGGTAAGTCTGGGGGCGTGGCCACAATAATAATTGTTTTTTGTCCTCACAAGAGGAATGCGTGTTCCGAATTTCGTAGCTCTACGACAAAGTTGACCTCGGGGCGTCTCCCATAGGCGCAATGTATTTTGACTTTTGTCGGTGGCGCTGTCGCGCCATTTTTTTAGGAAAAAAAAATGGCCCAGAAAAAACAAAATTTTTCGCCGATTCTGAATTTTGGGCAAAGTTTGGTGAGTTTTTGAGCATGTTCAGGGGGTCAAATTAGAGCTCAAAAAGCAGAAGAACAAGAAAAATAATAAAAATAAAAATAATAATATTTTTAGCAAAAACAATATAGCCGTTTCCACTATAACAACAAATTATACATCGTTTGAAAGCTCTAAGCCTTCCCAATGTCGCCATGGGGTGGAATCATCATTACGAGCGCTTACGCGCTCGTCACTCCCTATTCCGGCGGGATGCCCCGCCCACTCCGCATAGACTTCCATTGATTTGAGCAGATACAAGCATGGCCCATGCCTGCGGCATGGATTCTCGCGTACGGGACGATGCCAGGAGGGTTTTTGGAGGAATGCAGCGCTTCGCGCTGCTGTTGTCAACAATTAGTGAATGGGCTACGCCCATTCACTAATTGTTGACTATTTCTGTCATAGCAGGAGTAAGTATGCATGATCCATGCCTTCGGCATGGGCTAGTTCACTGTACTTGCCAGGGGCGACGGGGTACCAAACATGCGGGCGCAGCCCTCATGTTTGGTCAGACAGTTGCAACGCTGCCGAAGGCAGCGTTGCGGGAGCAATAGGCCCTCCGCCCTGCTGGGGCTCGGGCCTAATTAAAGCCGCAAGCGGCCTCCAACGGCCCTCGCGGGCCGCCGGCCTTCCGACTCTGCGCTTTCGACTTGATAAAGATGGCGCCCTTATTGTGTGTTGAATAAAAAAAGAACTGGACAGACGGCGACACAATTGACCTGGCCAATCCAGTGCAAATCAACACAAGTGTCAGTCAAATTTGCTGCGCCGCCGCACAGAGACCGTAGCACTTGGAATAAAAATATGGATAACTTTTGATGCCGCGCTTGTGTAGATGATTTTTCCCAAAGTAAAGCTTGATCGAGCTATTGCCCACGGAGGAGTTTGTTAAAGTGTGAAGCGTAAATGTGAACATTTCAAGGATTTGGCGTTTTTCCAATTTGTGACAGTATATTTGCAGCTCCACGGCACAGAGACCGTACCACTTAAAATCAAAATATGACTAACTTTTGATGCCCCGTTTGTGTAGATGATTTTCCCCAAATATGAGCTTGATCGGGCAATCGGCCTAGGAGGAGTTCGTTAAAGTGTGAAGCGTAAAAATGTGGTCATTTTAGAGATTTCGCTGTTTTCCCATTTCTGACATATATTTGCGGGTCCGCCACACAGAGACCGTAGCACTTAGAATCAAAATATGGGTAAGTTTTGATGCCCCGCTTGTGTAGATGATATTCTCCAAATATGAACTTGATCGGGCTATCGCCCTAGGAGGAGTTTGTTAAAGTGTGAAGCGTAAAAATGTGGTGATTTGAGCGATTCTACCATTTTCCCATAAGGATAACATGGGATGTTTCTGTCAACGCTACGGTTACGCCGTACAAAATATGACTTTGGCTCTCATACTTTTATAATCAGGATGGCAAATTAGAATTTTGTTCAAAATATCATGTCATTTGGAAAAACTCTATTGTTTATAGGCCACTCTGAAGGCCAAATAGTCAGAATTCTGGGAAACGTTTGCGGCTCCGTCGCACAGAGACCGTAAAAGTTATCCTTAAAATTTGGATAACTTTAGATGCCCCACTTGTCTAGAGGACGTACACCGATTTTGAGGTTGGTGGGCAAAACGCACTAGGAGGACTTCGTTAAAGTGTAAAACATAAAAATGTGGTAATTTGAGAGATTTTGTGGTTTTCCCATAGGGATAACATGGGAGGTTTCTGTCATCGCTACGACTACGCCGTAAAAAATTAGGCATTTTTGTGATTGGCTTTTGTGATTGGGACGGCAAAATAGAATTTTGGGTAAAGTTTAGACAATTTTGGTAAAACTAATTTTTGACCTTCAATGTTAATTTAAAGGTAACTCTGTAGGGGGCGCTATCGCGGCCATTTCAATTTTGTCAGCCTAAACTGGTCCAAACTAGAAAGTTTAACAACTGATTCAAATTTGGTCCTAATCGGACTGGTTTTGATCAAATGGGAGCAATTTTTAGATCTGCAATATTCCAAAATAAGTTGTCCAACTTTGCGGCTGCGCCGCACACAGACCGTAAAAGGTATCTCAAAAAATTGGATAACTTTAGATGCCCCACTTGTCCAGAGGACGTCCGCCGATTTTGAAGTCGGTGGGCAAAACGCCCTAGGAGGAGTTCGTCAAAGTTTGACGTAAACAAAATGGCTAACTCAGCTTGTTTTCATTTTCAAAGGAAGATGGCGGCCATAGGGTAAGTCTGGGGGCGTGGCCACAATAATATTTTTTTTTTGTCCTCACGAGAGGAATGCGTGTCCCGAATTTCGTAGCTTTACGCCAAAGTTGACCTCGGGGCGTCTCCCATAGGCGCAATGTATTTTGACTTTTGTCGGTGGCGCTGTCGCGCCATTTTTTAACGAAAAAAAAAAATGGCCCAGAAAAAATCTAATTTTTCGCCGATTCTGAATTTTGGGCAAAGTTTGGTGAGTTTTTGAGCATGTTCAGGGGGTCAAATTAGAGCTCAAAAAGCAGAAGAACAAGAAAAATAAAAATAATTAAAGCCGCAAGCGGCATCCAACAGCCCTCGCGGGCCGCCGGCCTTCCGACTCTGCGCTTTTGACTTGATAAAGATGGCGCCCTTATTGTGTGTTGAATTAAAAAAGAACTTGACAGACGGCGACACATTGGACATGGCCAATCCAGTGGAAATGAACACAAATGTCGGTCAAATGTGCGGGTCCGCCGCACAGAGACCGTGACACTTGGAATAAAAATATGGATAAGTTTTGATGCCCCGCTTGTGTAGATGATTTTCCCCAAATATGAGTTTGATCGGACAATCGCCCTAGGAGGAGTTTGTTAAAGTGTGAAGCGTAAAAATGTGGTGATTTGAGCGATTCCACGATTTTCTCATAAGGATAACATGGGATGTTTCTGTCATCGCTACGGTTACGCCGTACAAAATATGACTTTGGCTCTCATACTTGTATGATCAGGATGGCAAATTAGAATTTTGTGCAAAATATGTCATTTGGAAAAACTCTATTGTTTATAGGCTACTCTGAAGGCCAAATAGTCAGAATTCTGGGAAACGTTTGCGGCTCCGTCGCACAGAGACCGTAAAAGTTATCCTTAAAATTTGGATAACTTTAGATGCCCCACTTGTCTAGAGGACGTACACCGATTTTGAGGTTGGTGGGCAAAACGCACTAGGAGGAGTTCGTTAAAGTGTGAAACATAAAAATGTGGTAATTTGAGAGATTTTGTGGTTTTCCCATAGGGATAACATGGGATGTTTCTGTCATCGCTACGACTACGCCGTAAAAATTAAGGCATTTGTCTGATTGGCTTTTGTGATCGGGACGGCAAAATAGAATTTTGGGTAAAGTTTAGACAATTTTGGTAAAACTAATTTTTGACCTTCAATGTTAATTTAAAGGTCACTCTGTAGGGGGCGCTATCGCGGCCATTTCAATTTTGTCAGCCTAAACTGGTCCAAACTAGAAAGTTTAACAACTGATTCAAATTTGGTCCTAATGGGACTTGTTTTGATCAAATGGGAGCAATTTTTAGATCTGCAATATTCCAAAATAAGTTGTCCAACTTTGCGGCTGCGCCTCACACAGACCGTAAAAGGTATCTCAAAAAATTGGATAACTTTAGATGCCCCACTTGTCCAGAGGACGTCCGCCGATTTTGAAGTCGGTGGGCAAAACGCCCTAGGAGGAGTTCGTCAAAGTTTGACGTGAACAAAATGGCTAACACAGCGTGTTTTCATTTTCAAAGGAAGATGGCGGCCATAGGGTAAATCTGGGGGCGTGGCCACAATAATATTTTTTTTTTGTCCTCACGAGAGGAATGTGTGTTCCGAATTTCGTAGCTCTACGACAAAGTTGACCTCGGGGCGTCTCCCATAGGCGCAATGTATTTTGACTTTTGTCGGTGGCGCTGTCGCGCCATTTTTTAACGGAAAAAAAATGGCCCAGAAAAAACAAAATTTTTCGCCGATTCTGAATTTTGGGCAAAGTTTGGTGAGTTTTTGAGCATGTTCAGGGGGTCAAATTAGAGTTCAAAGCGATGAAGAACAAGAAAAATAATAAATATAGCCGCAAGCGGCAATGATCGGCCCTCGCCACGCCGCCGCCACGCCGCAAGAGGAGGGGGCGCTAACGCGCCCCAATTGTCCTTTTGTTGCGCCTACTGCTGAATCTGTGACGCTGTCACATCTTCTCCCCTTTGTTTTACCATCAAAAAGCAATTTTATTTTGAATTCTTGGCACAATGTGCGGCTTTGCCGCACAGACACCATGACTCTTTGAATAAAAATGTGGATCACTTTTGATGGTCCACCCCTGAAGATGAGTCTCACCAAATTTCAGGTTAATAGGGCTAACGCCCTAAGAGGAGTTTGTGAAAGTCTAAAGTGTAAACATGTTCTGGCGATTTCCCCATTGGAATAACATGGAAGGTTTCGGTCATCGTTACGGCAACGCCATAACAATTATGACATGGCTCTCATTGACTTTTTTGATGGGGATGCTAAAATTGAGTTGTGTGTCAAATTTCATATAATTTCGCAAAACTAAACATTTAACCTCCATATAAAATCTGTAGGGGGCGCTGTGGCGCCAAATGAATTTATTTCACTTCAAGTGGGTTTAGGGCAAAGAGTTTAACAACTGATTCTAATTTGACGCAATTCGGACTTTATCTGCGCAAACGGCAGAAATTTTAAATATGGGAGATTTCTGAAATTCTAGCTACAGTTTGCGGCTTCGCCGCACAGAGACCGTGAGAGGTATCAATGTAATTTGGATAACTTTTGATGTCCCACTCCTCAGTAGCATTTTCACCAAATTTCAGCTTTTTAGGGCCAACGCCCTGGGAGGAGTTCGTAAAAGTACGACGTTTGGAAAAACTCCAAAATCATGTTTAGCCATTTTTGAAGCAATATGGCCGACGTTTGGTTGGGCGGACGGCGTTGCCTTAATAATATTTTTTACTTCTCTTGTCACCATCTACCTCTGCGCCAAATTTCATGATTCTACGATCAGATTTTTTTTGGGTCATTTCCCATCTCTCAATGCATTTTTGGTACATTTGGGGGCGCTGACGCGCCAATTTTTTTTATTTTAGAAAAGGGAAATAGCCAGAATGTAGAGAGGCACGATTTTTAGAGGTGTGCAAATTTTTGTGACTTTTCGTCAATGTTCACTGGGTGAAAAATAGGGGGGTTGGTCCCGAGAAGAAGAAGAAGAAGAAGAAGAAGAAGAAGAATATTCCGATGCGAAAACAATGTTTCCCATTTTTCAAATATCATAAACTATACATTTTCGGAAAGCGCTCGCGCTTTCCTACCTCATGGTGTGGGTCCCTGGTCACTGACGGGTACTTTCGTTAATTTTGAGTGGGCTCCGCCCACTTTGTGTTTTTGGCCCTCTATACAGTAATAATGTTCAATTTTTGCATTACATGCTTATATGCACGGAACATGCAAGAGATGGGGAACGTATTCGTGAGCTACTTAGGGCAAATGAGTGCTTTATATGTCATCCCAATGTAAAGTGCTCGTTTAGTGCGCACTTTTGCACGGGCTTCGCCCGTTTACAACGGTAATGTTCCATTTTCCTACTATTAATTAGTATGCACGGGGCGTGCGTGAGTGAAGGAGTGCGTTAGTGAGTGTTTGGAAGTGGGCGAGCGCTTCGCGCTCGATTTCGTGCGCACTACGTGCGCACTTTCGCAGCCGTGCTTCGCACGGCCTTACGAGATTAATAGGCCTCTCGCCAGCTTGTGGCGCTCGGGCCTAATAATATTTTTAGCAAAAACAATATAGCCGTTTCCACTATAACAACAAATTATACATCGTTTGAAAGCTCTAAGCCTTCCCGATGCCGCCATGGGGTGGAATCATCATTACGAGCGCTCACGCGCTCGTCACTGTCATGGAATTAGACATACACCCGATGCTATTCCTTAACACATTGAGAACACAATTCAACTTAGAATATGAAACGACACAGAAACATCAGACATTTGTGTGGCATGCATGGGAGAAAACGCGGGGACTGTGTCAGCCAGGCCGTTGTAAGGAGCCTGGCTGACCCTCCTGCGTCTCACCCCCGCGTCTCACACCGTTTTTTCCCATGCTGGTTGGTTTTATTAGATATTCTGGAATAGGCGGGTCACATTTCTCATTGGTCAGCTTCACATCAAGGCACTTGGTATTTTTCCGTAGAGATCAAGCCTTGGGTAAACATTACCCAGACTCCTCTGGGTTATCACCCCCCCCTAGGGTAAACATCCTTTGGCCCATCTTTACGACCCCTTCACAAATGCAGTTTGTCACACACCCGTTCTTCTCTTAGACTAATGATGCAGATAAAATATCACTATTATGCAGAAAAATTACATCACAGAAATATAATCATATATTCACATTTTATCACAGTCACTCCCTATTCCGTCGGGATGCCCCGCCCACTCCCCATAGACTTCCATTGATTTGAGCAGATACAAGCATGGCCCATGCCTGCGGCATGGATTCTCGCGTACGGGACGATGCCAGGAGGGTTTTTGGAGGAATGCAGCGCTTCGCGCTGCTGTTGTCAACAATTAGTGAATGGGCTACGCCCATTCACTAATTGTTGACTATTTCTGTCATAGCAGGAGTAAGTATGCATGATCCATGCCTTCGGCATGGGCTAGTTCAATGTACTTGCCAGGGGCGACGGGGTACCAAACATGCGGGCGCAGCCCTCATGTTTGGTCAGACAGTTGCAACGCTGCCTTCGGCAGCGTTGCGGGAGCAATAGGCCCTCCGCCCTGCTGGGGCTCGGGCCTAAATATAGCCGCAAGCGGCAATGATCGGCCCTCGCCACGCCACCGCCGCCACGCCGCAAGAGGAGGGGGCGCTAACGCGCCCCAATTGTCCTTTTATTACGCCTACTGCTGAATCTGTGACGCTGTCACATCTTCTCCCCTTTGTTTTACCATCAAAAAGCTATTTTATTTTGAATTCTTGGCAAAATGTGCGGCTTTGCCGCACAGACACCGTGACTCTTTGAATGAAAATGTGGATAACTTTTGATGGTCCTGAAGAGTCTCACCAAATTTCAGGTTAATATGTCTAACGCCCTGGGAGGAGTTTGTGAAAGTCTAAAGTGTAAACATGTTCTGGCGATTTCCCCATTGGAATAACATGAAAGGTTTTGGTCATCGTTACGGCAACGCCATAACAATTATGACATGGGTCTCATTGACTTTTTTGATGGGGATGCCAAAATTGAGTTGTGTGTCAAATTTCATATAATTTCGCAAAACTAAACATTTAACCTCCATATAAAATCTGTAGGGGGCGCTGTGGCGCCAAATGAATTTATTTCACTTCAAGTAGGTTTAGGGCAAAGAGTTTAACAACTGATTCTAATTTGACGATATTCGGACTTTATCTGCGCAAACGGCAAAAATTTTAAATATGGGAGATTTCTGAAATTCTAGCTACAGTTTGCGGCTTCGCCGCACAGAGACCGTGAGAGGTATCAATGTAATTTGGATAACTTTTGATGTCCCACTCCTCAGTAGCATTTTCACCAAATTTCAGCTTTTTAGGGCCAACGCCCTGGGAGGAGTTCGTAAAAGTACGACGTTTGGAAAAACTCCGAAGTCATGTTTAGCCATTTTTGAAGCAATATGGCCGACATTTGGTTGGGCGGACGGCGTTGCCGTAATAATATTTTTTACTTCTCTTGTCACCATCTACCTCGGCGCCAAATTTCATGATTCTACGATCAGATTTTTTTTGGGTCATTTCCCATCTCTCAATGCATTTTTGGTACATTTGGGGGCGCTGACGCGCCAATTTTTTTTGTTTTAGAAAAGGGAAATAGCCAGAATGTAGAGAGGCACGATTTTTAGAGGTGTGAACATTTTTGTGACTTTTCGTCAATGTTCACTGGGTGAAAAATAGGGGGGTTGGTCCCGAGAAGAAGAAAGAAGAAGAAAGAAATATAGCCGCAAGCGGCAATGATCGGCCCTCGCCACGCCGCCGCCACGCCACAAGAGGAGGGGGCGCTAACGCGCCCCAATTGTCCTTTTATTACGCCTACTGCTGAATCTGTGACGCTGTCACATCTTCTCCCCTTTGTTTTACCATCAAAAAGCAATTTTATTTTGAATTCTTGGCAAAATGTGCGGCTTTGCCGCACAGACACCGTGACTCTTTGAATAAAAATGTGGATAACTTTTGATGGTCCACCCCTGAAGATGAGTCTCACCAAATTTCAGGTTAATATGTCTAACGCCCTAAGAGGAGTTTGTGAAAGTCTAAAGTGTAAACATGTTCTGGCGATTTCCCCATTGGAATAACATGGGAGGTTTTGGTCATCGCTACGGCAACGCCATAACAATTATGACATGGGTCTCATTGACTTTTTTGATGGGGATGCCAAAATTGAGTTGTGTGTCAAATTTCATATAATTTCGCAAAACTAAATATTTAACCTCCATATAAAATCTGTAGGGGGCGCTGTGGCTCCAAATTAATTTATTTCACTTCAAGTAGGTTTAGGGCAAAGAGTT
Organism: Eucyclogobius newberryi; assembly: GCF_026437365.1. Lineage (NCBI taxonomy): Eukaryota > Metazoa > Chordata > Actinopteri > Gobiiformes > Gobiidae > Eucyclogobius > Eucyclogobius newberryi. The sequence goes on from NW_027315801.1 coordinate 8,828,043, forward strand.
TAACAACTGATTCTAATTTGACGCAATTCGGACTTTATCTGCGCAAACGGCAGAAATGTTAAATTTGGGAGATTTCTGAAATTCTTGCTACAGTTTGCGGCTTCGCCGCACAGAGACCGTGACAGGTATCAATGTAATTTGGATAACTTTTGATGTCCCACTCCTCAGTAGCATTTTCACCAAATTTCAGCTTTTTAGGGCCAACGCCCTGGGAGGAGTTTGTAAAAGTACGACGTTTGGAAAAACTCCGAAGTCATGTTTAGCCATTTTTGAAGCAATATGGCCGACATTTGGTTGGGCGGACGGCGTTGCCGTAATAATATTTTTTACTTCTCTTGTCACCATCGACCTCTGCGCCAAATTTCATGATTCTACGATCAAATTTTTTTTTGGGTCAGTTCCCATCTCTCAATGCATTTTTGGTACATTTGGGGGCGCTGACGCGCCAATTTTTTTATTTTAGAAAAGGGAAATAGCCAGAATGTAGAGAGGCACGATTTTTAGAGGTGTGCAAATTTTTGTGACTTTTCGTCAATGTTCACTGGGTGAAAAATAGGGGGGTTGGTCCCGAGAAGAAGAAGAAAGAATAATATTCCGATGCGAAAACAATGTTTCCCATTTTCCAAATATCATAAACTATACATTTTCGGAAAGCGCTCGCGCTTTCCTACCTCATGGTGTGGGTCCCTGGTCACTGACGGGTACTTTCGTTAATTTTAAGTGGGCTCCGCCCACTTTGTGTTTTTGGCCCTCTATACAGTAATAATGTTCAATTTTTGCATTACATGCTTATATAAGATAAGATAAGATAAGATAAGATAATCCTTTATTGTCCCACATGGGGAAATTTCATTGGTGCAACGCAGGTAGATACAGAGGTAGATACAGAAGAACAGATCACTTATAGGAAGTCTGAAAAACACTTTCAGTAGAAGATCTCCTATAAATAAATAAAAAACTCCCATAGACAAATAAATAAATAAATACCATTGCATGTGATCACAACAGTAATTGCACATGAATATGTGTCACTACAGCACATAGATTGCACATGAATTCCAACAGCAATTGCACATATGACAGAATTGCACATCAGTATTAGGTTAGGTCAGTATTGCGACGGGATAACGTGACGATCTCCGGGTAAGACGACTGTTCTCCGCAGTTTCATGAGTTCCTCCTTTGTGGAAACGCGGTACGGCACCGGCCGGGGGGCGGGGCCGGAGCCGGGGGGCGGGGCCGGAGCCGGGGGGCGGGGCCGGAGCCGGGGGCGGGGCGGGGCCGGAGCCGGGGGACTCAGAGCCAAAACACATCGCAACGACCCGACGAAAACACTCAATCCAGCCGAATAAAGTCAAAACAAGTTAATTTAAAGCGATTCCAGTGCGTGTCGTGCTGGTGGGCTCGCTCGGAGCTAGCTCACGTCACAACAACACAACGAACGCAACGAAAAACTCTCAAATCCAGCCGAAAAAAGTCAAAAACAGTTGAATTAAAAAACTATTCCAGCGCGTGTCCCTATCGTACAGTAAAATAGAAAAAATATACTAACTATATTTACAAAATATAGGAGATAAAGCACAATAAGTGTGAGAAAGAAGAGAGAGCGTTTACACCGGGCTGCCAGCTGTACCAGCGCCTTATGACGTATGAATATGCACGGAACATGCAAGAGATGGGGAACGTATTCGTGAGCTACTTAGCGCAAATGAGTGCTTTATATGGGGATGACGACCGCTTCGCGGTCGTCATCTCAATGTAAAGTGCTCGTTTAGTGCGCACTTTTGCACGGGCTTCGCCCGTTTACAACGGTAATGTTCCATTTTCCTACTACTAATTAGTATGCACGGGGCGTGCGTGAGTGGAGGAGTGCGTTAGTGAGTGTTTGGAAGTGGGCGAGCGCTTCGCGCTCGATTTCGTGCGCACTTTCGCAGCCGTGCTTCGCACGGCCTTACGAGATTAATAGGCCTCTCGCCAGCTTGTGGCGCTCGGGCCTAAAAATAATAATATTATTAGCAAAAACAATATAGCCGTTTCCACTATAACAACAAATTATACATCGTTTGAAAGCTCTAAGCCTTCCCCATGCCGCCATGGGGTGGAATCATCATTACGAGCGCTTACGCGCTCGTCACTCCCCATTCCGTCGGGATGCCCCGCCCACTCCCCATAGACTTCCATTGATTTGAGCAGATACAAGCATGGCCCATGCCTGCGGCATGGATTCTCGCGTACAGGACGATGCCAGGAGGGTTTTTGGAGGAATGCAGCGCTACGCCCATTCACAAATTGTTGACAACAGCAGCTATTTCTGTCATAGCAGGAGTAAGTATGCATGATCCATGCCTTCGGCATGGGCTAGTTCACTGTACTTACCAGGGGCGACGGGGCACCAAACATGCGGGCTGTGCCCGCATGTTTGGTCAGACAGTTGCAATAGAGGGTCTATTGCAATAGCAATAGACCCTCCGCCCTGCTGGGGCTCGGGCCTAATAACAAGAATGAAAGAAACACCCCACATGCACACTCAAGAAACAAAAATAAAATAAAATAGATAAATAAAAAAAAATACCTGTAATTGAATAAATGCTAAATAATTTTAACACCACACGGTCAAACATTCTAGGCAAAACAATAACATCTAATCACAAGCAGATTTGGACTGTCCAGCAGCAAAATTTAGCCTTTGGATTTGATGAGAATAGTTGTTGATGGCGTGTCGTTCTAATGATCCTATGGCAGTGACACGAGCCTGAGCACATCTGATCTGCTGTGGTTGTGTGTCAGAAAGCAGCCTCTCCATGACTTATTCATACGTGCACATGGAGAGCTGCCTGTCACCTCACCGCTCTGGGCATCGTGCATCCGCGCTAGACGATTTAACACAGGAAATAACTGGGACACGACTGCAACTGCATATAAGGTAAAGGCCGCAGCTTGACTTAATGGTAGGATATGAGAGATTTTGGCTTCTGAGGTGAGGTCTGTTATGGAATAGTCGTTATGTGCCAAAGTAGACTTGCTTTCCGATGTGGGAAAGCAAAAATACACCCCAGTATGGAAAACTTTAGACATGTCTGAGGCTCAAGCTGTGTTTCGGTCCAAAATGTTCTTTGTTCACTTATTGAGGGCGGTTTGACTGTGTTTTCCTGATGTTTCTTGGCCCATTTAAAGGCCTTGAATCAGCGTATTTCTCCAAATTGTTTTTTTCTGTCTTTTTTTCTCAGCAGATTAGCTTGTACTGTAGAAAATATGTTCATACTGAAAGATTCTCTGTAAAAATGTGGATTTAGGATGAATCTAGGCAGGCCAAGTCATCACTCAACTACATAAACTAATACAAAAAAAGAAGAAACTTTTATTTTATTTTAGTTTTTACGATACGCCTTATGATTACAGTCAATCGTGTTCAAAAACAACATAGCTACGCTGCAAAAACGGCTTAATGGCCATTCTTGTAACAACAGAATGACCATTAGTTTTACCCAATCAAACAAAATCTGTTATTGACCCGCTGCAGGCTCAAGTTGCAGCGTCCAAACCCGATGCATTATTCACACGCTCAACTCTCCCGGGGCTTTGAATATTCGCCTGTTCTTAGTTTGCACAACAGTTTTAGAGGCAAAGCTGTCAGCGTCACTGGTCCGCTTGATTTGAAGGGTCCGTGATATGGTAATAAACTGGCTGATGAGTTGTAGGACATGATTCACGGGGTCTTGCTTGTGCTGCTGCAGGGGTGGCTCTTTATGGGGGATTCTGTCTTTTTGGAGTCTTGCCGCTGCTGCAGTGTCTGGCCCTGCTCATGTTAAGCCCTATTGCTTTGAAATGGTAATGATGTAAGGGAGGCAGATGGTTTACCGTGATGCAGAGGAATGCCACTGTCAAGAGAGAGAATAAAATATGTGCATGTCTGAGGAAAACAAAACAAATGCTTATGAAGACATTGCTGTTGTTTTTTGATGTGATTTGACAGTTTCAAGCTGACATTTCTTTCCTGCTCTGGTTGATGTGGATTTGTTTTTAAATGTCCAGCCTTTTTCACTGAATACAATAATGAAACATATTAGGTTTTACAAAGGTCAAATTGAAGTATAATATCTGGGACTGAATCAGGTCTGCAGAAAGGTTACACTGTCTAGAATTTAAACCAGGACTGACCTATAGTAAATGAAGACAGAACCAGGTCTAGGACTAAAGGGGGACTAATGGAAGGCTAAAACCAGATATGTAGTACTATTGTAAATCAGGACTAAACTGTGTGTAAACCAAGATAAAGCTAGCATATCATAAGGATGGATAAAAACTGGGATTAAATAAGCGGCGGTCCACACTTCATTATTGGATTAAGTTGACACATTCCTCTGAGCTGTGCTTCAGTGAGTGGACTGTAATGAGCATGTGCTGCATTAACTTATGTAATGGTGAGTGAGGGGAGAGGCTGGGCGAGCGAGAGAGGAGAGAGAGTGCTGCTGCACTGCAGAGCTCAAATCCGCTGCATCATGTGGTGCACACTCCCCCTGGACCTGTACGTACACATCTATGCTCTTTCATGTGTTTGATGTACTATGCACGTGCTCTTTCTGTCAATGCAACCACAATGTGAGGCAGAAATAACCAAGAAAAAGCTATAAATAAAAGGGGAAATTATGCTAGAGATGCAATTCAAAAGGTTGACCACAGTTTTGTTCATTTCACGGTCCTGCGGCTGGCTCCAGGCACAGCTAACAGGAATGAACATATGTTGAACAAATATGTGTTATTATTCTGCCACGCCCGTTCTTACTTCGGACTGCTCCATAACACATTGACAATTAGTGTATAATGTGAGGAATGAATAGACTTGATCTGTAATGCAGCTGTAAATATCAAACTGTTCTATGGGGAAGACGCCCATAAACTGTTGCTTCAGACTAGTTCCTCTGGGTCCTGTAAACTGTAATGATAATGCAGGTACAATCAAATGTGTAATGTAAAATAGGCCAGATAAACTAAACTAAACTAAACTACTTCTGTTGTGATTGTATTTCCTGTTGAGCAGGAATGCCATTAATTTTAATGAAACTAGAGAAATGTTTTGCTGCCTGAATATCATATAAAGTAGCTTCATTTGTGTAACATTTTCACATAATCAACTCTGCACAATTTCTCTGATTGGCTTGAAAACTGCTTTTTACAGTGTGTATCAAACATAGAATATAATTTAAATCAATTGTAGTATACAGTAAATATTAAATCATTTTTGCTTCACATAAACTGGTGGAAATTATGCTGAGAACGTCAAAAATGTATATATTCAAATGACTTGCTAAAAGTGGCATTAAACTCAGTGTAAGGACTGCCAATATTTGAATAAATATTGACTCTCAAAAACTAATACAAGCTAAAAAATCTATTGATGCAGAATCACAGCATGTAGCATTCACTCATTAATACTTTATTTTTGTTCTCGTATGAAAGTGTTTTTGAAACGGTGAGCTCATGACTACTTTGTAATTAGCTTGATCGCAGCCCTATTGTCCCCGCGCCTTTGTCCCATTCATGTGTTCTGTGTGAGTAGTGATTACTGCGTGTGGGTGTTCTGCGCTTTACCTGCATCATGGGGACAAGAGCACAAAGTGGTGCTAGTTGAGAGCCAGCCATTTCACAACAGCGCTCAGAGACAAAGCAGGCATCATTATCTGATGTGGGTTTGATTGATGTTAAGGATGAGTGAGGAGGGCGAGGGTCCTGGGACAAAAGGGGGTGCATCGGGGACTGTAGGGGTAGTAGTGGTTAATGGCATGACAACACAGTCCATAAAACCAAGTGAGCGCTTTGGGGGCTTTTAACCATTTCTCAACCTGTGATGAACAAGAGAGTAAGTGGATAACGTAGAACTGCTGCACTGGACAGAGCTTTAGAAGGTGTCAATATGAGACCATTTTCTCTAATAACTACACTTCTCATAGTCTTAAAAAGGCAAGTAAAGATACATATGTGTATATAATTATTAGAAGTGTATTGAATGTTATCATGAATCTGGTCATATACTGCAGGTGATCTATTACAATGTGATCTATTGGAAACTTGAGTATTTCATTACAGTTTGTGTGCCAATAATCATTAAGTTATGATTTTTCTTCTCCCTAAACCTTTTGTTAAAGTCCATCGCCGTGTGTGCATGTAATGGTACAGTAGCTTTTGTTTGTTTGCCTTAATTCCCTCAGAAAACAATGTGTGCTTTTCAATACATAGTCTATTTCTAATAAAAGCTAAGATTCCGTCTTTATAACTACTTAATTAAAGGGTTAGAGATGGGAGTTATGGTTCAGGTATTTAAGTGTTTCCCAATTTTCAATGTGTATTATGGGCAAAATCAGGTTCTTCAGAAGTTTGCAGTAGATAAATGATAAGGGACATCGTGATACAAATGTGCAAGACAGCATGCATTGGAAACATAAGTACAATACTTGAAATTACTCAGCAATTTACCAAAAAAGTGCAGTTTATTTGACCCATTTCCTCTTTTTACCTTTTTAACATTCAGCTGGTCAACGAGATAAATGCACAAAGCTGCCTGTTTGTTTTTTTTTTTTTAATCGCCGGCCATAGCTGTGTATTATTGTGAAATTAGCACGTGCCAAGCAAGTGCAGACATGTGGCACAATGCATGCTGGGAGTGGGCCTGGAGTCTGGCTGGTAAACAGTCATTAAATTGCATGTTTACCCTGCCCCTAATGACTCCAGGCTGTGTGTAAATGTAGCACGAGCAGACCTGCCTTCGAGCACCAGTGTCCAGTTAATCTCCCCTCAGCCTGGACTATTGCCGTGACAACTGGCCTCGAAAATGTTCATACAGTTGTGATACATCCTTTTATGCCGTTTCCAACATGCTGACGCTAATCTATTGTCATTGGCGTATTATCTTGACACCTTACGCCGCTCATTACACGTATTCTTTGTGCGATGTTCACATTTGCAGGTAGAGGATATGACAAGACCGCACAAAGGTGGAAGTAGTTCTCACGGATGCGGCAGAGAGACGGTGGCAATACAATGGAGGATGACAGATGTGCTCCACTATAAGGGCTAGCCAGCAGTGATGTGATCCAACCCGTCTCCTGCAAGTTTAAATGAGCTCCCAAGAGACACAGACCAAGTCAATTTGCCTTTGATTGCTAGTCTTTGCCGCCTTGACATTCTCCCTTTTGAAACAATAATGATTCAGAGCTTTTTACAAGAGTTTTTGGTTTCTTGTCGGCTATTTACTCGGTCTCAGGTAGATCAATAGTGCACTAAATTGAGCTGTAATATTCGCCTTATTCCGGAAAACCTGTCTTGCTTGGGTTCTGGTTCTCTTCTGGTTGTATTAGTTAGAAAATAAGTTCTACACAGGTTAAAAAGTGGTTTTCAGGTCCAGGGAATTGCTGCAGTGTTGAGCTGTTGGTCACACAAACATTGGACATTTTACACAAAACGGTCTACTTGAGGCAAGACCTTTCCATCATTCTCGACTTGAATGGAGTTCCCGCTCGACCGGAAGTCAGATTACAAAGGAAGAACTGATCTGTGGCAAAAAGAGGCCAAAGTGGACGGAGCGGAATAAGGTCGATGGGGAAGTTGAAGTGATTTCTATAAATTTGAATTACTCACTTCATTCATTCTTGATTCGTTCAAGATACATTAATGAATGAACCATAGAGGATGGACGGTGGCAGCACACATGCCACATGCAGCCGGCAGTGTTGTGGGTTCGAATCCTCCATTTCACACTAAGCTGTCCTGTCAAATAAAGCCTACAGGCCAAGAAATCCTTAAAAATATATATATATGTATATATGTATATGTGTGTGTGTGTGTGTGTGTGTGTGTGTGTGTGTTTATGTGTGTTTACGGTACAAAAATTGCGGTAAGGTAATGGATTAAATCTGGACTAAACCCAGTCGAAACCAAGTCCAGGCCAAGACTAAACAGGGACATAACCAAGAGCCCGGCCAAGAGCAAATCAGGATTTAACCGTTTGAGCAACTTGTAAGAAGACAATGTTGGACATACATGCAACAGATGGATAATATAAAGAAAACACACTAAACGATGCCCAAAAGGAGTAGGCAGAAGCAAAACCTACACTCTAACTGGAGCCAAGTAATTCACTTCTTAAATAGGCATGAAACCAGAATGTATCAGGATTTAGCAAAGGACTCATCCAGTTATAAACCAGCACTAAACATGAGCAGTGGAAATCTGTAGTAATCCCACTTTCCTTATACTCTGCTTCAGTCTCCACAGTGCTGTACACCGGCGCCCTCTGTTGGCGGACAGCTCTCACAGCAGCAGAATCCAGCCTGAAGCCCTGAACAAATCCCCTGGCTCACTTTGATAGAGGTCTTATGTTAATCTGCCTCCTATTGCGGGGATAGTCGAGGGCTTGGCAGCAAAAAGAAACTTCCAGCATCAAAGTTGTGTGCTTTTGAAAATGCCTTCTCTGTCAATTGATTTAGGTAGACCACTGTGAGTGTAAGCCACGGCCAGAGGAGGACGAATTCGATGTGTCTGTATTTAAAGAAATGAGCTGTAGGTTTATAGTGTGTAATGAAAAGACAAATGAAGGCGGTTGAAGTCTTTCTGAGATTTAGCGCCATTGTATCCTGTCTGTGACATCATTGTGTATAGACAACATTACAATATCGGATGCTATTTTTTTACTTTATTGTACATCCGGTTTTAAATGCCGACTGCCTTTATTTCCTGTTTTCCTATTAAACACAAAGTCTCAACATTTCTCTTCACTTGTGCTCCTGATTACGCACACTCAAAAGACTAAATAGATATATTATGTCACCTTCTAACAAACTATTTCATGCTCTATTTATATATTTTAGGCAGATCAGTTTAAAAATATATATTATTTGTTTGGATCAACATAAAATAAATTAAAAACGCAACATAATATTTATCTAGAGTCACCATTTCTTGTCTTTTTGTGTGCATGTGTGCTTTTTTCTTTTATCCCTAGAAATAGCCAACATGATGTACTATCCTCTCCAAGACAGTAGTTCTGGTTGAGCGCTCACATCCCCTCTTAGTGGAAAAAATAAAAGGTTTAAAAAAAAAACCTAAAAGAAATGGATGACCTTGCAAAGTCTGACCTTGCTGTGTGTCTGTCCCCAGTGCACATAGATCAACAGAGCAGCTGAGTAAATGGCTGCAGCGGTGAAGGGAGCGCGGCCAGCGACGGTGATGGGGGGTGAAAGGGGTGGGACAGCTGATGTGAGAGGGGAGGAGCTTGTCTTCCATTGACGTTTAGTGAGAATGTGTTGATGAGGAAAGCAGTCACAGAAGCTCGGCTGGAGGTTTGTGTGTGTAAACATCACTTTGGAGTCCGTGTTGAGGTATGGAACATGTTTCTCACTGTAAAATGTACCGTGGAGAGCAGATGTCGATGTTCTGAGGCGCAGCAGGATTTGGCAGGTTTTGGTTTGACTGATAAACGCTCAGGTTTGATGCACTGTAAATAATAACTTGTTTTTGTTGATTGGTAGCTGCTTCTGCTGCTGCTGTTTGCTTGTTGTTGTAACTTTGTGGACTGAATCAGTACAGTTCCGCTTATGACAACTTTAAATACTCATTTCAAAAATATTAAAGACCTTCAGAGTGGGGCTGGCAATTAATCAGACTTAAATCCAGATTGAGATTTAGTCATGTCTTGTCGTCATCCTCCGTCTGTAAAAGTATGTTATGTGGGACAGAGTTTGGACTTTAGAGCTGGAAAAATTGGCTATTTTTGTGTTTGAAATGTCTTGAGTTTAACCATGAAATAAATACTGAAAGCCACTTGTATTTATTTATTGCACAGCCCTACTTTACAGTACATATTTGATTATTGAATTAAAGAGTCTTGTTCTTACACCATCACAATTCATTTAAATTTATTGTGAATAGTGTTTTGTCTTGGCAGGACAAGAAGTAATATAAATAAGCAATGGAGAGATGCAGTGACTATTAATTGTGCAATGAACAGGTTATGAATTGAATTGAAAAAAGTGTTAAACTTGTCACAATAGTAGCATTTTAACTCTATTTTGATAACACGGAAAGGGATTGATACTCGATACTAATTTCTATACCACAATGATACTAAAAAACTAACAATGGAATAATTTCTTTAATATTACCATGTGGTCTTACTGATCATGCTCATTTTAAAACTATTCAGGAAATGTCAAATTTTGTCCCGTTTATGTGATAGTTCAAATTGGTTTGTTCCATAGCATTCGTTATCCGTGTATTTTGGACAACCCTAGTCTAACTGTATTATTGTGTGCCAATGCATGCCGTCTCTGGCCTGACATCAGAGTCACGTTGATGCATAGTGTCATCCAGAGCTCAACAAAGAACTGCTGGATTGTCTTTTCTCCTCTCCTCACTCCGCAGACGCTCAGACCTCTCACGTGTCCTCCCTGTTCCCTCCTCTCTTTTGTGAGCGACCGACTTTCAAAACCTCACATTGACGTCTTTTCAATGAAACGTGTGGAAGAGGCATTGATTGTTGTTTTGCCGTACGCTGTTCTAATTAGACCTGTGGAGAACGATTGGGCGCCGCACGGGGGCCCATCATTAGGGCCTGTCGGATGCACAGAGCGTGAGACGGACACGCTAAGCAAACGCCACAAAATCTACAACAATATAGAGAAGAAAGAGGTGCACTGTACTGATGCATTCCCCGTCCCTGCACTGGAACAAGTCACATGTTTGGTTGTGTGGTGTCCCGGGACAGGAGGTTGCCAGGTTACAATTTCATGGTGGAGCAAACAAAGACTGTTAACATTAAATACATTTCGAAGTGCCATATCAGGAAAATATCACAATAATACACAGATAATGGTGAATATCTTGAAACTACTTTATGCCACTTATACAATAAAACCAAAAAGTATATAAATATGAGCTGCAATAAATAAATAGCAGAATTAAACACCTGAAGTACTTATTCTGTATCTGTTATTTGTAAAAGAAGTTACTTATTTGACCCTGTACAACTCAAATCTTGTCGTATTACAAAAAATACCCCTGAAATTCCCCACTTCTGTGACAAAGTACACATAATTAATGTTGAGCCTCCAAAATGATTGTTCCTGCTTTTATTTACTGATCGATAAGTCAAGTAATTATCCTGACAGACCTAAGCTGAAGTGACTGTGCAGCGTTTACCTATAGTTACCACCAGAGTCATTCAAATCATAATTATAGCCAAGTCCATAAAATAACTTGATGCATTTGAGTATTGTAGCCTGTGTCTATATTATATTGAAAAACATTTAATGAAAAGTACTTCACTTATTTCTGTAATGGTGCAGTAGAATTTTCAGCTCTTACGTTTTATCGGCGAAGTATTGTGTCATTTTTATATATTAGTTGTGTTTAAAGATGTATTTTGTTTTTTTCTGGTGGAGGATCCGTCATCTGCTTGTCTCATGGACTGTTCCGCAGTAGTATTAATCTTATTTAACTGTCATTTATTCAATCACGGATGCTTTTATAGCCCAAATCTACCTATAAACCTACATGAAGCCTGTTTAAAAATCACATTGTCACATTTTTACCCGTCATTACTGTGTATCAGCAGAGCACTGCAGTGTTTTGATTCAATTCAAGTCCAGTTTTATGAGAAACTGTTCAAGAGGACACACCTTTACCACATTTTATTCTGTTCACCACAAGCCAGATACAATATAGATTCACACGGTTGAAAAATGCTGCTGCTTTTACAGTTTCTTACACTGACACCTGCCAAACTGTGAAAAGTAAACAGACTCTAGACGAAGAAAAAACACTCTTGTACGTACGTCCTGGTTTATTTAGAGGAAAAGATGAACATATGTCTTTGTTCTGATGCATGTACACAGTATCAGAGACGGGGGAAACTGTTATTAGGGCAGGATATGATAAAAGCATATTAAAGGATTTCACTACTTTGTGACAATGACACTTTTTAGAATGAATACAAACGTGTAATAAACGTTAACATAACAGAAAAGGCATGTTATATTGTCACTTCAACATAATATTCTATTCAGCAAAACTTGCCTTTCTATTACAATCCTGTAAAAAATAGGTTGAAAGTTTTAGCGGGACATTCCTGGTTAAAATATAATACATAAATAAAACGATGTATGCAATGTATGTAAAAAAAAAAAAAAAAACTAAACCAATCACTACTATTACTACTTACAACGTATTAATTTTGTCCCAGATCCCCCTTAAAAAAGAGGTTCTCTTCTCAATGGGTTTAAAATGGTTAAATAAAGGTTCATAAAATAAAATGTGTTACTATCCATCCTTCCACTAATACAAAAGTGTATATTATTACTTCAACTGATATTATTCTTTCATAGTTTTCTTTACATTATTAGAATCTATGTAGTACACACTTTGTAAGCCACTTTATTTCCACCTTGGTTCTTTCAGCTAAGTTAATTTGGAGAAAGGAAAGATAAATTTGGATAATATTTTGGAGTGAGGAGCTGCTCTTAAACGCAAAGAGCCGTTGTCTCACGCACTTCTCGTATGTAATCGACATCTCGCAGCCTGGATTTCCTCTGTCAATAAAGCCGTAAGCTGTAGAGTGTGCATTAACTTCAGAGGATGCGGCGGAGCTATCGACAAAATTTACGACACGTCTGAGAGCAATTCTTCTGAAGGAACAGAAATTCATCCTTTTGTTTTATCCCACGCCTGGACCAGTCAGAGGCCCGCTTCCGCGAGCGTCTTCCTTTTACGCTGATGTACGGTCGTCTCCTGGCCCTAAAGGGATTGTGCACTTATTGAGTTCCAATGCGTCTTCCAAATCATTCAATAAGCCTGTGTTTTGTGTAAATTAAATGGAGAGCAAACAGCATTAGCCCCAGTCAGGTAGTTTGTCAAGTGATGGGAATTAATCTATACATTCGCCCATAACCCTGTTTGCATCTAAAGACTTGGCACTGTCTCAAGTGCAGACCTTAGAGGCTCCTGCACAATATTAAAGTTTGTGTTTTAAGGGATCAACTCCTTTAGATGTTAAGATGAAAGCACAGAGAAAAGGTTTTGTTATTTTACAGTTATTTTGAGTTATCATAATATTTGAGCAATTTCTGCAGCGATTGTACACATTATACACATGTTCTGTTCAGGGCTGTAGGAAGACATGCCCTGCGGCTCGATGAGTTGACTAAAGGGCACAGCGGTGTGGAACTGGCAAAACTCTCAAAAGTGTTCCATATCTCGATGCTCTGACCCAGTGTCTGAAAAAAAAAAATATAATTACAGAAAAGTACTAGGAAACATGTAAAAAGACGTATTAAACTCATGATTTACATCCATGCTCTCTCTTTCTGCTGCTGTTACATACAAATGAATAATCCAAATAAAGTCATTAGTCAACTCTACAAAATGTTCAGCTGTCGAACAATTAATCGACTTAAGGAGCAAAGCCCTAGTTATATTAAGACGCACAAACTTTTCTGGTGGAAGATACATTTGTCTCCATGGAAACAAGGCAACTCTGCTCAAAGTGAGAAAAATGCTGGATATGTTTAATGTAACGTGGAATCTCCATGGAGACCAGAAAGTAGTGGACCCTCCACCAGAAAGGTTACACAGTGCACTTCTAATATCATTGTTTTACATCTTCAACATTATTAGTACTTTCTGGTTCAATTTGGATTAGTCATTAAACTGTGCAGTGCTAGTGCTCAGACCTATGCTCAGTTCACCATAGTAACACTGCATTGTGTCGCTTGGTAAAGTATGTCGTATGTCAAAATATGTCGTAATCTAATCAAATTACAATTTGAATTGTGGTCGACATAAGACCGCAATTATTTATAACTCCATAAACAACAACATATCGTGTCTAATCATGAATAAACCTGCCAACCCTGTAGTTAAGACCCTGGTTTACAACCACCATTTTCAATTCAATTAAACACATTTTTGTAGTTTTGTAGTTCAGTTGCCTCGATGGCCGACAATGGAGGATCAGAATAGACCAGTATAATACTTTAGTGACCCACCCATTTTCATCCTACATGAAAAACAAGTGTTTTATGATTATTAAAGATATTATAAAGAACTATCCAAGACACAGTTAACTTGCCACCCCTTCATTATAATTCAATGAGTTTAGCTTCTCTACAATTATGTTCTGGGATGCATAATGTGATCCTTGTTTCAAGTTTAGCAGTTCATATTTTTGTGTTCTCTCAAATGTTAAAGCTCCTGGCAAGTTTAAAATGTGGACTTTGAACAGAATCCTTGTATTTAAACATAATTTGCAAACCTAATGGCACAATGCTTGTTGCTGCTGGATATTGTTCCAACCCTGCATGGTTAACCTCTGCTGTTCAGAAGTGTTGACACTAAATAGACGATTGCTGCTGAGAAACTACTATAGCTGTTATTGCATGAATGTAGCTATCAATCTTATCAAGCCCGCGTCCTGCCCGCGGTGCCCAAAAAATGTCCCAGAGCTGCTGACTTGCACCTCTGTCGGTTTTATGGAGGCGTGTTATGAATGCGCACTCAGGATATTCTGCTCGGCTGGAATATGTCTGCGCAGATCCAGTCCTCCGCACTCCTGACCTGCCCCGGACACAAACTCCCCCCGTTGTTTTTGCGAGTGGAAGGAAGATGGCCGCCTTGTCTCCTCCGCTTTTGTGCTCGTGATTGATAGCTTCCCATTTTCTTTTGGGGGGAAATTCTGGTGATTTGGAGAGGCATTGTGTTTTTGTTTTTGCGGATGTGTCCAAAGGCAGCGCCGCAGTTTGCACAGAAGGGTGATGAAGCGAGATGTCAATAATTAATTTTCTTAATTACACGCGTCATTGTTGAGGGCCTTTTCAGCTGTGGTTCTATAAATGTTTGAATGGAGTGGATCGCATTACTAATCCAGAGTGAACTGGATCGACGACCTCAGCGTGCTCGGTGTTGGTGAAAATGAGTTTAATGTACTAGTACTCATAGTAACAGCATTGTAGTGTGCAGTAGAATTGAAATCATGTAGAACGTACTAATGGCTCAAAATGATGACGCTTTACTTGTCAAAGCACTTTTACTGTAGTCAATATTCATTACCATAATTTGTGGCCACATTAATAACCTGCTGACATAATCACACGCACGACAAAAGCTGGTGACTGTTTAAGGATCAGGAAAAGAGCTGAGGTACAATCAGTTCTGGGGGAAATATATATATACATATAACATAAGAAAGATAATATTATTGATTTAGTAGTAAGAGGCAAAAGACTAATATTAAAGCCTCTGCCTTATGAATAAATACATAAAATTAGCATATAATTATGATACATATAAAACATATTTATGCACTGTACAGTAAAGTGACTCAAATATATCCTCTTTTTTTAATGATAATTCTGATTATTTGGACTTGACTAGAGTATTTTGTTGCTCGACATGATAATCATTAACACACACGAAAAGGTTCAGAAAAAAGTATAATTTAGATACCGGTACTTAAAACAAGGTACCGCTCAAGTACTGGTACCCAAAATCAAAAAGTACTCAGACCTACACACAACATGGGTAAAGTGTCTTGATTTGAACAGCCAACTTTAGACACAAGTTGAACACTTCTAGTCAGTATTGCTCAAGTGCAGTAGCAGCAGCAGTAGTTACAATAAGCAGATAACACATTTTGACATATTGCTGCTGAAATGTATCTCAATAAACATCAATATTTCTGACACAATAGCACTAAAGCAGCATAATCTCAGTAAACCTTTTTATAAATGTACAATATTGTTAAAAAATCATGAGCTTCAACAAATACAAAGCCAAATAAGACACTTGTTGGTATCTAATGAGTCACTCTCTTCAGCTCTAATCTTATTTTACGTTAAAAAAAACTCTAGCGTGAAGAAAAAGTACACACGATAAATGTTCAGCTCCAAATACAGTGTTCCAGCTTTTTATTTATTGAACGATAAGTCAATATAGTAATTATTGTGACAGGCCTAAGCAGCAGTGGTAGTATTCTATAACTAATGTGCAGATGAAGTGAGACACATGCGGTGATGATGCTGTCATTTCTGCCTGACAAACCCCCCTTGTATCCACATGTGAATATGTTCCTCTGCGTTCTGGCTCTCTCCCCTGAAATAACATTTGTTTCCTGGATGTCTCTATCACTGTCGCCCTAATGAGGCCCATTAAATGAAACGCATATCACACTGTTACTTCCAGCTGCACTGAAAATAAATTATTTTTTTACAGACGACGGCGACAGATAATGTAGCAGTCTTAAGGTTGTCACTGAAGAGATTTCCATAGCTGTAACGTGGCGCGCACAAAATAGTGGCCAATGTAAACGGTGGCTGTGCCAGGACGGTCTAAAACCACCAGGTCTTCCTCAATGCGGCCCTCAGTGGAGTCGCAGGAGATTAAGTGTAGCATTCATTTGACCGAAGGAAAGAAAAACAACCAGCGTCCAAAGGTTTTAAAAAGATTGAAAATGTACCGTGGTTTCTATAAGGTGCTCTGGGTTTTTCCATAGAGATGTTAAACAGATTCATCTCGAATCAGATAAGCAGGTAACGCCAACAGGCCAAGATATAAATTAGGTCTGTGGAGAGGCAAGCCTGAAGGCATTTCAGAGCAATACATATGTTTTTTTTCTTCTCAGTTATGCATTTTTTGGCTGGTTTGACTTATACTCTGAAGCGACTTATAGTCCAGTAAATATGGTATATTGTGCACTGTTCCTGTCTCAATAAATAAATAAACTAACCAGGAAAAATGCTGCAAAAAAAGCTGATTGATAATACAAAGGAAAACATTTAAGTTGTAATCTTTCCAAAAAGGGGACGTTTGTCTGATCAAAACTCAACTAATACTTTTAAAGACATGTTTTAACACATTTCTGTTGGCGTTATGGGGATACATCGCCCACCCCTATTTTTTTTCCAAATAGCAATGGGCAATTTTGAAACTTGGTTGCAATAGCAAAGCAGATGGCGTGTGTTTGACTTCATAAATAATAATAATGTAAATGAAAAATACAGTTATTATGCTGTGTGATGAATAGTACAGTATGTATAATGACAATTTTACATTAATATGATATGAAGTCATAAGTAAACAGTTAGACTTGTAATTCACTCATCCAGGAGCCACGTCATTTAAGTGTAACCTCTTTTCACAGGCCAGGATATGTTTCAAGTAGTAGTGTATTAGTGTTAGTATTAAGTCAGTTCAGTGTGATATATCCATGCAAGTATTTATATTATTGCTGTAATTGTAGAGTAAATCGTCTGTAAAAAAGAGACCAAAATGTCTAGTTTTATCTCCAAGAAGTATAAAGTTGACATTTTTGCACTATTTTTATGCTCCATTTCTGTTTTTTGTGAGACTTGAACCTCAACATAGACTTTTACAGGCACATTTTGGCACATTCTTGGTGCATTGTGAAAATATCGTATGAACACTGCTATGAAGATCATCTAAAAATATATATATTTTTGTACATCGCCTCCCTTCAATCTGTGTTTGGTCACTTCATACTCCACTAGTGTGCCATTTCAAAGACCAGTCAAGAGTAATCAGAACATGTGCTACACCGACTGTGAATCACTCTTGGCTATTTTGGAGCTTCCAGACTTGTGCATGGAACGCCGCGGCTTCAGACAGGTGCAAAACGACCGCCACTTCCTCAAATAGCCCTCGACACCACCAAACGCCCACCCTCTGACCGTCTCTACACACATGTCTGCCCCTTTGAATGACGCCGCCGCTGCCACATGTGTGACGTTTGCCAGCTTCACTCTGCACCGTCATCTCCAACCAACAGGCGGCGCTCTCCCTTCAAGTGTCACGCCTTTGCCTTGACGATCTGTTTTGTTCATCTGGCAGCACTGTCACGCCTCCCTGACCATGCTGACCACTACGGGTATTTTTGTATTGTTATTTGTATATTGCCCCAAACGTCTAACCACCAGATTTACACCGCCAAGTCTCACACCCGTTTCTTTGTGACCTTAAATTTCAGTCGTGTCACCAGAGGATAATGAGTTGCAGTCCATTCAGAGCCCAGTCTCCCATACTAAAGAGCGTTATTGTGCGCACTGTTTTCCCCCTTCATAGTGTTTACCACAGTGTCATCACACATGGGACTATTTTTAGCGGCAGTAAATTGGGTTGGAGTGTGTGATTGTGAGGGGAGGGGCTTCAGGGAGATGGGGAAGAGGTCCAAGGGGGGAAATGGTGGAAAATGAAGTGGGGGGAAAAGAAAGTTGCATGTGGAAAAGTGGAAAAGTTACCATTGTCAGATAAAAATGCACTGACCTTAACCAGGACCAAATGCAGAACCGATTTAGCGTTGTGGGTTATTATCTTCTGTTTTAGAACTACTACAAACCAGAAGTAAACCACACATTTTGCAACAAAAGCACTAAACCGGGACTAAACCAGGACTAAACCAGGACTAAACCGGGACTAAACCGGGACAAAACCGGGACAAAACCGGGACAAAACCGGGACAAAACCAGGACAAAACCAGGACAAAACCAGGACAAAACCAGGACAAAACCCGGACTAAACCCGGACTAAACCCGGACTAAAACGGGACTTAACCGGGACTTAACCGGGACTTAACCGGGACTTAACCGGGACTTAACCGGGACTTAACCGGGACTAAACCGGGACTAAATCCGGACTAAATCCGGACTAAACCCGGACTAAACCCGGACTAAACCCGGACTAAACCCGGACTAAACCAGGACTTAACCAGGACTTAACCAGGACTTAACCAGGACTTAACCAGGACTTAACCAACAAACTTAGTTCATAATGAACACATTTTTCTGAAGCATGATTCAGGCTTAGTTACTACTTAATTTAGGAGTTAGTGCAATAGTTGGTTACCAAGCCTGAGTCATTCTTATCAAACGCATCAAATGTGTTCATTGTTATGTGTTTTTTCAGGCTTTATTAAGGCTATTAAAGGTGTAGTTGTTGTAGCGTTATCAGTTTTTATTTAGTTTTAGCTAAAATATCTGTACTTGAATAAATGCTTAAAAGATAAGTTTAATGTCATACTGCAGAAGATTCCAGACAAAGCAATAACGTTTCCACGGGGACAGGAAAGTGGCAGACCCCTCCAAAGAATAGTTACATTGCGCAACTTTAAAGAAACTATTTCGAACCAGGTCTAAACTGGACTCGTGAATCCCAGTAGCCTCTATTTGTCCGCGTACTGCTGTTTGAGAACCAGTGGCATAACATAGTTCCCTGTTTATAAAAAGCAAGGTTTCTGTTGTGCCCAGCAAGAAGCCCAAACATGTGGTTACAGGCTCTCATCGAAAGGGTGGTGTTTTCCTCATGTCCTCCCACGCATTTTAGCTTTAAATCGCCAAAAGGCACGAAACGGGTCGACGCTTTCCCGCATTTACATTTTTTGTCATCATTTCATCCACGCCACACCTGACGAGCATACGTGCCAGGAATGTGCCAAGGAAGCCGAAGGAAAAACCATGCAAACATTGGAGAGAACAAGTCAGAAAAACTCCACCCAAAAAACAAGCCCAAAGGCCAAATGTAATGGTCATGGCCTGGAGCAAGACAGGTGCCGCTCTGAACAGAACTGAGCAAATACACAGAGGATTATAGCGTGTGATGCCGTCTCCTTCCAGTCCCAAAACCAAAAAAAAACCTTTGTTCAATAATATTTTGTCTTTCAAACACGTATCAGATGTCTCAATACAGATGGTTCTATACAGACTGGAACTGGATGTATGTGTGAAGTCTCTTTCCTCTGATGATCTTTGATGGATCCCCACGGACCACCACAGGCAACAAATCAACTCCCAGCGTTTTACTTTCTGCAGGACGTGACGAGTGCAGGCCCCAGATCCTTTAATTAGGCTCATTTTAGCAGTATTTATACATCTGCTGTCCGTGTGCGTTAAACTGTGCATGCTGCAAGTTTGGTTCAAAATGTAGGGATGATGTGAGAAATGTGAAGGAAAAACAGAAGTCAGTGGTTTTGCTCAAAAACAAGCAAAAAACAAACAAACATTATTGAGCGAGAGTGACGGGTCATTAAAAGCACTATTTATTAAAATTTTAGAGACGTTATAAACTGATTATATCAACTTCGAATGGCACCATACATTTAATATATGCTGTATTTTCCGCAACTTTTTCATAGTTTTTGCCTGGGTACGACTTATACTAATACTACTTATACTACTTATACTTATACTTATACTTATAATACTACTTACTTATACTTATATACTTGTATACTTATACTCCGGAGCGACTTATATGTGATATTTTTTTGTTATTTTCACAGTTGCAACCGCATTTCATACTCCAGTGCAACTTATATGTTTTTTTTCTTCTCTATTATGCATTGTTTAGCTGGTGCGACTTATACTCCAGTGCGACTTATAGTCCGGAAAATACGGTATATATCTTTTTTAATCCAGAAAGTCACACACACATTACATAACGCAACACAATTTTCTGTCGTTTTGAATTCCGTTTTACCAATTTAACGCTGCAACCCAATTTCCCTTTCGTGACTGCACGCCAGGTACCATGTGCGCTAAATCCGTTGTTCCTGACATTTTACCGCCAAAAACGCCCTTCTTTTATTTCTCCTTCACAATGTCGGCAGTGTTCGCTAAGCTACCTCCAGCCTCTCCATCTAATTTGGTATAAAACTATGACATCACTCCTTTGTAATTGTTTCCAGACCGCACACTCTTTTTCTCGTTTGACTTTCTGTGCGGGACGGAGTTTGGGACTTTTGGTACTTGGGGGGTGGAGGGGGGGGTAATGATGTCAAATCAAGTTGTATCTTCCAAAAACCTTGTGGCCACGCTTCCAGGAAGATATCCCTTTCCCCTTTCATAGCAGCCGCTGTCTTGTTTCATTGGGATTCGCAACGTGAACGCTCAGGTTTCCGATTGTTCCCAAGTGTGTGGGAATGCGCTGGATAAGCACACGGATCTGACCTGCGGATGCCTCTTTGGCCTCTCTCCGAGTTGGAAGTATCTTGACTCTTTTTTTTTTTTCAAGAACAGAAGGAGGAGAAGAGTAAAAGTAGAGGAGGAGGAAGGGGGGGAGCTCTCCGGGACCATATGTATCGAGTTGAAGAAATGGCGTTTTATGAGAACGGAGGAGAAAGTGGGCCTCTGCTTGGAATTCTCAATGACATCACCCCAAACCCCACTACAGTAACGCTCGGCAGACAAACGCGGGGAATTGCAATGACCCTCCCGAGATCGGGCGCACTTTTACTGCTATATCTGGAGTTCATCACGTTGTTCCAGCAGGGCTAATGGTAAAATGATGCAGCCCTTATGGATCATAACGAATCAATCAGTGGTAGCTTTGAAAATAGAGCAATGGTCGGCTTTCCTTTCAGCTTTTGACAGTAGATGATCACCGTGTCCGTTCATGATGGTCTTGGACTGGCCTAACAGGCTTTGTATTGTCTTGTCCGTATAATGAAAAATAAAATAAAAATGATATTATAAACCAACCCTAGGCTCCAGTCACCCGCGACCTCGAAAGGGAACAAGCGGTAGAAAATGGATGGATTATAAACCAACATACCATTAGGTTCTAATTTATCTTGCTTACTTGTCATATTTCTTAGTTATCCAGTCTTTCCTTTGTCCCACTACCAAACTTATGACTAAAATGTATTCAAAAAGTACATAACTGCATGTTTGGCGGGAGATTTAACTCAGAAATTGATATAAATTAACTGTAAAAGGAGACATTATGCCAAAAACAACTTCAAAGTGCTTTCAACTCTAATAGTGGTTTCTTCTCACCAGTAACTCATTTAAAGTTGTATTTAAGATGTTTTAACAATAATTATGAGAAGAAACGTCACACTTTTATCTATTGGCACCATAAACAAACAAGTTTAATGACTATTCTTTGCAAGTTTCATGACATCAATCTTTCTGACTAAAAAGTAATGATGTTGTCACATAAACAACCAGATAAAAAAAGTACTTTTCTCATATTTTTACTATTCTGGTGTAAAGAATAAACGGACATTACTCAAAGTTGCTGCCTACGATTCTCACAAGTATATATTATTTTAGTCAAGATAATACTGCGACCTGAATAATCACGATTATCAATTAACCGTTTGAGTAAATGCTATTCTCCCTCATGCTTTAATCAAGTCATTTTAGATCAGTGTTGTGATGTAAAATGTTCAAAACGTAAAATAACCATTCAGATTCGTCATAGATAATGACTAGCGTCTTCTTCAAAACTTCACGCAAAACAACTTGAAGACAGAAGTAGCATTGTTGGAAAACTATGAGTCAATTTGTGCCGTCGGCTACGAGTGAATCACATGTCGCTCTGCGTTTTCTACAGCTGCTCTGCACGAGACACTGTCATTGTACCGTAACGCTCAGTGACATTTCTCTCACTGTATTTGAAGTCGAAAACAGCCCAATTCTAGGTGATTATTTCTTGACTAACCTCCTGTAATTAGACATCGGTGTGTAAATGAGCGGCGTCCCTCGCAGCCGTACCATGTGGGAGTCATTGGCCTGTGTTTCCTGTGCCTGTTGTCATTATAGAAAAATACCTTGGACTCCTGGGCACTTTACCCCCAACCCCCTTCTCTCTGAGGGGTGATTAGTCTGCTGAACGTCCCAACAACAACTTTTGAAGTACACAAGGCCATGGCATAGTTGGCTATGGGAATGTGGGCTTTTTAAACAAGGCTGATTTAAAATGGGCGAAATGAAAGGGCTTTTCTGGTATAGTAAATAATCCTGACCTCAGAAGTCGGTGAAAATTCCCTGTTGTTTCTTGTCTCATCGTGCATCTCGCTAGTGGCATTTTGGCCCTGAACGGCACTATTAATAGAAGTACATTTGAGCATTTGCTAAAAGCTTTTCTTCCGTTTAAAAATAGACAACAGATGTAGTTGTAGTTCAAACGATATTGGCTTTCTCGCATTGGTAATAGTTTTTCTAGTAGACTGAGATACGAAGGAGTAAAACGTATGGTATCGATTGCGACGCTTTGTACTGTGTCTACTTTGTTTGGACCCAGACAAATGAATTGCAGGCTGTATCTGAACGGGAATATGCAATATGACTAAGAAAAGAGAGATAGTTTTTTCGAGAGTAATACATTTTCAAAGCCCAATGCAAAGTTATTCAAATTTAAAGGAAGTGCGACAACAAGTATACAGCTTGATACACCTCGATTCATCACATATTTTTTTAGAAACACCTTATGAATCTTTTTTATTGGAATTGTATTGGAAAACAGCCAATGCCCTCTTTCCAAACGTCTATATTTTTGAAAACGGTTATTCCTTCCATTAGATCTTGATCATTTTGACAGATTTGATGCTCTTCCTTGTGTGTTCTATAGGATCTAAGAACATTTTCTCCTTCATAATTCCTGATGTCGTCCCGCTCTCCCATACTCTTGAAGTCCTTCTCTTCTTTGCACCCCGCCCCTTTTCCATAGTTTCCCCCCCCTGTCCTATAGCAGGAGCAGCCCTCTCTCTCCTCTCTTTCTCTTTCCCAGCCTCCTCCCCCTCCTTTCCTGTTTGGGAGCCCGGCTGAGACTGCAGACGGTCAGAGGAAAGAAAAGCGCTCATATACTTGTCAGAAATTACAGCCTCTTCAGACCATGTCCCGAAATGGTTTGTAGGCAGCCGAAGCACGGAGACCCGGAGAGGACTGGCGGACGGCGTTTGGGGATGTGGGAATTGCGTCCGATCGGGAACGCAGTGAGAGTTTGGGAGTTGTTCTAATGTTTGGGAGTCCGTGGTCCTGTCAGCAGCGTCCAGCATGTGGTGTTTGCAGTGCAACTCAGAGAAGACCCATTCGCTGCTGGAGCTCGGGCTTTCGCTGAACGGATGGT
The DNA here is from genome assembly GCF_026437365.1 of Eucyclogobius newberryi. Classification (NCBI taxonomy): domain Eukaryota; kingdom Metazoa; phylum Chordata; class Actinopteri; order Gobiiformes; family Gobiidae; genus Eucyclogobius; species Eucyclogobius newberryi. The sequence goes on from NW_027315801.1 coordinate 8,851,947, forward strand.
AAGGACGGTAAAGAATATGAAGGTGGAAGGATCTTTGTGCGTGCATCAGTGGAAATTCCTGGCGGGATTTTTGGAGCTAATCAAAGGCAGCTGACCAATTGGTTGTGTACAGTATTTGGGGGAAGGAAAAAAGAATGCTTCCAGTTCAAAAGTTAGAATAGACTTGGGGAGCTCTAGGGGAAATTAGTTTTGGATTGGTGCCATTAACGTAACTTTGATGAATGAGTTGAATACAGAGAACATAAATTATACCCTGAGCTTAACCCACAAATGCATGAGTTTGAATTACATCATTATTGCAGAAAAAAATGTCAAGTGTGCCAACCTGGGGAAAGAGAATTGTATCATACCGTATTTTCCGGACTATAAGACGCACTTTTTTTCATAGTTTTGCCTTGGGTGCGACTTATACTTATATTTATACTTATATAGGAGCGACTTATAGGTGATATTATTTGTTATTTTCACTCTTGCAATATGTTTTTTCTTCTCCATTGTGCATTTTTTGGCTGGTGCGACTTATAGTCCGGAAAATACGGTATATCTTCATTCATCCTGATGTTACCTGACTGATTCTAGTCTTCTTTATTAATGCAATTATGAGATTAGCACAAATTTAGCAGCGTAAAACATGTATGATGTGTTGAAATGGCATACTTTCTTAGCAGTCCTTTATTTGTTTTTTTGTTTCTACCATGTGACGCACGTCTTTCATCTTTTCCTGGAGCTTAAAATGTTTAATAAACAGAGGTGAGACTGGCTTGGCGTGTTTATGGAAAGCAAACACCTACTAATCCAAGTTTAGACAACGAGAGCAGCCAGTAACCCAAAACCAGCCTAACTCATCAATGTTAATTCATCTCGGTGGAAACCAGTCCCCCGTTCTGAGTCACTATATGTCAGCCAAGTGCTATTCTGGCGTGTTTAGTCTTACTGTACGGCGGCAGGAGTCGGGTTGTGCGCCCGCCCCTCATCGGCCCTCGGTCTGAAGGGCATTCCTGCGGCGCGACTTTACCGCGCTATGGATTCGACGGGGCTTTTACTCGCTAGTTTCAAGGGCAGGTGCCGAGGAGCAACAGTAAATTATGCATTAGCTGAAGATAATGAGAGTGACATGTTGTTTGTTGTCAGTTGGAGGCGTGATGAGGCGGTGAAAAGAGGGCACAGTGATGCTGACAGAATTAGGCTGAGGAGTTTTACAAGAGGCATCTAATTGGTTGGTTGTGCAGTAAAATGTGGTAATTTCAGCTGTGTTTACAATACTTTCAAAAGTAGTCTTGAGTGAGCTCCATCTTTGTTTTTACAGACGTGAACAGGCCAAAGAACAGAAAGTCCAGTTTTTTTATGAGATCTTTACATTTGTATGCATAGTTATGAGATTTATGCATAATAATAATAATAATAATAATAATAATAATAATAATAATAATAATAATAATAATGATAATAATAATAATAATAATAATAATAATAATAATAATGAGTTTACATTTTCAAATGTATCAAACCAACTTTTTCAGTTTGAATAAGTTTTGGTTTGAAAAGTTTTGTCTTGAAAATATTATCAAAAGTACTAGTCTGATTGATGTGTTTATTTTGCATTCGTTTCCTTCAACAAAAGACATTTGTTTTCTTGACACTTGAAAATGTGTTCATTTGTTGCCTCAATATGGGTTCTAGCTGACAGTTGATGAGATTATGTGTTAAATGAACCATCTCAAACCACAAATCACATTCAAGTGTTTCAATGTAAATTATCTTTAGCCTTGAAGATGCTCTATGTAAATTCTCTTGGGTCCGCCCCCTTCTTGTCTCCATGGAGATGCTATTACTTTGTCTAGATTACAGTATTTCACAGTGTGGTTTCAGAATGTCATAGAAAGCAGGTTTTTAAGGTACTTTTTAAGCAACAGAACACCTGTAATTGAATAAACACAAGAGACACGAGTTTAATGCCGTTCTGTGAAACTTTCCAGACAAAGCAGTAACAATAACGGAAAGGTTACATATCGCACTTTTAATGCCACTTTCAAATCAAACATCACCTTAATCTTCAATTTGGGACGTGAAGAGAGAAAAAATAGTGTGTAAAATCATAAGCGAGTGACCGTTCCTTACCGTGAACAAGAACAGTGACTAAATATTTTCTTTCCAGTTCTGCATTTATTTATTTATTTTTACACACATCGGCCCAAGCGTTTCCAGCCTCACGCCACAGTTGTTTGTCCTACGAGACTCGGGATGACTCCTATCTCCCGCCATGACTCTCTCCTCACTGCAGCTGTAAATCACAAGCTGCTTGGGCTCACTTTATAGCAATCTGCAGACCCTCAGTCAGAAAACCGCAATATGTGGTAATGTTTTTTATTGCTACGGGTTCATCAACATAACGTTTCACCTGAGAAATCCATTACCCATAAAGTGCCAGTGGTACGCACTTTATGTGTTTATGTTTCAATTGTCTGGTCATGTGAGGTTACTCCATGGTACCTGTGCGGTGGTTTTTACAGACGGTGTTTGCGTAATAGAGATGCATTGTGGGAGGACGTTCTACTAAAGCGTGTTCACCAGAAGCATTAGTGTTGAGCCAATGCTGCACGATTGGCTGACAAGGCATCGGGTTTCCTCTTCTTCCTTCAGTACAGGAAATAACATCACAAGGGTCGTGGATGAGGCCTACTGATGATGAGGCTGGAGTTACAATCACTTTTGGATGTTTTTGTCTACCATTGTCTAGAATAAAAGGCATCTACATCTACTGCAGGAATTGTAATACTATTGACACAAAAGATGAGTTTATAATGCATTCAGTTCACTTCCTCAAATAACATGTCTGACTGATTGGCCAAAACTTTGAATTGTATAATTGAACATATAGGCCTACATTGTTTACACTACATTTGATGTCAACGGTGCCTTTTATTTCTACTTTTGAGCCGTTCAGTCTGAGCTAGAACTGCAATTAATAGAAATTGAATTGAAACAAGATGTACTTTTTTTTTAGATTGTCACTGGTCAGCAGAGTTCAGACTTTGCAAGAATGAATTGTTAATTGAAAATGTTGTTTTTAAGTATAGAAAAATTAAATTGAAATTGGTCAATATGCTTTTGGTAGCTGGTAATACACTTATTGTATTCATTGTAAACCCCAACTTAGATCTAAATGTTCATAACTACAGTCCTGATGAGCCCCTTCATAATGACATTTCATAGTAACAAGCATTAGGTTTGTATTTGTTTTTTAATGTAACTGATATAGAGAGAGGAGGTTGGTGAAAACTGAATGCAGGACAGTACAGGATTACACTTATGAAGCAGAGAGCTCATACAAGAACATAGTATTTCCCTTTAATCTAAAATTGTATACAGAACAGTGAGAATTGTAAGTGTTTCATCAGTCTTGGTCACTGATTTAGTTTAGTTTTTAATGAGATTCAGATGTATTTTGTCTTGCTGCCTGTTGCTTAAGCACACAAACAGGCTGATGTTTGTGGACTTAGCTGTCTTCACCATGACTTCATTTGCTCATTGCCTCGTTCCACTTTGTGCCTTTGTGTCTGGGCCGTGGAGGTTCGGCCTGCACTTCATTATCCCTCTCCTATTCCCAGAACTACGGCTGATGTGACTCCTCTTTTCCGGGATGGAGGAATGCTTCTCCCTCAGGTCCCACCGGTGGAATGGGCTGAGGCCTGGGCGAGGGGCCTGGGGTCTCTGTTTGTTCTGGACGTGTCGAGCGGGACGAGGCGAGAGAGGAGAGCATTGGACCCCCTTTAATGCAGACGTAGCCCCCAAAATCTCCCCTGGAACCCTGGCTGAAAATCACTGCCAGCTGAGCAGCGGGTTTATCCATGGATCAGACTGACTTAAGGCGCCGTTAGTGCATGGAAGAGATGCAGGGGCACTTTGATGCATCGCAAATCCAGAATTAAAAGCTGCACAACAAAGCAATTATATCATTCTCACAACTAGTGATGTAACATTTATGCTATCAAATTGTCACAAGCCGTTCAACTCATTTGGACCACTACCTTTCTATCTATTCTCTCTGAAATGATGCATCCTTGCCATAGAAATGAACAATTCAAACCAAACTATTATATCTTTAATGGGCAATAATAGGCACAATAGTTGTTTAGCTTCCACCTACACCTGGTCATGAACTAATTTACGGTAGTTATTTTTATCTATTTGATGATGTTGAGTTGTCCAGTTGATCAAAAAGAAAATGGACATTGCTGTGGAGGGGACATTGTTTCGGAAGGTAAAAGTCAAAAGAAAAGATTGGCGTAATCCCTCGGTTGTGTAGAAGTGGTCCATAGTAGGAAAAATTTTCCTTTTTATCACCATCTACAAATGATAAAGTATTGTATTTGTATTGCACTTCACAAGCCTTCCAAACACTACGGTTTAGTCATGACTTTTTCACTCCTCATAGTCTGTGGTGGTTAAGATTCTATTGCCACAGCTACCCCTGAGGAAGAGAAGCCAATCCGTGCCTACAGGCTCTTCCGACCACCACCACCGACCACTCACGCACACCACAGACTCCTACATCAACTAACTATTACTGTCATTATAAAGTAGAGAATACAAAACAGACATTTCAGGTTAAAAAGTTGAAGTTTCCAGTCAAATAACATGTGCAAATTGGCTTCTTCCCACTGCACAACAACATCCATAATCAGGAAACGATCTGTAAACAAAACATTACATCATCATTACTTTCAGTGGACCGTGGCGCGCTACTTCCTCGCTTCCCGCCTTTTCCTCTTCAAATCCATAACAGTCCTTCTTTCTATCCCCCTTGTTCCTGACTCAGCGTGTACATGACCTCGGAGCTAAAAGTACTGCAGCTCTTTGTTTCCCGTTTCTCCTTTTTTGCAGCCACAATCACAAACAGACTCTCCCCGCACTGTTTTGGAGGAGATCAACAACACAAGACACAAGGGAAATGGTTAGAAGCACCTCAGTTTTGGCGCCGTGTAAACCCCCGAGAACAGAGCAGTTTCTATTAAAAGTACAGTGCGGCTTGTGTTGCTAAAGGCGTAGTTTGCACATAGGAACGTGTGTGATAGTTCCTCTACCACTGTGACATTTACACATTCAATTTCCTCCTTTCTGTAATCCTACACTAAACTATTGTAAGCTGTCTAATACGGAAAGGTCAAACTCATAAAAGCCACATTTTGTTGCCCTGAAAAACATGAGTTTTTAGGAAAACTCCAGAGAAAGTAATTTGAATGATATATTGTAGTTTGTGAGAGGTTTTCATTTCAGCTTTCATCAGTTTATAATAATGCAATGTAGGAATACAAAAATGTACTTTAAACTTATGTTTTTTGGGTATGATGAAAGTTTTTGATGTTTTTCAGTAGGACAATGATTTTCAGTTTTGGGAGAAAAAATTACAGTGCGATTATGTTTTAAAAGTTGGACACTGTTGAAAATGTACACTTTAAACATTTAAGAGAAGACTGAAATATGCGCTAATAAAAAGATGACATGCGTTTGTAGAGGTCTACTATACTTCAATTGTTTTTGAGATTTGCTATTCATAGTCATTCGAAATATTTTTTATTCAATTTAAATCGTGAATTATCTTGCAGCTCTGATTTTCAGTTTAGCTACTTTTAGCAAGCTTAATCTACAAACTACAGATAAATGACTAGTGCATTTATATTCTTCAGTGTATAACGTCTTGGTATCAGACTAAAGGATAAACTCTGTATTCACTTCACAGAGCATTACCATGGTTTCTGGAGGTAGTTTTTGGCTCTTATCTTGCAATAATACAAAGCTTGATATTAATTTCGACAATGCCAGGATTAAAATTAGACTCAACATGTCAGTTTTAAATAAATGTCGCTATGGCTTATGATGACAAGTTAGGTCTATTTAAGGTTTGAGTTAAGACCACCCCTGTTCTCATGGAGCTATTGACACTATTAAACTCTCTACAATTACATCTGCTTTGTGAACCTTTGACCACCCTCTGAAGCGGATTTCCATTGGTATTGCCACTCTGTTCGCTGTTAAACTGGCTGTATGTTGATATTGAGCCTGAGTAATGAAGGAAGTAGATTGTGTACACTGCATGGGTGTGTCTGCTACAGTTCAGACTGCGAGCGCTGGATAAAAAAAATGAAAAGTCAACCCCCACATGCTCCAACGTCTCAACTAAATTCCTACATTCTTTACAAGCGCTATTTGCCTTGTCATTCTCCTGGACTTTGTAACGGTTATTGAAACGGGCAAGCCGGCAGCAGGTCCCATGATGCAACTCTCCCTGCTCCCTGATTGGTGCTCACAAGTGGCATAAACAGTGGTTTCCTGGTGGAGTCCCGTGTACTCTGGACTGAACTTGACAGAACGCTAGACAGAATGGTGGACAAGATTTGGAGAAAAAGCTGGCAGTTTATTGAGAATCGGCGCTCTGTTCGCAGCAAGCGGGCAGCCTCATGTAGCACGGCCGAATGCAAGAGTGAGTGAGTAACATTATTGCTTTTATTTGGGTTGTTTGATGTAAAGTGGTGGCCTTTAAAGAGAAGTGGTTATTTCAATGGTGCTTTGTGGAGTGTGCCAGTTTTGCCCTCTAGTAACAATTGAATGTATTGCTTGGTTTCACTGAAATGACAAAAAGTATGTGCCTCTGGTTGAATCTTAATGACATATTATGAATAAAATGAGTAGGTGTATTACAGTGAGTTTAGTTTAAGTTGTTGTGAATAATAGGGCTGTGTAACAAAGCTGATTATCCGAGATTCAGTCATTTCTAATCTTCAGTGTAGTGTTGCCGTGACACAAACATTTCAAACCTGAGACTGACGTGTACTTTAAGTTACTCTTTGGTCTTATACTAGTTTTGATAAAGCTAAAGATCCTTCTAAAACTGATTAGGAAATTATCACGCTTTTGTTTTTTGTGTGTTTTTGTTCAGTATTGATTCTTGATTTAGTAGTATCTATACTTTTGACAACCCCACAATATAAAAACTTGGTTTGAAACGGAGTTCAGACTTTGGAGAATTAAATAAGACTATTTCTTGTTTTAAATGTCAATGATCATAATTGATCTGTGTTGTTTATGTTTTTTTATTTATTGTGTCAGTCCTGTAACCACACATCCTCTACATGCTGTATCTTATAATGTGGCTTCCTGTTGTAGGGGACGATTTGGAGACTTTGGTGAATTCAAGGGATAGACTGTTTTGTTTTGTTGTGTTGGTTGCTGTGGGTTTCATATTTCTGAAACACAGAGATATTATTCCAAAGTTTGGTTCTATGAAAAAATTGTGTCAAAACTTGAATAATATTGGAGCAACAAGTTGTGTCTCATTTTGAGCATTGCCTTGTGAATTTGGTATTTAATAATATTAAGCTTTATTATTGTATATAAAAGAAATGTCTTGTACTGTAGTTACAGGTAATTGTTTATACCACAATCTTCCCATAAAGTTTGTCTGAAAGACCATTTGGTTTGTGTGAAACGTGACTCCTTTTATTGATGCTTAGTTTAAAAGTGAAAATGTGGTTTTGGTGGCTTTGTACTGTATTTGATGTGGCTCACAGTAGCTTTATAAGAAAGATTAGACAGGACAACCATGATTTAGTTGATAATCTATTAAGCACACTGTGATGTTAAATTACAAGCGTTTTTTTTTTTAAATAACAACCCTTTTTATTTCCTTGTGTGTACAGTGTGGAGGGAGACGGCAGGCCCAATGACGGCGGCCCTTCCCTGGACGGCGGCGCGGGCTACAGCCAGGGCCCGGTGACGCACGGTTCAGCCATCAGCCCGGACCGTTTCGACAGCCCCCTGTACAGCCACGGAGGGGTGCAACCGGGCCCGCAGAGACCCCGCCGGGCCAAGCTCCAGCACTCGCAGTCCATCCTCCGAAAACAGGCAGAGGAGGAAGCCATCAAGCGCTCACGATCACTGTCCGAGAGCTATGAGCTGTCCGCAGACCTACAGGATAAACAGGTAAACAGACAGGATCATCAGATATAGTCCAAGATTAGTCATTTAAAAGCACATTATCATTTCATTATGTTATATAGTAGTAGATTCATCATTTTTATCATTTGAATGTGTTTTGTTTCAGTCTTAAAATGCTTACTTATTAGCTGGTATGGATTCACAAACAGCAACACATTTGTTATTATGGAAAAGAAGACACATTATGCTTTCTTCAGGGTATTCAGTGTCAAATTATATGAATTGTAGATGATTATCTTACATTTTGTTTAGTGAAAACCGCAATTTTGATCTGAAACGGATTAATAACAGTAACAGGTCCATTGAATTCCTCTTCAAAATTACAAAATTGAAAGGCCCCGTCTCTTCTAACTGGCATTTCACCATAGCAAGCAGCAGATTTTCATTTATGTGTTTTTATTGTTGAAAACTGATGACGGATGTGACAATTTTCTGATCCAAGCCTGGACGTTTTCATTATTCAGACTCTAAATTGCTTGTTGTGAATGCATAGTCATAACCATTTATCTATTTGATTTTTGTTATTTGATTACAACTGCATAGAATATACCACAAAATGTTAAGACCGACATAGCCCTCAAACCTGTACATGTTTTCTGTTCCCAGGTGGAGATGCTGGAGCGTAAATATGGCGGCCGCTTCATAACACGACATGCCGCCCGCACCATCCAGACCGCGTTCCGGCAGTATCAGATGAACAAGAACTTTGAACGTTTGCGGAGCTCTATGTCTGAAAACCGCATGTCCCGGCGCATCGTCCTGTCCAACATGAGGATGCAGCTATCGTTCGAGGGGCCAGAGAAAGTTCACAGTTCCTACTTCGAGGGCCGACAGGTATCCATGACTGAAGACGGCAATCCCCTCACCCTGCAAGAGTGCGGGGACATGGACCGCCGGCAACACCAGCCCAACATGGCAGCTCACCCAGTGCAACAGGCCGACCTCACAGACGCCATCACGGAGCTAGAGGATGCCTTTTCCAGACAGGTCAAATCTTTGGCTGAATCCATAGACGATGCACTGAACTGTCGTAGTCTCCAAGGCGACGAAGGCCCGGACCCCGAGTCTATGGGCTGTCCCGAGGTGCAGCGCGAAATCCCCTACAAGTCCCATCGCAGGACGGGGGGGCGCATGCACGATGAAGCCATGGCGTACAGCGACGTGACTCTGTTCATCGACGAGGAGGACATGTCCCGCCCGATCGCGCTGCGGTCGGGGGAGCAGCAGTCCAGCACGGAGTCGGACTTGAGACTGCGATCGGTCAACTCTTCCCAGGAGTACTGGCCCATCGACCCCAAGGACGAGGGGCGCGACACGGACACGAGCTGCCGGAGCACGCCCTCGTTGGAGTGTCAAGAGCAGCGTTTGCGAATGGACCACCTGCCGCTCCTGACCATAGAACCCCCGAGTGACAGCTCTGCCGAATTGAGTGACCGCTCCGATCGGGGGTCCGTCAAAAGGCCGCCCGTGTACGAGCCACATGGACATATTGTTACTTCCTCCCAGGCGAGCCCCAAACACATCGCCCACGGGCCACCGCCTCGAGCTCCCCCGCGGGACGATGACGCGCCCCTACGCCATCGCCACCGGCAACTGGAGGGCCACTTGGCCATCAACGGGTCGGCGAACCGGCAGAGCAAGTCTGAGTCGGACTTTTCCGACGGGGACAATGACAGTATCAACAGCACGTCCAATTCGAATGACACGATTAACTGTAGCTCGGAGTCGTCGTCGCGGGACAGTCTCAGAGAGCAGACCCTGAGCAAACAGACGTACCACAAGGAGACGCGAAACAGCTGGGACTCGCCCATCTTCAGCAACGACGTCATCCGAAAGAGGCACTACCGCATCGGGCTCAATCTCTTCAACAAGTGGGTACTCAGTGGGGCTTGACTTTGTGCTAAGTGTCAGAGAAGGTGGCCAAGATTACCCTTCAGTGCCATTATAAGTAATTCAGTTCCATTTAAATAGTCCATTATCACAACATTAGTCACCTTTTATAGGGCTGATACCTTTTATTTATAGCACTTTTCGGGACACTCAAAAATGTTTCACAAACAGTCAGTTAAAGGAAGTTACACTAACACATTTTACACTTTTCAAAAGCTAATTTAATTGTGACTAATGTAAATTCTAACTTTAAAGGTACAGTATGTAGTCTCTTACTGGTTTCAAAAAATGAATACAATTATAACTGAACCTGGGTTGCCAGTGGAACATTACAATTATCATCAGTATCAAGGTAACATTTGACTTGTTTACTTTGTATCTGGGACACTAATAGTTCATGTTTGTGAGATAAAAAATTGACATAGCCTCGCTCTAACTCTTCATGTTTAACACTGAACATAATGGATAATTCAATTCCAAGGGTAAATAATTTGGTTTGTGGCGAAACAATGTTTTTCATTATTTTAAGTGCAGTTTATTTATGTGGCCACCACAGCATCAGTCCTTCCAAAAGGCATTAAAGGAATAGCTATCGACAAAAAAAAGACCCTTCATAGTATAGACAAACATACAGCTGAGGGCGAATGATTGACACATGTTTGTTTACTGCAGTTCTTCTCTGTTCAGTTCCTCTTCCACACAGTGTTCATGTTAACCTTGAAAATTAACACACAAAGAAATGAGTTAAACACAATGGGTTGCATCATTTGCCATCATCACATCACGTACAGAAGTATACACCTACTCCACCTCCCAGCTTATATTATATATATAATATATATATATATATATATATATATATATATATATATATATATATATATATATATATATATATATATATATATATATATATATATATATATATATATATATATATATATATATATATATATATATATATTTTTTTTTTTGTATTATACTGTATGTATTTTCTTGAACCAAACATATTTTGTGTGTGGTTCTGTGTTGTAGGAAGCCAGAGAAGGGCATCCAGTACCTGACGGAGCGGGGCTTCATCCCAGACACACCTGTGGGCGTGGCTCACTTCCTGCTGCAGCGGAAAGGCCTGAGTCGACAGATGATCGGAGAATTCCTCGGCAACCGACAGAAACAGTTCAACAGAGACGTCTTAGAGTGAGTAACTAATATAATCTTGAGTGAGTTACTTAAATAACAAGTTACATGTAAATATTTATATTTCAAATGCTGTTGAAATCAAAACTAACAATACAAATAAGACCCAACTCAAGTTAAGTGAATATTTAGACCTCTAAGTGTCTACAAGGGAAGAAAATGGTGCAAAGGCGTTGGCATTTGAGTATTTGCTGCGTGTCTTTCAGCTGTGTGGTGGATGAGATGGACTTCCAGAGCATGGAGCTGGACGAGGCCCTCCGAAAGTTTCAGAACCACATCAGAGTCCAGGGAGAGGCCCAGAAGGTGGAGCGCCTCATCGAAGCCTTCAGGTGGGATCAAAACACATGTATATGAATATAAATAGTGTTGAAATACGTTCTGTTGTATGAAGAATTAAAATGAAAGCTAAATATTGCAGCAAAGTTAATTTTTTAACATTATTTATTCAGTTCAGTGTTTCAGAACTAAAAATAAATGGACTCTTTTGTACATATACTGTTTAAAATGTTGTTAAAATTTTATTAAAGGTGAGTGATATATTGAAAAATGTATGATATTGCAGTTGTTGTTTAGAACATCAGAATAAAAAAATAAGTTATCTACAATATAAACAATAAAAAATTACCACAAAACAGACAGAAACATCTAGACTCTACAGTATTCTTCCAAACAAAGGTATAAAGTTATATATCTGACCAAAAAATCAATATCATATCACAAAATATACCAAATCTACAATGTGAGTATTTTTATAACATGTTTACCTACTCTACTCTCCACCTAAACTAAGCAGAACTACTTTAGATAACGATACTGTCTTTACTTCATTATTGGCTCAGTGAGAGATGTTGCCACGCTTCTGCTTTCCACCTTTCATGTACATGTTAGTTGCATATTCTGACCATAACCACTTCCTCTTTTGGTGGTGTTCAGTCAGCGGTACTGCATCTGTAACCCCACTGTGGTGCGGCAGTTCAGAAACCCCGACACCATCTTCATCCTGGCCTTCGCCATCATCCTCCTCAACACGGACATGTACAGCCCCAACGTCAAACCTGAGAGGAAGATGAAGCTGGAGGATTTCATCAAGAATTTGAGAGGTAGAAATGTGTTTAGAAACGAACCTGGCATCAAATGGATCACTGACGAAGAAAGCAAATACTGGGATAGGAGTGGGATGTCAAATGTTAATGTGACGATTATTGTGAGAAGAAACATCACGATTTTACGATAATTCCAGATTATTGACACCATGACCAAATTATTTATAATATTTTGTATTATTTTTACCTCAAATCTTGACATCCTGATCCTGGGACAATCAAAGCAAATGAACAAAGTGTCTTTAAAGGTGATGTGTGATGGACACAATGGCCTGGGGGTTTATACAGAAGCATAAATAATACTTTTTGTGCTGTGAGATCACTTCCCAGCTGCTACAATTTGCTAAATATGTCTCCCCTGTACAAAACGAGTAACAGTATAAAATTTGAGGCATGAGAATAGAAAAATGAATGTATAAAGAATCATATAGATCTATAAATGAATCATCTGATGGGCTAATAACTGTGTGTGATTGTGGCGCAGGCGTGGACGATGGAGAGGACATCCCCAGAGAGATGCTCGTGGGCATTTACGAAAGGATCCGTAAGAGGGAACTCAAGACGAACGAGGACCACGTGTCCCAGGTGCAGAAGGTGGAGAAACTCATCGTGGGCAAGAAACCGGTGAGTATTGTACTTATTTAACTTTGATTCTTAACTCTCCATCACTATTAAATTGTAAAGTCCTATAGAAATTGCTGTATTATTCAATGTTTTCTATAATAAACGTTGGTACAGGTCTTTTCTGGTGTTACTCAGGGTCCTGTGCATACTAAACACAGCATTTTTGTACAAGATTGTCCTGTATTATAGGTTTACACCAGGTTTAGTCATGACTTATTGTGGATTTAGGTCTTTTTCAGGCCCTTTCCGACCTGGTTTAATCTGGTTTTCATTTTGATCCTGGTGTTACTCTGTGTATAAAGAGTGAGTCACATGTCCATATATTGTGCTGACAGCAAACAATACAGCCAAAAAGTGCTCCGTATTAGAAATGAAGCTTTTGTTCCTTTGGGGATGTTGTGTGAAAATTGACTTGTGCCGAGACCTTCACGCTCGCGAGTTTTACACACCCAAAGCCCTTGCAATGTTTTCTGCAGCTTAATGAAAAATGGGCTGCCATCTTGTACACATTACCCTCTCCAGCCTGGTGATCAAGTGGCAACTCGGCATTTGGCTCTCGGCTGTTTTTTTGTTTAACCAATTCAACAATAATGACTTTAAACTGTGCAATGACATTTGTCCATCCAAAAACACATTCATGAATTACTCCAGCTTGTCTCCAGTTTGTCTTCAAGAGGGTTTTAAGCACCTCTTTTTGGTTCTTTTAGTTAAGAGGACACATTGAAAAGCTATCAGTCTCAATATGAAATAGCCTTTGGAAAAGCACTAAATTGTACTGAAAGGCACTTGAAGGCAGCAGACCTTGCCAAAGTATTATGAATCAACCCTGGGTCTAGAGTCTAGACTGTGATTCAGAAACACACCAAAAAGCAATCATTTGTTCCTTTCCCCAATTCTTTCCCAAATTAGAATAGTAATTTAGTTGGATCTGCTTCTCAAACTCAGACTTTGTGGGGAAATTGTGGTCAACGTCTTATATACCGGTAGTTTTGTACTAAGATATTGTTAGTTTTTTTATTAACTTTGACTGTTTTAACAAAATAATTATCTTTTCATTTTGGATCTTATTATATGGTTCTAAACCCTCTTATGTTCTCATAATATTCCAAATATTGTACTTGTACAGACGCAACTATGTGTATTGAGTATTATTTAACACAATTACTTTTGACATTGATCTAAAATGTACATCTTTGTCTTGTTTCAGATTGGTTCCCTCCATCACGGCCTTGGATGTGTAAGTACTGCTCACCAGCGTCTATAAAACACAGAATAAGCAGCCATTTCTCTTACGCCCGCGTCTCAGTGCCCCATAGTGGTTTTTAGTGAACATCATGCAGGTAGTTTGAGTGTTGGATTTCCTCCAGGCGCGAGAACTCTGCCCCCCTAAAGCGTCACATCTGTGAAGAGAGAAGAAAAATTCCTCCAGAGGAAACCAAAAGGCATAAATTTACTGATAGTGGGATATCGTAGTCGGTACAGTGTATAGATCAGGGCTGAGTGGTGGAACAGAGAATCCCGCACAGTGTTATGATTTATAAGATTAATAGAAATGTGACGGCAAAGCTAACGCGCAGTCGGTTTCAACATGGTTTTGAGTAATAGTAGAGGAAGTATGACATGCCAAACCGGTATTTTTTTTATTCATTTACCATTATACTACAAAAAAGACAATCAGAAGTTGTTCGTAGTATATTGGAGTATACATTTTATTTACTCTAAGAACAAGTAAAGGTAATCAAAACAAAATGTAGAAAAAGATTCCGTTGTAGTCTTTTGGACACTGTTTTAGGAGAAAAAAACAATGTCCGGATGACTACAACTGAATCTTTTGCTAATGGACACTCCTGGACCTATGAGGGATTACACCCACTAATAAAAAACAATGACCTTAAATTACAAATTGCAAAATCACATATTTACAAATTAACTAAAACTACTACTCTGGCAATAACCCATTACCTTCATGACAAACTACCTATTTATACAAATACTATATTAGCACATATTACTCTGTTTAATAATGTATCAGCACTAATGAAACCGCTATTTAAAATGAAAGGTCCAGTATCTTGAGAAGTCCACACAAAAGCTATTATAAGTATATTTTACTTGTAATTATTGTTGGCACTAATCAATTGTGAAACTTGTATATAAAGGGCATGCTGGAATCTGAATGTTGAAATTATTTTGCAGCCGTTGCTGTCTCACTTTATATATAACAGTTGCACTTGTAGACAGAGCTGCTTTATTTTTATTTTAGCTTCATAGATGTATATTTTTTAAAATGAATAATATTCTTTTGGAGATATGCAAAATGTAAATATTGAGTATATCATCTATAATTAAAACATTTCAAATTGACCTCAAAAAGATTCAAAGATTCAAAATGTCTTTTGTAATCTCCCAAACAACTGATATTTCTGTCCTTTTGTGGTTAATTATAAGGTCGTTCTCATTTTGAGCAATTCTTGAACCTCAACCAAGACATTCACAGACACATTTAACACATTCCTGACACGTTGTTATCAAGATAATGCAAAATAAAACTTGGGAGATATTCATATTTATCACTATCGACCAACGCTATTAGCCGCTAATGTATGTCTCTTGTTTTAATAATTACTCCATGTTGAGTTTACGTCCAGCCCTATAAACAGTAGGTTATTGCTCTGTCCCGTAGGTGCTGTCCCTGCCCCACCGGCGTCTGGTCTGTTACTGTCGCCTGTTTGAAGTGCCAGACCCCAACAAACTGCAGAAACTGGGCTTACATCAGCGGGAGATCTTCCTGTTCAACGACCTCTTAGTGGTACAGCAGCCCTTCCCTCTTTGCCTCGGCGTCTTCAAACATGTCCCGTTGTTTCCTTGTTGGTAAATCCTCTCATTTTGTGTCTCTGATCTCAGGTGACAAAGATCTTCCAGAAAAAGAAGAATTCGGTCACGTACAGCTTCCGACAGTCCTTCTCTCTGTACGGGATGCAGGTCATGCTGTTTGAGAACCAGTGTAAGTACCAGCTGTAATTCACACAAAGTACTGTATTTTTCTTGGTAGTAGCATGGTTAATGGACTAAAATGTGTAAGTAATAGGATATTATATACTAAATTTAAGGAATTAAATCGGGAAAAAAAAATAATTTAAACTATAACTAAACTACAGCTGCGTTCACACAACTAGTCATGATCTATATCCGGTTTAGTCATCTTCTAGTCCTGATTTAGTCCTGATTTAGTCCTAGTCTAGTCTTGATTTAGTCCTAGTCTAGTCCTGATTTAGTCCTAGTCTAGTCCCGGTTAAAGTGCATATGACATGTTAGACGACACATTTCACTAAAACAGTGAACATGATTAAGATTTTACTGTATATGTGACATAGATAGAGGTAAGTCCATAAATGTTACCTAGCAACCAAATTGTAAACAAAGGCCAAAATCCTTTTAAATTACAGAATAGTTATTATTTGACACATAATACCTGAAACACAATTACGTTGTTAAAAGGATGATGTGATTTTCAATATTTCTTTAATTCTTCATTTTTTCAAATGTATAACTTATGTAAAACAATGATGAATATTTACCATTGGTTGTTTCCCAGCAAACGAAGTAATAATTAGACAAACTTAATGGAACTCAACCCAGACAAAAAAACACTTTCTAAAAAGCAAAAAAAAAATCTGAAACTTTAAACATCTCTTCAACTTTTAGGACTACAGTAAATCTAAATAAATACAGCCTGATCCAAGAACTAGAACTAGGACTTAACCAGAACCTACAAAATGTTTCTGAGAACCGACTAAAGTTTGCCTGCCAGATTTTGAGCTCCAACACCATAAAACATGATTTTTGGGCCGTGTTCCATGCTTGCTGACAATGTTTACATGAAACAAGGGCAGATTTGATTTAGCACAGCCACAAATCTAAGATGGGAAGTCGAGCCAATGAGCTGTGACGTTGTTTATTTCCCCCAAAACTCCAGGCGGCGTGTTTTACTCATGTTTTGATCAATGGTCGTAACGTGAAAATACGTCTTCCCCCGTCTTCTTTGTTAGATTACCCAAATGGAATCCGGCTCACATCGGCAATACCTGGGGCAGACACCAAAGTCCTCATCAACTTTAATGCTCCAAACCCCCAGGACCGCAAGAAGTTCACCGACGATCTGCGAGAGTCCATCGCTGAGGTGCAGGAGATGGAGAAGTACAGGATAGAGTGTGAGTTTGTGATCCTTCCTCTATTGTAAAGGGAGTAGTAGGAGTGGTAGGAGTAGTAGGAGTAGTAGGAGTAGTAGTAGGAGTAGTAGTAGTAGGAGGAGTAGAAGGAGGAGTAGAAGGAGGAGTAGAAGGAGTAGTAGGAGTTGTAGGAGTAGTAGGAGGAGTAGTAGTAGGAGTAGTAGGAGGAGTAGTAGAAGGAGTAGTAGGAGGAGTAGTAGTAGTAGGAGGAGTAGTAGGAGTAGTAGGAGTAGTAGGAGTAGTAGGAGTAGTAGTAGGAGTAGTAGAAGGAGTAGGAGTAGGAGGAATTGGAATGGAAGGTGGAAAAAAGTAGAATATTTTTGTACATAAGAGTGAGTAAAGGTAATAAAACAAAAAAAAATACCTGAAATAGCAAAATTGCTAAATTATTCCAATTATTTAATCTAATATTTAGTAAGTAGAACGTTATTTATAAAAGTGATGAAACTAATAATTATATATTTGTTCTACCACTACTACTACCACTCCTACAATTTTTAGATCCTTTTCTCACAGTATTGTAGGCCACACAAATAAGTCGCCACCTTCACAAATGGCTTGGCACTTCATATAGAGAAGTATGATCAGCTCACCAGAGGGCGTTACCTGTAGATATTGGCAGTGGGTGGAGCCGTTTATGTGTCTGGGCGGCAAACTCCGACCGCTGGCACTTACCTCACTCTTATTGGCCGGTGTCCACAGCGGAGTTGGAGAAGCAGAAGGGTCTGGTCCGGCCCAGCATGTCCCAGAGCTCAGGGCTGAAGAAGGAGACGGGGAATGGCAACATGAACCGGGCCAGTCTGGATGACACCTACGCCATGGGGGAGGGGCTAAAGCGGAGCGCTCTGAGCAGCTCCCTCCGAGACCTGTCTGAAGCAGGTACACAGAGCTGCCACTCAAACTAACGCCTTCACTTTTCTCACCAAAATGATAAAAATAGCAAAATGTTGGTTCACTATATCATGAATACATTACTTAACCCAAATTAAATCCACATTTTCACACTCTCATGACTGGACAGGGGGCACCATCCTTTCCTGGCAAGAAAACCTATTGTTTTTAGATTGAGGCGTGAGGTGAGGCTCAATCTAAAACTGGCAGACGGCGATCATTCCCATCTCGACATTTATTTACACATTTTACACCAGTTTCTGCAAATGGTTCGTAATTTTGCGTTGGTTTTAGCTAAAAGGTCCCTCTTTCAACTATCGTTTTCCATTTTCAAACGTTTCTATTCATTTCCACTTTCGTATCATTTATATTTGTGTAGAGAAGAAACCCACATCACATTTATGTTCACGTGTTACTGTTACACCACATTTCTGTCTTTGGTTCTGGGGCACATCACATTCATGACTCCTGTCTATATAAAGTCAATAAAACACTGAGTACATGAGGGTCTTGGTACCTGTGGGTGATCTGATCTGTGCTGCTCCGACTCGGCGGGGAAAGACTCCGCCCTCCTGTCTCCTGGGGCTCTGACGCAGGGCGTGGCATGTTAGTGAAGTCATTTTGTTCTGTGTTTAATTTTTCTTTTCGGTCATTTCCATTCCATGTGTTTTTACCGTTTGGTCCCAACACATCAGGTCTGATCCTGTTTATGTGTGATGATGGTCATGTTCCATTGGCTGAATGTGCCTAACCGCAGTCTCAGATCTATGTACACCTGTATATCCCATGTGCAATGGCCAAAGGACCGCTTTTGATGTTTCTCCTCCACCGTGACTCAACCTAAACCTTCAGAAAATATCAACTGAAATTTTAGTATTTAGCTACACATATTTGGTCATTTTAAACAAATTTACAAACAGAAAAGCGCCACAGTAGCTCCAGTCACCCACCACCTCTCCCAGACCTGAACGCCTCCCCCTTCTCTTGTCTCTCCCATTTTTGGACCTTACTCACAGTCACACAATCCACTGCACTGCCCCCTACGGGACCGATGGGCGCCTCACACGTGTGTAGCTGATCCAAGAGTGCTGTCCATCTCTAATCTGTGGTATTGCATGTCTCGGGCAGGCAAGCGGGGGCGTCGCAGCAGTGCAGGATCACTAGACAGCAATATGGAAGTAAGTTGGAAGCAGCTGGTATCCAAGCGCCTCTCTATGTGATTATGTGCACTGTGGAAACACACCATTTTCTTGTTTGTAGTCTTCTTTGCTTCATAGACTCATTTGTTTGGATGATTTATTTTTCTTCCTGGGATGCCTTATAACCTGCTTGCCTTAGTTAGCGTGCATGCATGGGTTGCCTGCCTCTGAACCTGCCCACTTTTTTGGACACCAGGACTCCCCCTGTTGTGGTCATGGTAGATATGACCAATACACACATTACCTTCAGACAAGCATGACTCTACTAATCCACCTATGACCCTCCCCTCGTCACCTGTCTGTCTGTCATCCATGTGATGTTCATTTGGCCTTTGGTTCTCCTTCTGTACTAGGCTGCTATCTCATCGAGGAAGTCCCAAAGTGTACAGCTCCCATGGCCTCAGACCTCTCCCCCTCCTTCCTGCCTGGGCCCTTCTCTCTTTTTATCCTCTTTTCAAACACTTCAAAGATTAGGGAGGTTTTTATAGCCAAACTGCCGGAGTTCACACAGGCCTATAAAGATGTGGATTTCATTCATTCATTCATCTTTCCACCATCCCATGTGTCAGTCATCTGTTGGGTTGAAGGCTGGGACCCGGGAAGTTTTCATTTCAAGGTGTCATATGATCTCTCTCTATTTTTAAGCATGTGTTCTAGCAACTTTCTGGGTTGAACAAACAAATTGCCGAGTGAAGTTTTAGGGCTGTTGTGAATTCTGCACACAGGAGCCTCCCTCTTGCCCTTTGACCTCTAGTTGGATGCTACTCTGTGGATGAAGCCTGTCCCGACCCGTGCATGTGGACGCTCTTCCTTTATAGAGTTTAACCAGCTGCATGTTGTGAGACTTTGGAGGGCTGGCGCACTGACCGCAACAAACAATAACACATTTTATTTGACAGATGAAGCCATTTCATTGTAGGCTCCCTAAACCATGACATAGTGTTGCTGCAATCTACCATAAAGACATTTATTTTACTTTCTCATTTGCATGCACTATGACATTTTGCTACTTATTTATCAAAAGTGGTTTCCCCCTGCTGCTAAGATGTAGTACTGCAGTGTGACTGACAGCCATGGATTTTACCTCTCTGTACTGTTGCAGGGGTCCATCATTAGCAGCCCCCACACGCGACGGAGAGCCACGACCCCGCGCGGCGACGGTGCGCCGCGAGGCCCGCCCCCTCCGCCGATGCCCATGCCCAACTCCACCTCCATTCTGGGATCCCTGTTCGGCAGCAAGCGGGGGAAGACGCCGTCCTCATCATCCCAGAGTCACCACCCCCCCACCGCGTCGGCACCCCCGCAGGGACACCCCACGCTCATCTCCCACAAGCCGCACCCCACCAACCTGCACCACACGGCACAAGTGCAGCAGCACCACGGCCACCACGCCCAGTTCTGCCAAGTGCCCCAAAACCCGCCGCCCTACCACCATCACCACCACTACCACCCGCCGCCGCACACGCAGTTCCACCACCAGTCGCAGCACCCCGGCTATGGCTCCACGCCCTCCTCGGCGCACCCGCACCCGCCGCCGCCGCCGCACCCGCACTACAGGGAGCACCCGCATCACGGTTCTCACTCGCATCACCACAGCCAGCCGTCCAGTTCGAGCGCGCCCAAACCGAAACACAGTGGCATCAGCACCGTAGTGTGATGTTCTCATGAGAAACCCATCACGAAAGAGCAGGGGACTTGGTTAGAGAGATGAAGGATTAGCTTACACACCAAAGGGACTGATTGATAGCATGACTCTATGGCCTGTCCACTGTGTTTTAGCGCTGCGGTGATGCTAACCGAAATCACCCGCGGTACAACTCGATACACCTCCGACTACTACAGTATATGCAGGGCGGGACTCAACTCTTCCACTCGGGGCCTTCACAGAGATTTGGGTGTCGTGTGGCCACTCCACGTTGTTGCTGCTGCTGCTGCTGCTGCTGCTGCTGCTGCTGCTTCTTCTTCCTGACCTGAATAAGCTTCACAAAAAATGGAGGAACGCGACACAAGAACTCATCCGGTTTATCTGTCACATTGATGGCATTACTTCTAGCACTTCTGTTCCAACAACATATGAACGCTATATTACCGTAGCCTCCTCCCTGTCATGTGTGGTGGATTTCACATTTCAAGGACAAATAACTGAGCGGACCATCTCAGTCATAGTAGTTTTAGTGCTGTAATTACTGTAGGTGACAGCTATTAGTGTTGTCTCTCATAATTAAATGTGCCAATTATTAATGCATCTTCTATTTAGTCGAGACTTCATGTACAGTATATTGTGTGTAAAAGTAATTTGTAAGATTATACTTACAATTATTATCAGCAAAAATGATTTTTTATCAGTATTATACTGACTATGTGGTAACAGGACGAAAGGTTGTGAAAGGATAAACTCAGTCTGGCTGAAAATCTTTTGTGTCTTTAAAAATGTATCACAGGGATGCTCTTGATCGCAGCTATTTCATGTGGCACTCACAACAGTACAAATAGTTCAGAATCTCAACACGACACTAGTTACACAACATGGTTCTAAATAGATAAAACACAAGATTATTTATCTGTTATTTATTTGCACAAAGTTTAAATGGATATTGCCCGCGAGTGTAACAGTTACTTTCCAAGCATCCCAAATCAAAACTAGAAACACCTTTGAAATCTTATTTTGCCTTGTTCTTTGACTCACCAATACAATTCAGTGAGCGCTTAAATCAGTCAAAACGTAATATTTGTTTAATTTTTTATGTGTGCAATATCTTTTTAGTGATTTTGTACATTAAGAACAAGCCCCGATTTGTGTGTCGTCATGTTTTGTTATTTATTTCTTTTTGTTTGTTCCAACCCCGTCAGTGTCTTGAGCTAAATTTGACCGTCTGTGGCCCTCCTTGTGGTCTTCTGAGAGCGAGACTTTGAAGTTCAGTGGAATGTCTAACGAGTGATTTCTTTGCATGTTCCGTTCTTGACGTGAGGCTTTCCTCTGCACATTGTACACAAAATCAGTGTTGTTAGCAAGGTTAAGTGCAATCATGTTTGGAAATGCAGACTTGTGCTGAAGTCTGAATGTCCAGCAAGAGATTCAGGTAAAAAAGAAACTTAACACATTTTGACATTTAAAATATAGAAATACTTGGATGTGGAAAGAGGAATGTGTGTATATATTTTAATATAGGAATATGCTTCTCCTTGGGCTGAACAGAAATATTTTGCTGGATAAGCACATGTGAAAGAACACTTTCATTTTTAAGGAACTGCAGTTGTAATATAAAGCAAGGATCTGGTAAAATGTAAAGATTAACTTTCTACAGTCTACAAATAAGAGTCTATTATCGTGTATAAACTAGTGACAGTAAACTGTTCGTCCCAATATTCAGGTTGTAAATGTATTTGAACATTTCACTCTTGCCATAAAGTCAGTCATAAACATAACAGACATATCATGAAGGACTGTATGATCAGTTGAATGTCTTTACATTTATTTTTGCTAAACCTCCACACGATATAAAAGCAAGAAAATATGTTTGATGTGTGTTCATGGATTCAATGTTTTCTGTCTTAAATGTTCAGAACGACCCCAACGATGCACTGCATGGATCTGATCAGAGCAACACGTCACTGTGAGCTGATAGAAGACGACTAATCAGCCTATATATATTCAGTTCTTTGTTTTTTCATTCAGAAATTAACAAAATGTTGACATGTCCTTGCTATTCCATGTTGGAGTGAAATTAATTGATGCTCTCCATGCATTTTATCGACAAAGCCATTGTGTAAATTCTAAACATTACTGAACATTGCACTTCTGTTGCTTGAGGGCTTTCATCTGGTACATGTGGGTTTGGATTTGGATGTTTAAAGGGACCAATACAGATAGGAGTAAAACTATAAAGGAGCTGTACATACTGTGTATACAATCCTCTATTCTGACGTGTGTAGAAGCTGTAAGGACTACGCATCAACTAAAGGAAGGATCAAAAGGGTGAAACATATCGAGTGTTTTTGCCTCTCCTGGGACTGACATTTGCTGTAGAGATGAAAAGGAAAAAAACAGACTGTTATAGAACGTTGCCATTTATATCCAAGCTCGGCTCACACGTGTCATTCCCGCTCATTGCACAAACACACACAAGGGACATACAGAACGCTGCTGCAAGCTGCTCAGTCTGGCGTCAAAAACACGTTGGAGAGAGAAAATAATAAGGGAAAAGCTACAAGAATGGCCTCATTAATTGTGCATTCTGTTTGTACAGTGAGTAGTGAGTCAGTTAAGACCCCAGTTATTGTAAAACTTCAACTGTGACAATGTTGAACGCAAAAATAAACAAATATATGACTTATGGTTTCTGCTGTTTCTATTATAATTTGTACCACATGATTCTGCATGCGTGTACCTGGTAATGCCACTAGAGGGCGTGGATTAGGACATAAAATGTGGGTTTCTGTCTCAATTGTGTATTTATTGTTATTTTGGGCCCAATTAGGCTTCGTTAAAATGCTTATACATAGATTTAGTCCTATGATGGTGCATTTTGCAGGTGGACGGCATTTAGTAAAGTTCAACTAAAAGTCACATCTGTGAGTTTGTCAGGTGTTCTTTGTTCCAAACTAATGTCCCTTTGAGGGAAACTGAGGCAGAAGATGAACTCCGGCCTTGAGCACGTTGACCTCGTACATTAGATCATTTCAGCCCCACATCAGAGTAAGTGCAGCTGAAAATACAAATATAAGAGGGCTCCACCATCCCAGAAGTACTTCATGTGCACGTGTGTATGACCATATACTTCTGTGTGCTCTGATGGGAGACCACTGGAACTCCAGGTGCCTCAGTGGGGCCCGGGAGGGAATGTCGTTGTGTCCTTAGGCAAGACACTTCACCCACATTGCCTTGTAAGGTCATGGATCTATTAAAATAAATATATTTAATTTTTGTTTAATTAATAGCTATTATTAACAGGTGTTAAATGTATTATGTCTTGCATAGCATTAAATTATGTTTGGTCAAATATCTGCTTTTGATATTACCATTATTATGTTTATTTAAAAAGTAAGTTTCAAGTTCAAGACTGTCCAAAACCGGTTCTGAAATGAGGCCTAAACCAGGCCAAGATCAGGACTGTAAATGGGAAATCTACGCGTAAATCTAAAACTGAAATAAGCCAGACTATAATTAAAATAAATGACATTTATAAAATATGCAGTACCTCTAGAAAAGCTGGACGGGCTCTGTGTTTGGGGCACGTGAGCTGTAGTGGCCCCTGCTTTATAAGATAACTGTTATCCGCTCATCCAGAAGAATTACGCCCATAAAAGGAAAAACTGTGGCTTGTGATTGGTGGAAGTTATTTTCTGCTATAAATTGACACAACAAGTGACATAACAAATTTTCCTCCAAGCAAGAAGCACTTTTTAAACTCAAATGTTTCATGTGGGATGTTAGTGGATCTTTACCTTTTGGGAGAGTAAGACTTTCCTCTGAATTCTAAAAGGTAAGTACTTTTAAAACATTGGTCATGCATCTTTATTTTCATTAATTCATTCATTTTCTACCGCTTGTTCCTGTTAGGGGTCAGAGGTGACTGGAGCCTATCTCAGTTACTTTGGGCCTTGGGCGCAGTTCACCTTGGACAGGGGCTAACTCGTAGCAGCATTTTTATTTCATCATTGTAAAATAATTCTATCTCGACCTGCAGGATGATTTTCAGTTTGATATTTGGCATCTTTCTTGTGACCACCATAACTCCACTTGGCTTACCTCATCCATGCCGCTGCATTGTCCACCCCAAAGAGGGTCTCATTGTAAACTGCAGCTCTTCAGAACTCATCTCCTTCCCTTACCTGCCCCGGGACATCACAGAACTCCACCTGTCCAACACCAGCCTATCCACGGTGCCTCCTGGCCTGTTTGACAAACTGGTTGGCCTGAAACAGCTCTACATAGCTGGGAATCCTTTCCATTGCGACTGCAGAATTCAATACCTGAGAAACTGGTTGTTGAAAAACAGAGACATTGTTGCCAAAGAACCTACATGTGCCAGTCCAGGGGCCGTGAGCCAGAGAGCCATCAGTGAATTAAGTGAGGAATTCTTCTCCTCTTGTTCGAAACCGAGCTGCACAAATGGAGTTTATCTTGTCATGACAGGGACGATGCTTTTGTGTGTGATCGCCTTATTGGCTTATACCCTAAGACTGGCCAAAGAATCCACTATATCATATAACATCGATGAGAGGCATGCGCTGTTCGAAGCCCATTCCCTGCGTTCACAAAAGCCCAAACACAGAAGGAAGTGGAGTTTGCTGAATAAACAGGACCCATTGGAGAGGCCTCTTCTGAACATGGAGCTGCTGCCACAAGTTCTGGACACATTACACAAGAAGCACAACATAAAGATCAAAGGGACTTGATCGATTCTTGGGACTGGAGTGCCTCTTTACCACCTTTACTTTGCAGCTTGAGTATTGTAATGTAGCCGTTATGTGTATTCTGAAGTCTTAAGTGGAATAACTGCATTAAGTGACAGAGTGATCATGTAAAAGAAGATTGCAGATTTAAAGAGCTGGTTTCTGGTTTATATTTATGTATATACTGGTCCAATGTAACTAAATTCAGTCTTCTCAGTCAGTATAAACAAAAAGTGGTGCCATTATTAGACACGTCATTTGAAAGGACTTGAAAGGTTTGTGGAGCCAACTGCAAAAAAAAAGAATGATTTCAAGTTTTCAACATTATTAAACAGTAAATCTGCCAGTTATATAGTTCCCTCCCCTCCACCTGAAATTATGACTTATTCAAATTGTGAAACATAAACGCAACCTGTTACAAACAAAAAAATGTATAAGAACTAAAAGCCCTGCTGGTGTGAGACTATACTATTGTCGCAAGAGATTAAACTACCGTAACTAGACTAATGAATAACATATTTACCGGTATTGCTGTTACATGTTACTCTGGGCCAGACAGAAAATAAGATTAAAAACATCATTTGTGATTGTATTTCCCCTGTGGACATTTAAAATTACAACGAAAGCAATTCAAAAAATTAAGCGTGCAACAAATTGATAAATGATACGTCAATAGTTTCACTGTATTTAATCAGTATTCGGATGAAATAGGATGTTCAGGGTTCTAAAAACAAGAAGACAGAATGCAGACAGTACCAGGACAATATTGCACATTTAACGCCTGATATACAGTGCACATAATCATGCATAGATGGTTTAGGACAAATGGGTAAACAAATGACTGCAAATGTTAGCATAAAAGTCATCTTCGAGGTTTAAAAGACAATGTGCTTTGTTATAACACTGCAATAAATATAATGCCATAAAGGATCTGTAACTATTTAAAACATTTTCATATTCTAAAAAATACTCAGGGAAAATAAGGCAGTTTTGGAACAAGTGAGATACACAATCACTAAAGAAAACTGACAGTAACAGCTGAAATAAAAGGTCTTCTAAATTGTTCTTAGTGACAGCAAAGGTGTTTAGTCCATGCTCTTTAACACAGTGTTGCTCCAGCACTTTTTGCGTTAAGTGGTGTAAAGTCACTATTGCTAACATAACCTCAGTGAGCTTATCCACTCTTAAACTACTGTGATGAAAACTTTTCTTGTTCAAAAATGAGCTCAACCGCCTCGAATACATCCTTCACAATGTGCCCCGGCTCCACGAGCGCCGGGTCAAACCTAAAGTCCCGGTGACCGTGGAAAACCGTCTCCTTAATGCACTGGTCTGCGTCGGGCGGCACCTCCGCTTTCGGGTTGTAGACGCCGGTGCAGACCAGGATGGATTTACAGGACGTGGCTGAGGGCGAGGCCAATTCGCTCTCCCACATGTTTCCCGCTGGCTCCACTTCGGGAACGGCGGCGGATCCAGTCGCGGTGGCAATCTTTGCGACGGCTTTTGGGTTCTTTCTGGCTATTCTCTCCTCCAGGTAGCGGTTGTAGAGGTTGGCGCCGTAAATGTCGGTCATGAGGTTATCCCTGGGGTGAAAAAGCACTATTACTAGATCCGTCTTGAAACTGTGGAGCCAAATCATCATAGAAGCATCTTTTCTCTACCTGCTTGTCCCTGTGGAGAGTCTATCGCTTTGGAATATGTTACACGCACCAATCGAGCATCTAATCCAATCCAATCTAGCACTTATCCATCTAGCATTGAATCAATTATAGGTGTTTTTATTGCTGTTGAAAATAAAATGGCACTTCTTGCTCGTCTCCGTGGAGATGTATAGGTTTAATGTCACACTGGGTACACTTTCATGGCCAGTAAGAAGTCGATAACCCAATAATTAAATCAGACTGTTGCATCTGGAAGACACGGTGCAGTGACTTCTTTAACAGTTTGTCTTTATTTTTTGTCTTATACTTATATTAGTTTTCCCATTTTTGCATAATTTACCATGTCAACACGCAGAGTAAAAAATTGGGGGCATGGTTGAGATTTTTGGGAGGTTCGTGTCTTCTCCTTTCAACATAAATATTGTTCAAACATGCAACAAAGAAGTAACACCTCCAGGGAAGAACAACACTAACATGATTGTGAGCTTAAAAAAAAGGAAGTTAAGCATATGTAGGACTCTAAATGTCAGTTTAGGTTGATCTTTTGGAGCAAAGCACATTTGACTTGACTTGATCTTACCCTATGGCATACAGTGAGGTGATGGGACTCTTCCACGCTCTGTCCATGGCCTGGCACCGGATGAGGTACTCAGCAAAGTGGTACGTCAGCTCGCACGGTTTCCCCATGAGAAACTCGTACTTCAGATCCTCACCAGTTATCTTCTTATAGATATTTTCAAGGCAAACAAGGAATGTCCCATGGCCGAACCTGAACAACAGAAAATATCAGTTCAACTATGAATTGTGGAAGTGTGAAAAAGTGCAATAGACAAAATACACAACGCCGTGTACCGTGGTGAATGGGCCTCAGCCATCCACATGAGGTCCATGTTGCAGGCCAACAAAGGCAAGTGAGGCATCTTCTGTGTCCGGTGAACACTGCTGAGGTTTCCACCGGTCAACAAAACATCAATGATGAGCTGCAGGTTAGTCTCCCACCGGATCGGCTCCCCAAACAGGACCACAGCTGTGTACAACATTATTTGTGATGACTTTATTATAGGACAGGAAATGCTAAACTATGGCTCTCTCACCTTCAACCTTCGGGAGATTGCAGATGGAACTTGACTGAAAAGTTAGAGACAATAAAGCATTTGTCAACAACTGAATGAGAACAGAACAAATTTGTAGCATCAAGTGTCTCACTGGAAGTTTGGGTCTTCTGTTGTGGTCCACCATGTCTAATAACGGGAAGGACTCCCTCAGCATATCAATACTGATCACATTATTAAAACCTAAACTGAAAGAGTCAATTAAGGACACAAACAAAGTCTAGATAAAGTGCCACAATACATAGCCATTGAAATATTATAGGTTTATGGATACTTTCTTGCTATTTCCAGGACAGGCCCTTGTCCCGACACCAGCACACACTTGTTGTGGTACTTTTTGAACATCCGCAGTGGACTGTGCGACATGATAACCTGATCTGGCTCTATCTGTAAATAGAAAGACAATTCTGTCCAATTGTTTTAACAGTGTATTTCTTTAATTTGCAGAAAAAATGTGTAACCTCACCTGCACCCCCAGAATATGTGACAGTTGGGCTGCTTTTGTCTGTCGGAGGCAGTTCCCTGCATTTGTCACAAAAACAACGGGCACCACAAACTGTCCTTTTGAGTCTACCATCTTAGAAAAGGCCTTTTTGGCAGCAGGGATTGGCAATCTTCCCCGGACAAGAACCCCATCTATGTCAAACAACAGCCCAAAGCTTGGTTGTGCCTGTAATGAGAATAAAAAGACAATGATGTTGTTTTATTGGGGAGGAAGAAAAGAAAAAAACATGCAAGCAATAGTAGAAAAAGCTTCAGTTGTAGTCATCTGGACTCAGTTAGAAAAAATAGACGTTTCGACTCTCATCCAAGAGTCATTGTCAATAAAAGAATTTAGATTGAGAACTCCGATATTAAAACTGTTCTGTGGTAAGTCCCGCGCATTGGGCGAAGCCTTCCTGAAGTAGAAAGAGTTGTTTGTTTCAACAGAAACTCCCCCCTTGTATCTACCGAGCTAGCCTATTCAGAATTTTAATGGCCTATTAGAATCCTCTTTGTCTTTGTGAGACACTGGCTCAACCACCCTGAGTACCTGATTAGCATCTAAGTGCCCTGGCCCTGGTCCTCTACCTTTCCAGGGGTTCAGTATACCATTATAGATACCAGGAAGATTAAACCTTAGCCCCCCATTTCTGTTTAAAGAAGGTCTTTCTTTTTTAACAAAAATAGCTTCCTTGACTCCTCTTTCAAACCATCTTTTCTCCCTGCTTAAAACCTTCACCTCACCGTCTTCAAACGAGTGATTAGAGGCTTCAAGATGGAGATGCACGGCACTCTGAGGTCCTGAACTAGTATTTCTTCTGTGCTGATAGAGCCTCTTGTGTAGAGGCTGTTTCGTCTCACCTATGTACCGTTCTTTACAGCTTTCTTCACTGCATTGGATCGAATAAACTACATTGCTGTTTTTGAGTCGGCAACTTGTCCTTAGGATGAACCAGTTTTTGTCTTAAAGTGTTTCCTGGTTTAAAATAAACAGGGACTTCGTGTTGTCTAAAAATTCTCTGCAGTTTTTCTGACAGGCCAGACACATAAGGGATAGAAACACCCTTCCTTCTCTGTTCAGTTTCCCTTTTGTTCTGCTTCTTGGTTCTCTTCACTCTGTTGAGAGCCCAAGCGGGGTAACTACAGGCTGAGAGGGCATTTCGGACATGTTTTTCCTCTTTCTTCTTGCCCTCTGAGCTGGTGGGCACGCCTTGAGCTCTGTGTTGTAAAAACATGTCCGAAATGCCCTCTCAGCCTGTGGTTACCCCGCTTGGGCTCTCAACAGAGTGAAGAGAACCAAGGAAGGGATAGATATATATATATATATATATATATATATATATATATATATATATATATATATATATATATATATATATGCACATACATTGGCATATATATGCAGTGGCTGGTTGTACACACAGTGCACTTAAAGATTGATGTGTTAGAATGTCGGGAGAGCGGGAGGATTCTTGTAAACATGTTTTTCTCTCAGGGGGAAGCAGCACATTTTAAGACTCATGTCACGGCGCATCCATCAAACAAAGTTATCTCTGCGTCAATCACATCAGCAACACGTGAAACAAACGTTTAACGGTAAAGGCAGTTGACTGAGCACGGTCTGTACTGTACCTTGTTTAAAGACTGAGTCCCATGAAACCCGCACCTAAAGCCGAGAGCCCCCGCTCTTCGTGCGGCTCTGGAGGTCGCGAGGGCGCTCAGACCCCGGGACAAAGGCAGGAGTCCCCGCATCTCCTACGCTGTTCACCGGGCGCAATCAGAAACAAACGGCCCCAGCACAGAGCGGGGTCGAGCCGGCTCGCTCCAGCCTCGGTGCTGTTGTTCTGAGGATGTCTCTGCTCTGGATCCACGGCCTGAGCGGGGGAGCGCCGCTGACGTGTGCGCGGGAGGAGGGTTCCCTGCGCCGGAAGAGCCGCTCCTCTGCAGTGCGCTGCCATTTTAGACCCTGCGAGATGGAGCTTTCACTTTCACAAACTCAATGCACAAAGCATTCCTTTTCTACTCAACGCGGTGGAATTAACATGAAATGACAGCACACAAGGGCCTCCTGCACTTCTCTGCTCTGAGCAGGAGAGTTCACTGCGCTCTGTGGCGCCTAAAGAACACTTCATGAACCAGGCTCCATTTTGAATCGATGCTTCTATGATTTACAAAGAAAATGTAAAAAATATATATTGATACGACAGGAAAAGCCATAGGGCACCAGTTACTCCACTGTTTATATAATATGTATGACTCATTTTCAAATGAGCCTGTAGCCCAATTATTTTAACGTGGTCAAGTAACTAAGCCAGATCAACCAGTTAAAAACGTTTTCATGCATCAATTAAATCTTTTAGCCATCAATTCACAATAAAAAAAACAAAACAATGGTCTTCCCCGTGCTCCTCCAGGTTTATTGATGAGTTTAA
Source organism: Eucyclogobius newberryi (assembly GCF_026437365.1). Lineage (NCBI taxonomy): Eukaryota > Metazoa > Chordata > Actinopteri > Gobiiformes > Gobiidae > Eucyclogobius > Eucyclogobius newberryi. Next base: position 8,883,159 of record NW_027315801.1, read on the forward strand.
AATTACATTTCTATTTTCTAGGACTTCAGTTGCACTTTCCTTCCGACTTAAAAACTGAGTACAAGCAAATGGTATTTATACAGTAGTCTAAGTGATATTGTACAAAAATAACATTTGATTTCTGTGAAAACTTTTTTCATCCCCAAATAACTCCTAAGTGATGTTCTGACAACAGCTTGTTACATTTTACCAAGGTTAAAAAAAAAAAAAAGAAACTTGAAATTCATTTTAAATGAAAGTCTACCTTGGATTCCCAAGTGATATTTAAATTGTAAACAGACCTTTTCTATAAAAGAACTTGATTCTTTTAATACCTCCATAATTGTATATCTTAGCAATATAACATGTAGTTTGTTATCGCCCATGTAGCTGCATGTTGGGCTGAAATGCATGTTATGAACCATTTCCATGTCATACTCCCTTGGCCAACTCATACCCCACTAAAACAAACCAAAATAACCATATGGAAGTTCAATTTCCATTTACTCCCATCTCATTTGACTGAGGCTCACGTCCATGAGCTCAGATATCCTATAGGTTCCCACATGTTTAGTCCCATTTATTCATCTCTGATCACCAGTGGCTTGGAAAGGGGGATTCTTTAACAAAGCATTATACATAACACCGCTACCAAACTAAAACATTTTGTATTGAATGCAGAAAGATATTTTTTCACCCCCTTCTTTGTATAACATGTCGAGAGACTCACTGGCCTGGGACTAGCCTCTGTTAGCCAACCTTTGGCCAGTGAAGAGGATTCAGAGAAAATAATACAACCAACCATCAATCTGAAAAAGGAGGGGCAACAGAGGGCACTGATTATGCGGTGGATTCAACGCTGCAGTCCTTTGCGTAGTGCCCAGACTTGCCGCAATTGTAGCAGTTAGTCTCGGTGGTTTTACTGCAATGCACGGCAACGTGGCCGATCTCTCCACATCTGTATGGAAAAGAAAGCAGTGATCAGATCACATCAGACTGACTTTCGAATACTAACGACCCTAAAGCAGAAGACTCACCTGTAACATTTCACCTGTTTACAAAGTTTCTGGATGTGACCAAAACCACCGCAGGAGTAACACTTCTGCTCTGCGACATGGTCACAGTCCCGAGCCATGTGGCCAGCCTTGCCACAGCTGTAGCAGACCTGCTCTCGGTCCTTCTTGGGCTCCTTGCAGTCCCGGGAAATGTGACCACTCCTGTGACAGTTGTAGCAAGCTAAAAATATAGAAAAGGAAAACGACTTACTCCAGCTCAACCACCCAAACAAACAGCTGCAACAGATGATACATACAATCTTCAACTTGTTCACAATCACGGGCCATGTGTCCTTGGTCTCCACATCGGTAACAGAACATTTCTGCAAAGGGAAAGATTTACACGTTACTCTTACAGGCACACATCATGTGTAAAGCTTGTAATAGGACAGTACCTTTACCCCGTGTTCGGCCCCTTCCGCGTCCACGTCCAACTGCATTTGGGCAGTTCTTGATCCAGTGCCCCGTACGGCCACATCCATAGCACTCTCCGTTGCTGCTCATCTCCATTGCCTAAAGAAAATAACATTGTTATAGGATATTATTTGATCACTTTTTAAAACATGACATCTGCCAGACCACTGTGTCACTCACACACACACACACACACACACACACACACACACACACACACACACACACACACACTTAATTGTCCCAATAGATTAACTCACAATCCAGAGGGAATTTGACAAAAATGGTAATTGAGTCTAGTCTATTCTAACAATAAAGATAGGTTTTTAACTACGGGATTTACTACTTAGCTAACTTACAAGAGTTCCTCAATAGCATCATGTTGTGATCGCCATAGGTCAAACTTCTCTTCAAGTGTTTGCTGACGGGGCTAAAGATGTCAGGTCAGTAAAATATGGTTAATGATTAATGCAGGGTCTCTTGTTTGGACGTGCCAATACATCTAAAACCGAAAATGCATACAAAACAAAATATGCATTAAAAAAAAAACTAAAAAAATTACATACGAATTCCGCCATGTGTCACACTGTAAACGCATGCTGCTGACCATGCAGGCTGGGATTGTGTGAGCCAACTTTGGAGGCTAGCTCCAGAAGGCAGTCACTTCACATCGTGTTAAAATCAAGTCTGCACTTGGTTCTGCTCAGTAAGACTAACAAATTGTCTATTCCACGTTATTCGACCCGTCATCAATACATAAATATACTTTCATGTGGTAGGTTATTAGTATCGACTCGTAATAAAGCCAACAAACTACGTGTTTTTGAAATTGCGCTGGCCTAGTCACGTTGATTTCGCTGCGTGCTCCAGAGACGCGCATTAGCCACCATGCTAACACCAGCACATGAACACGACCAACAAGACCCACACGGTCGACGATTATAACTTTACTCTTTCCCAAAACGAATATCAGCCTCGATAAAATTCAAGTTAGACGTTAATTTCACACACGAACGGGGATGTGGGAGTCTTTAGCAAGCTAAACGAATTGCCCGTGCAGCGTGCACATTTCACCAGCGCAGCCATTTATGCTAAGCTAATGCTAGCGGGCCAAAGTGTGATCCCGTTAGTCCATTACGAAGCCCATCACAAATCTAAACTTTGCTGGAGAAATCGGCAAAAATCACGTCCTGAAATGTTACTACGCGTTGGTTTGCATCACAATGTCTCAGATAAACATGAAACTAAACATCATGCATGGTTAAAATACTTTACAATTTTGCTTTGTTGGTACTTACCTCGGTCGCTACCTAGCTTTGTCAGTGTTTACGCCTTCTTCTTTGCGCTGCATGCGGTGAGAGCAGGAGCAGCACGGTTTGTCATTCACAGTAACCAGCGGAAAGAAGCGCCGTCATTGGACACATACTCAGCAGGCAGCCAATCAGACCCCAGGAAGACTGGGCACCGCCTCTGTATTTGAGCCAATCACAGCTCAAGAAACTTGCCCCCCTCTCCCAAGCGCTTACGTCAAACGTCATGTTTTGTTGTGCTGTTTTATTTATTTATTTATTAAATAACCTATTTTTTTAAATATATATATTTGAGGAATACACGTTGACTATATTGTAGGCCGTTGGTTTGCATTAAAACACTTTCAATTTAGATATAATTTAGGCCTACTTTTATGTATTCTATGTTTACATATATATCAAACTCAGAATCAAGATAAGATAAAAATCTTAACAGGGGAGATGTTTTGAACCATCAAGCAGTGGACCCAACTCCCTAGTCTGAAGCTGCATGTCTGCAGAACAGCTTTTTATACTCGAAATTTACATACATAACAATAAAATGTGACAGTATCAGTCCAATGTAACTGTTCTCCTACAATAGTTTACATTGTGAGTATGTGTAAATAGTTGAATTTTTTTGTTTCACAATAAGCTTTCTATGATGGCCCCAGCCAAATAAATAAACTAAGCTAAACTAAACTAAATTCAAGTTGTAGCACAAGTGTTAATTAATCCCTGGGCAGGCTGAGGTCACTCACAAAAAAATAATTGCCATATCAAAATTATCTACACGTTGATGGCAAAATATGTTCATATCGGCGTGTATTGCTTTTTTCAATCACAATACTGCCATATAGCCTCATGTCTTATTTTGGCACTATAGAAGCCAAAATAAGACTCAATGTTAGCCTTTAATTTTGTGAGGAAGATAGGACCTTGAACACTTCAAGTTATACATTTACTATGAAGACATAATAATGTATAAAGCGTAAATGTAGGCTGTATCCATATGTTTTAAATCGTCATATTTGTGTCCTCTTTGTTGTTCTCTCCTCAGTTATATCCCAGTGTGGCACATGCAGGAGTATCCCATCTCACAAAATGCTCTGTGAGATCAATAGCTTTCATCCCAGTATTAAGGTGGATTTGTCAGTCACTGTCTGGAAGTCTATTAATGTTGCCTGTATACTTACTCTTACCAGAACTGTTGGGTAAATAAATCTAAACATATACATCTATCAGAATGATACGAATATTAATAAAATGCGTTAAGTTAAAATGCAGCCGTGTGCCACATACATAAACAGAAGCACCTTAAATTTCAACAATGACAAAGCCCTTCCCTCATCCTCACAGATAGTCCAACAGTATGGGGTGATTTTTACCATTAGTTATCTCCAATATCTCTAAAGCAATGCAAACTCATCCTCAGGCGTATACTATCGCTTGAAGTAGAAATTAAAGAAAAACGCCTCAACATGGATCATCTGCCAAGACTGGACTTTGATGCTTTGTGGAAACTGTGGAGGCTGGACCTGCTCAGACAATTTCCATGCAATGTTGTTGATGAAGCTGTTTCTTTCTTAAGTTTTATATAGGCTATGTTACAATCTTCATTTGCTTACCTATGAACCTCAGCAAGCTTCAAGGATGAAAAGTTGAGGTGAGAGTATATCTTTATTATTATTATTATTTTATCCTGAATAGCACAACAACAATTGACATACTGCCTGCTGTAAGTCCAATAACATTCATTTAACTTAAATCAGCTACAATATGATTCTTTAATAAGGCCATAAAGCAATGACTGTAACACTGCTCTCAAACCTGCGTTGGCTTTTTTTAACCAGGCGATGGCGGTCTTGGGTGGCTAATATATATATGTGTGTGTGTGTGTGTGTGTGTGTGTGTAAAATCTAAATAAATATATTACACAACTTGCTTTAAAGATTACATTTAATTGGCTTCATACACTATACAATTATGCACCGTAACAACTTTTCCCATTAATAGAGGGGACAGTGGCCCTTCAGAGTCTAATTCTGACCCTATAGTCTAAAAAAAATACTTTAAAAAATGGTAATACTTTTAAACTTTGCTTTACAGATGGGCCCAGTATAAAGACAGAAAGTGACATTTTGAGCCACCTTAGAAATGATGTTATATATTCTTGTGTGTGTCCCCTTATGAGACGAATATATAAAAACACATTGTATAACGTGATTCAAATATGGATTGGACTGAAGCCTATTCATACAGTCCATGATGCATTTAGGCTCAGTATAAACCTGTGGAAAACTTTGTCATGCTTCCTTCCCATTAAAAACTCACTAGGTTTTCCATAGATTTCATCACGACCGATGCAAAAAAATACCCAAAAGTGATGATGGAATAAAATGGCTAAATGATTATAATAGTGGGAGGGCTCATGTTTGCCCCTTGCTGCGCAGAGTGTGATGCTTGCTCCTCGGCTTGGCTTGCAGCAGCTCTTGTTATGATGGCTCCAGGTCTTGTTTCAGTCCCTGGCGTCAGTCGGACTCCTCTCCACCTTCTCTTTTACGGTGGATATCGACAGAAACCCGGATTGTGCCCGCTTGACTTTCACTGTGAAAAGCGTTCCACGGCACTTTTGTCCGTGTAACTTTGCGGCCAGGCGGATTTTTGACCTCTTTCACCGCGAATAGTGAAATACGCATGTGCATTCTATATATATTTTTTATTTTACATTTTATATTTTTACAATAAAGTAACATTACACATCATTGCAGCGCAAACCGATTTCAATACGGCGTTTGTTTTGTCTCACTTGCGCGTTTTATTGCGCGTGTGATTTTTTTCCTCCTGCCTTTGAACGCGCTGCGAATATGATGTCACCGACGCCACTTTTTCCTGAAGTTATGGCGGAGCAGCACAACTTTTCTTACTTCTCTTGGTAAGCGATCAGCCGCAGTTTGCTTTGCGTTGTTTTATTGCGTGAACGTTACTGCACGCGTGTGTCGAATGTGCGATCGACTCTCAAAATTAGTCTGAATAAGTCTAGTGTGAGCGGATTGTTTGTTATGTTGGTTGCCTTTTGAGAGCGAGGGCCGAGGCAAATTCATGGCAATACACAGTGCCAGCCAGGCCTTCCAAACACACAATTAGCTTCATAACGTTTCTGCAATCCGCGTCTGCATAAACGTATCGGCCTCGATCAACAGATTTCTCCACCAAGGTAAAGTTATTGTGCGCATTTCTTTCCCCTTTTTTTTTTGTTGTTGCGCGATTTCCCGACAGCACCGCTTGCACACGCTTCTCGGTGTATTACGCACGTAGTTTGAGTGCAGTGACCTTTTGCAAAAATAAATAAATAATAAATACAGCTTTTAGGATCTCCACGTCCGTGTTTTTCTGTCCATGTTGCATTTGAACTGGAGCTGCACAATTTGGGGCAAAATATGGGCAAAATGTGTCATTGCGATTTTTCTGACCAACGTCGTGGCATTGATGTAGTTGGATTCTGGTTAAAGAAGTGCACGTTAAAATAAACACGTCCACGAGCGTTAATATGTGAGAAAAGACTGAAATGTGAACTGCAAAACTAAAACGAGAATCAAATGCACTTCAGAACATGTTTGAAGAGGTCTAAACTACAGGGTGAACAGGTTTTAAACATAATGAACCGGATTGTGTTGAGTGCTGCAACGATTAATCAGAATAATCGTGACAGGTCGACTATTTTTTCAGTTCTAATTATTAAACAAACCACACAGACTCTAAAAAAACGTGCCTATGCTTTTAAATCCATGACGGCATCAAAATGTCAATAAAGAGTAAATCATTTCAGATTGCCATCATTAACTCACTTTATTCATAAATACCCTCCATTTTATTTAGTCAAAAATGTATGGGAAAAATTGCAATATGTTCAGCAGACTTGAGGTCTAATTGGAAAAAAATAATCAGACTAGTCGATTGCTAAAATAATCATTAGTTGCAGCCCTTGTTTGCAAAATAATTTAATAATTACGGTCTTTGGGATTTGCTAATTGCGACCTTTCAAATTTCACTTAGATTGCGATGCCATTATATCGTGCAGCCTATAATTTTGTACCGTGCAACTGTAAAGCTTCCAAGTGTTTCGACATTTTTTTTCCAGGGATGGCCCGAAATGGCAACCACAAACTGTCGTAATGAGTGGTGCTGGCGTGTTATTGTGTGGCTTACTCTAGTGATAGGTCTTTGGAGGTCGTGCTCTTTTGTAGTGAGAGTGTACTGAAAATAACTGGAACTCCTAGCCTTGCAGTTTGTATTGGAAACAAACCGCAGAAGAGGGCATGGTTGTTTGGATTAAATGTAACCTGTCTGTCTTGCGAGTGCATTAAGCGAAGGTTCTTCTGCCTGCGGTGTTGTCTTAATAATAAAATCCATGCCATAATGTGCACTAATGTTCTTTTGTTTTGTTTGTTGTGGAAAAGCATGAACTTTAATGGCACCTCTGACCCTTTGTCGTGGCTTGAGCTTCTTCTTCTTGTCAAAATGGATTAAATTGTGTTTGTCCCCTCTTCAAATCGTCTAAGTGTTCAACTTAAATATCAACACGGATTATATTTTTATACATTCTTGGATATTGTAATTTCGGGTGAAATGATAAAACCCTTGACAAAACAACGTCTTAAGTGACCAGTAATTCAAAATATATTTTTTATTGCTTCCAAGCCTCTGACTAGGAGTGGGAAATATTGAAAAATAATAATCTTTCCATGATCTCGATGGCAATATTCAGAGAATATTTTTAATTATTATTATTTTAACTGTACGTCAGGAATGTGCTAAAATGTACCTGTAATTGTCTTGGTTGAGGTTCAAGTATTGCACAAAACGGGAATGGACCTTAAAATGATCCACAAATATCACTTTGTAGTTATACTCTTGTTTGGTAGATTACTAGACGTTTGTGTCTCTTTGAGCATCTCCAAAACAGTGTGATTTATAGCTCTTTTTAAAGTCGCATAAGGATCATAAACATCGAGAGCAAATCTACAATTTCTTGCACTACATCCTCTGCATTTGCTGATGTCACAATAGTTCTAGATACGCTATGTAATTTTTCTGTCTGAGGATCTGCCACCCGCTTGTCTCCATGGAGATGTTGTTTGCATGGAATGTTCCACAAGATGGTATTAATCCTATTTCTATCTCTATATCCTCTCTATTTTCTGACTCCTGAGTTACAAGTTAAAAACCCTGTAATTAAAAGCTAGATTCACATGTTTATTCCATACTGTGGAACATTCCTGGCAAAGTAATATCTCCATGGCGACGAGCAGGTGCCAGATTGGGGCTGCAACAAATAATCGACTAATTGTGACAAGTCAACTGCAACTTGGCCCTACAGACTCTAAAAACACATACGGAAAGACATTTTTATAACAATGACATTGTTAAATTAAAATAAAAAAAAATAATGAACTATTTCTGAATTGATCAGTGATACGTTTTTATTAATAAATATTCTCAACCTTGAAGCCTTCAGTCACCATATTTGAATCTTTTATTTGTTTGATACGTAAAGTCTCAATGTACAACAGAAATAATTGTTTGACTTGTCAAAACTCAAAGCTGCATTATGCACATTTAAATTGGAAATACATTTCAAAGACCAGTAACAAGACCTCTCAGATGTCGGTTGAGAGCTCTTTTGACAGTGTTTTCGCTACATTTCAGACCGTTTGTAGCACTTGGCTCTTCTAATGGAGCACCTCCAAGGAGCGTGGAAGTCCCTGAGTAACGGGTTCAGTATGAAGGACCCTGCGTTTGAGAACCCCTGCCTGTCGCCCACCATGGTCCAAGGTTTCCCCTGCCAGCGCCGCTCCTCCGATGACGCCAAGATGCCCGATTCCAAGACAAGCAGCACAATCCGCGTCTACCTCCCAAACCAACAACGCACCGTGGTGAGTCAGGAAAACACACAGATGTCAGGATTAATCGTTGTTACTAGTAAATGTCATGCAAATGCCCCAAAACAATCATAATTAAGTGACCTAATTGTGCAAAAAGTGAAATAAATAAACCGTCTAATAATTAGGAAAAGATGGCGGTTTGGAGACCAGTTCAGATTTAGGTGGAATAAATTGGGATAGTTTTCTATTAAATGGCACGGGAAAAAAATACTTATTAAACAGTAAAGTTGTGAATAATTATGGCCCAGCTGAGGAAAAATCTTTAAAAATGACATTTTTGCAATGATGAAGATATTCAAGAATCTGAAAACAACCTATTGATTACCATGTGATAATGTAGCTCTCAGATTTTGAGCAAGAGGCAGTTTTATTTTTTGCATTGGGCAGTGTTTTAATGCTAAATCTGATGGAGCAAAATCTGCATGAAGACCCCGGGGTGAATGGGTATCGCTGTGTTAATAAATAAATTAAACGGCTCATTTTTATTCTTATATTTTTGCTCCTTTTTTATGATGTTGTGAATGTGCTGTAATCTCAAAGACTGTAATAATGGTAAATCACTATCAATCTCACCGTCATTTTCTTTTTACGTCGTCAACTTTCGCAAACTCTGCACTATTCTACTATTCATCACAGTACGATCACAGTACAGTTGTAACTCTGACATTTTGCATCCCACCCCTTTTTTTGCATTATTGTGGGCCCCCGATCTGAAGTGAGTGGTTTGTTTCCACAGGTAAATGTGCGACCGGGAATGACTTTGCACAGTTGCCTAATTAAAGCCTTAAAGGTCAGAGGTCTCCAGCCCGAATGCTGTGCTGTGTTTAAATTGCATCCGGCGCAGGGAAGGTAAGCTGAAACGGTCGAATGTGGGACCCCAAAAAGTCTCTGTGTCTGTGTGTAAATGATGAAGCGATTTGAGTAATGTATTCCTCCTCTTATTCAGTAAAAAGCTCAGAATGGATTGGAACACAGACTCCACTTCTTTAATTGGTGAAGAGCTCCTTGTGGAAGTTTTGGATCATGTCCCCTTGACAACTCATAATTTTGTAAGTACGATTACCTCTTCGTCATGATTCACCTACACATACATACAAGGCAAGATATACTTTCATTTAGAGATGTCACAATATTTATTAAAAAAAAAAAAAAATACCCATCACGATTTAACAATTACTCACAATTATTGAGACCAAATCTTTAATTTTCCTTCATTCCTGTTGTCTGACATTACTTTTCCTCAAGTTTGTTGCTGGCTTTACAAAACTGATCTTTCTGAAGAACAAAATCAAGTTAAATGTGAAAAGAAGTCAGATTAAAACATTTATATATATATTTTTTTTATCAAATCAAATCAAATCAATTTATTTTTGTAAGGCCCAAAATCACAACAACAGTTGCCTCTGAGGGCCACAGGGAGAAATGAATCAACAATGTCTGTGGTGGCGAGGGACGATGTCCCAGGGTCCTCTGTCCTTAGACTCTCCTTCTCGGCCAGGAAAAACTACAAAAAAAAACCTCTTTGGGAAAAAAGTGTAGAAACCTGGAGGAGTTCCAGTGAAGGAGAGATCCGACTCTCACAGACGGACACGAGGGAGACTGGAGCTGGACCCACTCTTCAGGCAGATGAGGGACCGACTGAGGCGAACTGGACCCACTCTTCAGGCAGATGAGGGACCGACTGAGGCGAACTGGACCCACTCTTCAGGCAGATGAGGGACCGTCTGAGTCGAGCTGGACCCACTCTTCAGGCAGATGAGGGACCGTCGGAGGCGAACTGGACCCACTCTTCAGGCAGATGAGGGACCGTCGGAGGCGAGCTGGACCCACTCTTCAGGCAGATGAGGGACCGTCGGAGGCGAACTGGACCCACTCTTCAGGCAGATGAGGGACCGTCTGAGGCGAACTGGACCCACTCCTCAGGCAGATGAGGGACCATCGGAGGCGAGCTGGACCCACTCCTCAGGCAGATGAGGGACCGTCCACACAGGGCAGGGACCACTTCACCAGGAGAGGGACATCTGGGTCCACAGGTCCTCAGGAGTGAACAGTTTGCAAGTGGAAATAAAAAATAAATATTGTTTGATTAGCATAAGTAGTCAGAAGAAGAGGATAGTGCTCAAGCTGACATACTTCCCCCAGCATAGTTACTCCTAGGGCAGCGTAGCTAAAGCTGTGGGTTTATGTTTCTGTTCCTAACTAGTCTGACCATAAGCGATTTCGAAGAGGAACGTTTTAAGCCTGGACTTAAATGAAGAGACTGTGTCAGCATATTTAACATGGGTCGGGAGCTGATTCCATAACACAGGAGCTTGGTAGCTAAACGCTCTACCTCCTACAGTACTTTTAGAGACTCTTGGCACCACCAGAAGGCCGGCATTCTGAGAGCGAAGAGCTCTGTTTGGATGATATGGTTCTATAGCATCTTTGAGGTAGGATGGGGCCATGTCATTTATGGCTTTGTAGGTCAAGAGTAGAATTTTAAATTTGATTCTAAACTCGACGGGGAGCCAGTGAAGAGACTTCAGCACTGGCGTAATGTGCTCTCTTCTTTTTGTTCCTGATAGTAATCTTGCTGCTGCATTTTGAACCAGTTGAAAGCTTTTTATGGAGCTTTTAGGACACGCTGCAAGCAAGGAGTTACAGTAGTCTAATCTAGTCGTTACAAATGCATGGATACGTTTTTCAGCATCGCTTTTAGGCAGGATTCTTCTGATTTTGGCTATGTTGCGCAAATGGAAATAGGCTGTTTTACAGACTTGATTTATATGAGCTTTAAATGAGAACTCCTGGTCAAATAAGACTCCAAGATTTCTTACAGTAGAACTAGAGGCTACACTAACATTGTCCAGTGTGGCTATCTGCTCAGATATATCGTCTCGTAGATGCTTAGGGCCAAGCACAATGACCTCGTTTTTTTCAGGGTTAAGAAGCAGGTAGTTTAGTGTCATCCAGGTTTTTATCTCCTTCACACAAGTACTAAGTCTGTCTACTTGATCGCTCTGATCAGGTTTCATTGATAAATACAGCTGAGTGTCATCTGCATAGCAGTGGAAGTTAATGCCATGCTTTCTGATAATGTTGCCTAATGGCAGCATATAAAGAGTAAACAGAATTGGACCGAGTACCGAACCCTGTGGCACACCGTAAATTACTTTAGAGCATGGTGAGGAGCTCTTGTTTACATTAACAAATTGGTACCTGTCAGATAAATAGGATTTAAACCAGCTGAGGGCTGTTCCTCCAACACTTACATCTTACATTCTAACCTCTGCAGTAGAATGTTGTGGTCAATGGTGTCAAACGCTGCGCTGAGGTCCAACAGAACCAGGATTGAGACCAGTCAATCGTCAGCGGCTAATAACAAATCATTTGTGACTTTAACTAGTGCAGTTTCAGTGCTGTGGTGGGCTCTGAACCCTGACTGGAAAACTTCAAATAAGTTATTGTCCTGCAGGTGGCGACAAAGCTGTTTTACTACAACTTTTTCAAGGATTTTAGAGACGAAGGGAAGATTTGAAATAGGTCTGTAGTTTACCAATAGGTCGGGATCTAGATTAGGCTTTTTCAGAAGAGGTTTAATGACTGCATATGACTTTTAGTGTATATATTGAACAAAAATGCTTAATTTTGCTTTTAAAATGGTCACAATTATTATTTATTGTTTTTTACAATTGCATTGTGACCTGAACAATCACGATTATTGATTAATTTAATAATCTGGACATTGCTGCTTTCATTTAAAGGTGTATTCTGTAACTTTCTGTCTGCTTCGTGCTTTTCTCTGTGGAGATTTTATTGCTTTTCCCTGGAATGGAACAGTATGGCATTAAAAAAATTTATCAAGCATCTATTTTGATTGCAAATGTTATATTGCTCAAAAATACCCTGCTTTCTCACCTTTCCATAAATATCTAGTCACTTGCTTGTCTCCGTGGGAATAAATCGGTTTAATGCCATGCTGTGGTACATTCCAAGCCACACAGTGCATCCTTTAACGAGGATATGAACGTCCACCTTTAACACTCCTTTATGTCTTTCCTTTTCCAGGTTCGTAAGACGTATTTGAAGTTAGCCTTTTGTGATATTTGCCAGAAGTTTCTTATAAATGGTTTTCGTTGCCAAACCTGTGGCTACAAATTTCATGAACACTGCAGCACCAAAGTACCAACGATGTGCGTCGACTGGAGCAACATAAGACAGCTCCTGTGAGTGTCTCGTCCACGCTTGGTCGGATAAGCCTCCATCTTCTAACTCTCGTCTTTGTTTTTTAGGTTGTGTCCAACACCCGGAGAGGGCAGTGCACCATCTCTTCCACCAATGACGTTTCGGAGAATGAGGGAATCTCTAACAAGGATTCCAAGGTTGGCCAAATTTCAAACTTTCTTCCTTTCTTGATTTACATTCGCATTTTTCATACGTTTTCCAGATTAGGCTGCGAGCTGCCACTGTCAGCCATTATTACATGCCCAATTTCAGTCAAATTTTGGAGTAACCTTAATATTTATTGAAGCAAATCCCGATTCTTAATTGCCTACAGCGCTTTATGGGAGCTTACATTTCCAAGGCTGATGTAATTGGTGCAGTGAATCGGGTCTGTTGTTTCAGGCGCACTTTAAAATGGTTTGAAAAGCACTTTGGGTCGCTGTAATAGCTCCATGTATCTGCCAGTGCAAGTACTTTTGAAATATACCAGTCCCAATTGGGGATTTGTTTTGCTGTCAAGAGTTTCACTTTGAGGGTTTGTTGTGAAACTTATTTAATTTCTGTGGATACAAGTAGGCAAAGTTTTCTTCATTCAATTACTTTGTTATTACAGACAATATTTCATGAGTTGGCAAGGCAAGTTTATTTGTAGAGCATAATTCGTGCATAAGGCAATTCAAAGTGCTTCACACGACTGGAAACAATGCATTAAAATCACACAGACATGACAGAAATCACAAAACAGTTTTTAGACATCAAAGAGAAGAGTGCAAATAGAATCCTTTCAGTCAGCCTGTCTCACATCTTCAGGATGTCCTGACTCTGGCATCAGCAGGAGGCCGGTCCATGTTTAGTCCTGACTCTGGCACCAGCAGGAGGCCGGTCCATGTTTAGTCCTGACTCTGGGCACCAGCAGGAGGCCGGTCCATGTTTAGTCCTGACTCTGGCATCAGCAGGAGGCCGGTCCATGTTTAGTCCTGACTCTGGCACCAGCAGGAGGCCGGTCCATGTTTAGTCCTGACTCTGGCACCAGCAGGAGGACGGTCCATGTTTAGTCCTGACTCTGGCACCAGCAGGAGGCCGGTCCATGTTTAGTCCTGACTCTGGGCACCAGCAGGAGGCCGGTCCATGTTTAGTCCTGACTCTGGGCACCAGCAGGAGGCCGGTCCATGTTTAGTCCTGACTCTGGCATCAGCAGGAGGCCGGTCCATGTTTAGTCCTGACTCTGGCACCAGCAGGAGGCCGGTCCATGTTTAGTCCTGACTCTGGCACCAGCAGGAGGACGGTCCATGTTTAGTCCTGACTCTGGCACCAGCAGGAGGCCGGTCCATGTTTAGTCCTGACTCTGGGCACCAGCAGGAGGACGGTCCATGTTTAGTCCTGACTCTGGCACCAGCAGGAGGCCGGTCCATGTTTAGTCCTGACTCTGGGCACCAGCAGGAGGCCGGTCCATGTTTAGTCCTGACTCTGGGCACCAGCAGGAGGCCAGTCCATGTTTAGTCCCGACTCTGGCACCAGCAGGAGGCTGGTCCATGTTTAGTCCTGACTCTGGTACCAGCAGGAGGCCGGTCCATGTTTAGTCCTGACTCTGGCACCAGCAGGAGGCCGGTCCATGTTTAGTCCTGACTCTGGGCACCAGCAGGAGGCCGGTCCATGTTTAGTCCTGACTTTGGGCACCAGCAGGAGGCCGGTCCATGTTTAATCCTGACTCTGGGCACCAGCAGGAGGCCGGCCCATGTTTAGTCCTGACTCTGGCACCAGCAGGAGGCCGGTCCATGTTTAGTCCTGACTCTGGGCACCAGCAGGAGGCCGGTCCATGTTTAGTCCTGACTCTGGGCACCAGCAGGAGGCCGGTCCATGTTTAATCCTGACTCTGGGCACCAGCAGGAGGCCGGTCCATGTTTAGTCCTGACTCTGGCACCAGCAGGAGGCCGGTCCATGTTTAGTCCTGACTCTGGGCACCAGCAGGAGGCCGGTCCATGTTTAGTCCTGACTCTGGGCACCAGCAGGAGGCCGGTTCATGTTTAGTCCTGACTCTGGCACCAGCAGGAGGCTGGTCCATGTTAGTCCTGACTCTGGCACCAGCAGGAGGCCGGTCCATGTTTAGTCCTGACTCTGGCACCAGCAGGAGGCTGGTCCATGTTTAGTCCTGACTCTGGGCACCAGCAGGAGGCTGGTCCATGTTTAGTCCTGACTCTGGGCACCAGCAGGAGGCCGCTCCATGTTTAGTCCTGACTCTGGCACCAGCAGGAGGCCGCTCCATGTTTAGTCCTGACTCTGGCACCAGCAGGAGGCCGGTCCATGTTTAGTCCTGACTCTGGCACCAGCAGGAGGCCGGTCCATGTTTAGTCCTGACTCTGGCACCAGCAGGAGAACAAAATGTGCACATTTCCCTCGTCATGTTTGTGTAGTCACAGCTCAGGATGAATAATAAGACCACTTTTTACAAGCCTTTGTGTTTAACCAAAAGCCATTGAGATCGAGACCTCTTCTCTCGGCTCATGTTTTGGAGTATAGACCAGATCATAATTATTCGATTAACTATTTCTATAAAGTAGTTTGCGCCATTAGATTGACCATTGCCATTTCATGTTCTTATATTCTTACAACATAATGTTTATTATCTAAACTCTTGCAATACATCATATAATTGTGCAACGTGTTTTTGCCCCAAACCCACATGCTAAATATAGAATGTTTTCATCTAGTTGTGGTGCTTTATGATGACACAAACACAAGTGGCGTGGTATAAACACTGTTACACCGTTTGTTTTCTTCTGCCAGCTCCGCTCACAGATACTCCACGCCTCACGTCTTCAACTACAACACATCCTATGTCTCTCCGGGGGGCGCGCTCTCTCAGAGGCAACGCTCTACCTCCACACCAAACGTCCACATGGTCAGCACCACCCTGCCCATCGACAGCAGCATGATGGAGGTATCCACCCCAACGGTTTATTTTTTTTTATTCATGCATTCATTTAATTCATCCATCGTCTCTATAACCACGATACATTAAAAAGCACATCAAAATACTTTCTACTTTCATATTGCTGAAAATCTCATCATAATATTAAATGTGTATTGGCCAGTTTTTTACAATTCAGATTTTGGTCATATATGATCAGAGATACGATCTTGAATTTCATGATGTCATTAGAATGGAGAGCAGGTCTATTGCGGAAGTTGAATTGGTGCCGCCATCCGTTTTAATCCTCCCTCGGGTTGTGTTATTCTACACAGGGCTGCCGATATCAAGGGAAGTGGCGATCCATAGTAAAAAGAGGCAAAAGTGGAGAGGGCAGAAAATCACGCTATGGAAGATTTCAAGTTTTTTAATGAAACATCCAAAGTTATAATCCACAAATGTTGAAACTCATCATTATTTGTTTGGAATTTGCTCCACAAACATATTTCCCTTTTATCTATTTCTGCTGACAGAGTATTTGTAACACGAGGATAGGTCCAGTAAAAAAAGAGATATTATTAACCCTAAACCATGTCAACGAATCTGAAAAAGTACCATTGAATTGTGACCTGACCTCCAACTTGATCTGAAACTATAGAGATTCTACAATATGACTTGAACACAACCTATAAAATATAACCACAGTGCAGTCTTCCATTGTCAAATCTCAGAACAACAATTGCACATTTCAACGATCATCTACAGTACATTCTGTTAAACGATCTGCCCGGACAGGTTCTAGCCCGTTTTAATCCTCATGGCAGCTCCTTTTGATTATTTTAAGTCTTTATTTTCTTTATTTCTGCCTACCTTCTTCTTCCTAACCACACTGTTCTTCCATAATTAGTGTATTTCACCAGCCAGTTTTGCATGGCACACTTTGGCACTCTTCTGGCCAATTTTCCTCATCTTTTCCTATACCTTTGCCTTTTTCCTCCCTTCTCGCCCCGGTGGGGAGTAGCTAGACTGCCTGAATGCCTCCTCCAGCTCCTGGTGTCATAGATTCTGGCTCAAGAGGAAATTAGGTATAGTGTACTTCTCCCAGTCTTTTGCTGAGGCCACACCCGAGGTTTCCAACAAGGTTAGAAAACAAGCCTGTCTGGGTAGCATGTCACACTCACAATAGAGAAGTCAAAGCATAAGACTACATTGAATTTATGTAAAACGGTAAATGTTTCTTCTTTTTTTCAGGATGCCATGTGTGATCACAACTCTGGTAAGTGTCTATTGTGTCATGACACCCATATGACCGTGTTGGCCAGAGCACTTTTCTACTGTCAGTTACCCCTTGAACAAGCATGAGTTTTTAAATGAAAGGCGACATAAAGAATAAAGCCTGTACAGGGCACGGCTATGCTAGAAAATGTTAAAGAGAAAGTGGATCATCAACATTTTCCTCATTGTAAACCACAGTATTGATCTAAATTTGACTTGACTTCCTGTTCAAAACTGCGGAAGTGATAAGCCTGTGCAACTTCAGTGTAGTAAGCAGCTGATTTTTTATTTTTGAAGGTGGCTACGTGACATTTTAAACCCCTACATTTGTCATGTGGGCTCTGTATTTTTCAATTGCAACCAAGTACAGTGATGTATCCACTCAAATGCAGAACAATACAGTAATTACCCATTACTTATAACGTGGTTAAACACTCATAATGTTATTTACCATAATATGTTCCCCTATGATAATAAGTTGTATGAAGTAAGAATATATTTGTGTTTGGTGGCTTCATATGATTCTGTTGCACTCTGCGTGCGAATGTGCGGTACAATTATCTCATTGTCTCTTTCTTAATTTCTGCCCCTGAAGCAGGTAGCTCTCCCAACCAGAGCCCCACCGGCTGGGCCCAGTCCAAAACCCCTGCTCCTGCCCAGCGCGAGAGGGCTACTTCTCTCAACACTCAGGAAAAAAATAAAATTGTAAGCTTTTATAAAGTGGTCATTTACTTGTCTGCTCATTTTGGATATGTTCTAGTCTCACTACTCGTGTTCCCATGCAGAGACCTCGAGACAAGCGAGATTCCAGTTATTACTGGGAGATTGAGGCCAGTGAGGTGTATCTGTCGTCCTGCATCGGTTCAGGCTCTTTTGGAACTGTATTCAAAGGGAAATGGCATGGTATATGGATGTCTATTTGTCAAGGAAGCATATTATGTCAATTTGTCAATAATTATTAATCACATTTTTTGTATGAATTCAGGCGATGTAGCAGTCAAAATCTTAAAAGTCAAAGATCCAACCCCTGAACAGTTTCAAGCTTTCAGAAATGAAGTGGCTGTTTTGCGGTAGGTTTTCTGCAACCTCTGCTTTGTATTACTTTGCAAATTATTCTTATCTATCTGTTGTGCTGGTGCGTCTGCCCACAGGAAAACCCGACATGTCAATATCCTGTTGTTTATGGGTTATATGACAAAAGACAACCTGGCCATAGTGACTCAGTGGTGTGAAGGAAGCAGCCTTTACAAGCACATTCATGTTCAGGAGACCAACTTCCAGATGATCCAGCGGATAGACATCGCCAGGCAAACGGCACAGGGCATGGAGTAAGTCTCACACTGTGAATAGACAAACTGTACAAAACATGTCATTATTACAATGTCAATGATGATTTTTGTACTTTACTTTTTTGTAGCTACTTACACGCAAAGAACATCATTCATCGTGACATGAAGTCCAACAGTATCCTTTTATCATTTAGGGAACTCATTGTTAAAATACTCTCCCTAAACCACTTCAGTTGTGATTCTTTAATAGAAATGCAGACATCTTTTTACATGATGGACTAACTGTTAAAATAGGAGACTTTGGTCTTGCAACTGTAAAAACAAGATGGAGTGGCTCACATCAAGTGGAGCAGCCCTCAGGTTCTGTTCTCTGGATGGTGAGTTTCAGTGTCCTCTAGCAGCAGAGATATTGTATGTATAATGTAACTAAATCTAAACACACAAACTGTTTGTTTCAGGCCCCTGAAGTGATTCGAATGGAGGACAACAATCCTTACAGCTTCCAGTCTGATGTCTATTCCTATGGAATTGTGCTCTTTGAACTCATGACTGGAGAGCTCCCATATTCTCAGATCACAAACAGGGATCAGGTACAGTCATAGCCCCATTTGCTCTCTAGATATAATGGTATCAGAGTGTTCTGACTTTATTATAGGCCTTTTCTTTTCAGTCAATCATTTCAAACATTTCTATTGGTCAAAATAATGCAAAAGCTCCCATTTAAATGAACCCTGGCGTGTGATGCCCAACTTGTATGTAAAACCTCCAGCAGACAGGTCTCCTCTGCCTCCTTGGCCCAGAGGCAGTAGAAATACACTGTGGCTTTCCAAAGGGTTTGTTGAGCTGGCCTGAGGCCCACTGAGACGAGCGCCCTGGAGCCACAAGGCTAATTTTAGCCTTAGTAACACAATCCTGGAGGTGTGGGAGAAAAGGGGCACTATGTGTGTGTGTTAAACGTACCTCAGAACCTGGCGGCGTACTTGACTTGGTTCATGCTGTCTTCCCTCAAAGAGGACAAAGTGTGCCTTCAGTTCAGTACCCCAGCCCCTCCTGACAGGGGTTTAATGTCAGATAGCCTGGCAGCACACAGAGGACTTGGCACCTTTTTTATTTTCCCCACAACATGCGTTTACCCCCGTCCACTGTTGATTTGATATGGGCTGTCTCCCCCACAGATCATCTTTATGGTGGGCAGAGGTTACCTATCTCCAGACCTCAGTAAGCTCTTCAAGAGTTGTCCCAAAGCCTTGAAAAGGCTGGTCGCTGACTGCATCAAGAAATCCAAAGATGAGAGACCTCTTTTTCCACAGGTACATAATATTTCTTCATAAAATTGATATTGTAAGGATTTAATGTTGCTCATTTTATAAGGCTGCAGCCCCCATGTAAAAGACACTTTGCGATGTGACGCCTCGAGATGGAATCAATGCTTTCAAACTTAGACTGTGCATTGCAGTTTGTTGCCTTTGTGGTCAAGCTGAACCTCTGTATGTGTTGCTTTTTTGGTTTAGATCTTGTCATCCATCGAGCTCCTCCAACACGCTCTTCCTAAGATAAACCGCAGTGCCTCTGAACCGTCCCTGCACCGAGCAGCCCACACTGAGGACATGAACACCACCTGCACTCTGACCTCCACCAGGCTGCCTGTGTTTTAAGACTGCACTAACCCCATCACCTCTGTCCCTTTGATGACCCAAAGGCAATACACCCAAAGTGATACACAAATCATTGAAGACTGTAGCTAATCAATACAGATACTGTTAAACATCCATGATGTTTGGATGTGGACCTGCAGGGACAATGCTTCAGAGATTATCTATGAAGGAAAACTGGACCCACAAAAACAGATCAACAGGATCATGGTTAAGAAGGTGCCTTACTTTTGTCTTCCTTGTTCCTGGTTACATTGTACATACATTCACATACTGTAAATCTACCTAAAGACGGCACAAATGGACTTGAAAGGAAGATGAGACAGTCCGTCCGGAGAAGGATCCCTGCAAACGTCAAAGGGCCTCCAGTGGAGCCTCTGGATTTTGTCCATTTAGTTTCTCAGTAGGTGTTGATTTGTCCATTGTCTTAAATGAGAAAATCTTAAATGGTGAAAAATTATTTTTGTTTTTTGTCTTTGATGTAGACTGTCCAGTGTCTTGTTGGGTCCTATTAGAGGGTGTTAGTATGGGATGGAAAACTTTGAATTTGCACATTTTTGCAAAAGCAATTGTTTTAAATCAGCAGTTAAATCTCTGTAGAAAATGGAGATGTAGATACCACACACTTTAGGTCCTGCAGCTTTTTCAGGAGCGGGATCTTTGCTGTTGTCTTAAATATTTAAATCACATGGAGACTAACATGTACTGTTCATCATGTCTCTTTTAAGAGGTTAAACATATTGTATAACTGGGCAAGAAGGTTCTCTATTCACTATTTTAATAAAATTAAGTTAATTTTTTGTGCTAAAGTTGATTGTGGAGATTATTCTTCCATACAGAGTCCTTAATGTGGTCTGTTGACACTAGATTATTCAGTCTGGCCTTGTTCTTCTTCTCACACATTGAAGTACCACGGATCTGCCAGAGTTGGTGGTGAAGTGTAATGTTGACTGTAGCAGTAGCAACGCCGTGTGACCGCACTGGGGACTGTGCAGACACGTCACCAGGGGCCTCGCACTGGCCCCAGCCCCTGTGAAGCGCTCGAGCGCAGAGGAACAGTCGAGCGACAGGGGAGGCGTGTGGTGGAAAGAGAAGCATGTACGCTTTGTTTTAGGGTAAACAGCCAACGAATCACTGCTGCAGGACGCTCACAGAACCATTATTACTGTTATTATTTAAGGTGTAATTTAGTTATTAGAAGAAGAAATTCCCCATGCCTATTTTTGAAACAAAATTAGATGTCTTTAGTTCAATCTATAGTTCAAAAAACCCTAATTATGAAGTATTATCTGCCTGTTTTGTCACATTGACTTTATTTTGTCATTCATGCCATTAAAGTGGATACAGTTGGTCACAAACTCTTAGGTGTTTGACATTAGGAATGCAATAGAATGAAATATTTTACTGTTTGATCACCGTCTCATTAATGGTGAATAATGCTGATATTTTTACTCTATAATTGTAACACAAAAAATTCTGATACTGGAATGTTTTTTTTCAAGTACTTTAAAAGTACTGTACTCGCATGCTACTAACATTTACACTTTGTGATAAATGCAAGCGCTCAAGCTCTAATTGAATCACTTAGTAACTGTGACAAGGTGACATCAGCCATTTGACAAGCTGTTAATATCACCAACTGTACAAATCACTAAACAGTTCCTCATTTGCAGCCACTTGTATCACAAGCACATGCAACAGTGAATGTGCTGTTATTATGTAACTGATGGCACACATTCAGTGTAGGTGTAGTGTCTCCACCAGATGGCAACAGTGCTTTTATTTTTGCTATGGCTACTCTATATCAAGAAAGTGCATTGAAGGACACATAGAAGCTTTTATCAAACCACTGTAGGCCTTTATTTTTCCTTGTATTATGTCTATCTTTTATTCATAGTTTGCTTTGTCTTTTTGCATAGACGCAGATGGTTGATTCAGTCAAGTCCCACAAGGCATTTAGTCTTGTGCAGCAGCTTGGCAGAAAGAGGAGACTGGGCTGACTTCTTCCTACACAAAGCAGATTCTAGTCACATTTTAAGCACCGTCAGGCACTATAAGTACTTGTTTAACCGTGCTGTGACATAGAATTTGCAGTCGCACCTGTCAGGGAGCTAGGAGGAGATCCAAGTTTTTTGTTTTTGAGTGGATCTTTGAGTAAGCCATGAGAGTAAATGGCAGCTCTCTGTGTACTGGGCCTTTGTAGAACCATCAGGACTCGACCAGCACTGAGCCCAGAGCCAGGGCTGAAAATGGACTTAATCTGCCCATTACTGGATTAAATTATGACTAAACTACATTAAACGAATAAGAACAAATACAGACAAGACTAGAAAATAGCATATAAGACAAGTAAATGATACCTAGAATTGCAAAAGACAAAATTGCCAGAGGAAAGACACATAATGCACACTTGCACTGGTTTAGGGAGGACCCCATCTAAGGCCCATAGTTGCAGAGACAAACTCAAACATCCCACTGGCTTTACAGAAATAAACCAAACAAGCACATGTATATCGTAAAGTAAGCTTTATTGCCAATGACAAAATGTTTTCCCATGTTTTTTATTGTATTCAGATCTTGAACAGTCCAACAGCAGTATTATTGTATTTGCACATTTTATGGCCCTGATTTTTTACACACAACCATTTGACACATACAAGTTCACAAAATTGCCAAAACAGGAATATTTATTTATTCAAAATCCACAAATGGTTCACCGAATCAGGGCCAAATCATGCAGTTATTACTGACAGGGGAGCCACTGCACATTCCTCCATTGGATAACAAGGTCATGGCATATTCAAACAGAACGACACACAGGTGAAGCCTCAGGCATGGCTTTAACATGGACACACCCACAGACACAATGGCACTTATTACAGCTTCAAAGAAAGTCACACATGTTTATGATGAGGAAAAACCACAACAAATTTGGTCACCGTTTAGCAGGTGATTTGGTTTGAAATTATTGTTAATGTTAATAGCAAGAGCTTTTTGATGTGACTACGCGGAAGATCCGATTTGTTAAGTAAAAAACACACATATTGCACTTTCTATCGGCTCACGGACACGAGAGGAAGCAAAAATGATTAAAATTCGTGAATGGCAGTAGCATTGGCGAAGCAATATTTAAAAGCGCCAGTGCACACGGAGATGCTCCCGGTGCCTGTTGTCATGGCAACGCTGCAACGATGGTCGAGGTCCACTGCAAGGGACGTGTGTGTGTGTGTGTGTGTGTGTGTGTGTGTCGGTGTGTGTCGGTGTGTGTCGGTGTGTGTCGTGCCAATTAGGAAGAAAGCTCGACCCCTTCGTTACAGGCTGTTCCCGCTCAGACCATGATCACATCAGACCATGAGAAGCAACAAGCGCCTTCTGATCATCTTCCATGTGATGATGTCCAAATGTCAACTCTTTCACTGCGGATTAAAACAGGCCAACTATTTTGGAAAGAAATGGCTCGACGCAAAATCCACAAATGCAGAACCTGATTTTTATTTTTATTTTCCAAGCATTCGATTCACAAACTCTCATAGTCTTTATATAAAAAAATCTGATACTTGTCGATACTAAAACTAAAGTGTTGATACAAAAAAGATCAAAAATAAATCACTAACAGGACATAATTACGACTTTCCTGAACAGCTTTAAAATTATATTGATGGTTATCAGAACAGAACAGAAGAAAGTACTGATATTTTGGGTTGGAATAATTATCATTTGATACTGAAGTCAGTATTGAGTATCAAGCCCATTCCTTAGTATCGAAATTAAGTTTGAAATGGCAGTATTGTGACGACACTACCCAAGACAACAGGCCCTGCTTTTTAATGACAATCTTGCAACTCTGATTGACAAATTAATTCTGACTGACATTTTATTTTCATTTAGATAATTTGTATGGACAGGAAGATGTTTTTTGTGTCAATTCCTGTTTCAGGGCGACGGCCTTGTCATTTCTTAATAAACCACGCCATTTGTATAGATTCAAGAAGCAAACTTATACCGTTCAGTTCCAGCCTGCCCTTCATCATGTTGTTACAAAAGAGCCAATTAAATTAGATTTTAAACCTACATCTTTGTGAAACACTAGACTATTTTAATATGCTGTACAGAGATTGTAATATGAAAACAAAATAAAATCTTTGGTTCAAAATGATGCAAATACATTTAAGATATACAATGCAGACATAGCGTCAGATAGAATAAATAACTGTTTTAAGTATATTATTTACTGTGTGGTTATATAATAGTAATCTCTATAGGTTTCTGTTAGTCTTAGATAGAAAGTTGAACGTTATTTACTGTACACAGAGGCCGGATGTTAATGATTCGCATTTAGCAACGACACATTCACAAGGCACGAAACACGAGGAGCACATTTAGGCGAAAACAACAGCGACATCCCACTTGACCTGGACACTGGACAATTAACCTTCCATCGTACCAATCATGCAAAAACTGAAGCAATTACTACGGTGTAAAAGGAACCACTGCTAAACCCATATGCACTGACAAACTCTACACAGATGGATATACTTCATAGTGCACAATTTTCCACAGTTTTAACAATATCCAACTCAAATGGCGATCAAAAGTGTCAATGAACAAAACTGTAATAGCTGGGTTAAACTCTTTGTAGCACACAGCAGCACTGAACTTAGGCACAATCTTGCTTTTTACATCGTCGACAGAACCTGAACAAAAACCACAGCTATTGAACAGAAGGGACCGCTACGAGCCCACAAACCCACAAACGCACACGTAGGACAGTACATGTTGTCACTGCATAGAGTTCAAAACACAGTCCGGCAGGCGGCGGTACCAAGCGAAAGTCTCCTGATCCAATACGCGCTCCACACCTCCGTCTTCTCACCAGCGGCTCGTGTGCCTCTATGATTCTAAATAACCGCCTTCTGCTGTTTGTTGGCAGCTCAATTGGCCTGCACTGGTTTGGGTCCCACTGCGACGCCGTTGCAGTCGAGAATGTACTGCAGGCAGCTGTTAGGAGGACGTCCGTCTTTAAGCGGCTCGCCGACCGTCTCTCCTTTCAGACCCGCGCCCTGCAGGAACAAAGACGTCAATCATTACTACAACAATAGTACTTTGATTTGCACGTGCAGAATATTGGGAGCTGTGTAATGATATGATATTGTGATGAGGGTGTCAACGGAAGTGTAGATTTGACTTTTCTAGTGTCTTGACTGGCTGTGTGATGCCGACAATACCAGGAGATTACAGGAGATCACACAATTATGAATGTGAACCACTTGTAAACAGTAAAAATGCAGATTAAACTCATAATTCACACAAGATGCCTTCTCCTTTCTGCTGTAATGAATATATCCCCCCAAATAATTAGACGAATAATAAAAGTGTTAGTCAACTAAACTACTAAAAGTCTATGGTCCTAGTCTTGACAAGCCTTTGGTACGAATAGTTATTGTCATACTCCAAATACTTGAAATATAAAAGTGCTAAAAACTGAAATGGAGCAAAGGACCGTGGTCTATATTTTTAGCAGCTGCTGGAACAAACAGTGTATATTTAAGTGGAGAAGCGTGTAATTTGCTGTACTGTGACAGCCGTGATAGCGATTCATTATCACAATATTTTGTTATGTATTTTTTGCTACAACCATATTGACCACAGGTATTATCCCACCAAACTTCATTAATAATTAGAAAAACATAAAAACCTTTAATATGTACTTTAAGTTTTAAAGATGAGTGTAAGTAAAATGGGCTTGGATTCACACATTTATCATTTATCTTTTGTCTAAACTTGACTTGTTCTTTTGACTTTTTTTTTATGGAAAATATTCTACCAGTGGATTAAACAGCCACATACTTTTGTCAAAAAATAAAAAATCTATATTAAAACAAATAATCTTTGCATAAAATGTAACCACAACTATATAAAAAAAACTAAAAATTACAAGTGATTACATAATCTGAAGTAATTAAAACAGTACCCTACAGCGATACCAATTAAACCTAGATTCTTTGACTTTTTTAAATAGAAAATGATTAAGATAATTGTACTGGCACATCATTTAGATTGAAAAAAAAAGGCACAGTTTAAATATTTAAACACGCTGGTGCCCCCAAGAAAAAAAACCTCCACACTGAAATATATTCTTTTTGTATATTACATCAATTGAAACGCTAAGTATATTAAATGAGGTGATATTTTCCCATCTGAAGGAATCCAAACACTACTCCAACACAGATGTTTCTCCGCAGTGTTGACGTGGCCGTGTCATACCTGTGAGGGCTGGATGGTGGTGGGTCTTGGCGGCGCGTTGGCTTGCTTTTCCGCTAATGAGTTCATTTTCTCCAGCACCATGTCCGCGATGAGCTGTCTGTCTTCAGCCTGGTGTTCTCCCACCAGCGCCATGGACGAGCCGACGAACTGTGAATCACAGCAACAACGTCACTGATGGAACAACTGCTGCACGTGCAAATGGTACATGGAGCGGATAAAACCCCCCGACCACCGACTAACGGGGGGTTGAATCTGGTTAGACTCGACACCTGTTGGGAGGGAAAATGTGCGTTTAACGAGGACTTAAATGAGAACGTGACTGGAACTGAGGATCCCAAAACAGCAGCTTTCAAAGAAGGAAGAAAACGGCAGACAGACTTTACTGATCTCGAAAGAAACTAAAACAGTGGCAAACCAACACCAGATCTAAAAGAAACCGATTAGACAGATTTTTTTAGGTTAATGGCTCTTATTGCGAGGTGTCACAACACAATGTTTGTAATATGTGGTTCTTAAACTGTGATAGGGGTACAACTGGTGGTCGTTTCTATTAGTACTTCCTTTGCATTTATATTTGCTTTAAGTGAATATGATTTTGGTTAATTGGTATGGTTTATGTGATTTTCTAATTTGGACTTTTTTGGTGTATTTATACCTGTTGTAAATATAAATCATAGTTTTACACCAATCGAGAAGGTATTTGTTGAGAAAAGTAGAAAAAATCTGTGGAAAATCACAGGAAGTGACATCACACTAGGTCCACTCACTCCAGACAAAGTTTATGCATGATTTACACAAAATAAGCACATTTTTGACCCTCTAAACATAATTCATCAAAATAGAGGTCTGCTGATAAATTTTCATTTGTCAAATAAAAATGATTGTGCCATTAGATGTGATTTTCTCAGTGTTTGCTGGGTAATTTCCTAGTGTGATGTAAACAGGAAGTGAAATTATCAACTTAAAAAAATGTATATTGTCGATAACATTTTTATAATTCTAAGCAACATTTTGAATATATAAAACTTAATTGCATTTTAGTTCAATGAGTCGTCCAACCTGTCCTTTAATTTAGTGTGAGCTTTTTGTCCTTATTTGGCCATGTTTGGTACCATTGTCGTCATGGGGTATTCTGGAATAAACACAATATTCTGAGCCTGGTTTAGCCTTTGTTTAGACCCAGTAGCACTGTAAACAGGACAAAAAAATTGGACCTTCCCAGAACAGTTTTAGTACTTTGACTGACATGGTTCAGAGCTGGTCATTCTTTAGCTGTAACTTATTGTGAATAGTTTTTACCTCTGTGATGTAATCTTTTCCATCTTTTCCATGTATGGCTTTGACGGCACAAATATCCAGCCCTCCGAATATCCCTGAGCAGGTATCGACCCAAAGCTTGTACCTAAACAGTGAACGCACATGTGACATTTGCGTGTACAATGAAGACTGGAGTAGATGTACTTTCACTTACCTGTCCGTCATAGCCACCTGATCGAGCATGGCTGATCCCGTATTGCTCTTCCAGTTCCCAGATATAGACGTCCTCCTGAAATGCAACGGCAAGGTAAACTCGGAAGGAAGGAACGCGGAGTTAACATTAAGCTTTTAAGATAAATACAGCGTACATGTAGGCTTTGTAGTCACTGCCGATCTTCTGGATTCTGATGTCGTACTTGGAGTCGATGAGCGGCTCTGAGGTGGTGTACGTTTGGGTTAGAGCCACGACGCTCGCAATGTCCTGGAATTTTGAGTGATTGTCTACTTTGACCTGGACACGGCACAAAATATACTTTAGTCGGAAGCTAGATTTGAGACGGTGTCACAAGATCCAAAAGGCCTGCAGTGCCCAAACTCACATTTCCTTGATTTTCACAACATTGTTCTCTTGCAATACTTGACTGACTTAATCATGTGCAATACCGTCATATTCATGTGCAATACCGTCATATTCATGTGCAATTACTGTCATACTCACAAGCGATTAAGGCCATATTCATGTGTTTAGTTTCCATTAGTATTAGTATTATTTAGTCTTATGCTAGCTATTTTTACTTTACTTTATTTTATTATTATTTACTTTATTTTATTATTATTTTATTTTTATCTTTATCTTTTTATTTTATCTATTTTTTTCCTCCATTCCCTATTAAGATATGAGAGGAGTTTTTTGTTTTGTAGTGTTTTTTTGAAACTTCCTTTAAGTTATCTGTCCTTTCCCCCTGTATCTACTGCGTTGTAACACCCAAATTTCCCCATGTGTCGACAATAAACTCAATAAAATCTTATCTTTTTACTTTGTTTCTTGTATTGTAAAAGTGTCTTTGAGTATGCAAACAATTTATTATTATTTAAGTGAGGGGGAATGTTTGTAAAATGTGCTATAGAAATAAAGTGAACTGGACCAAATGTGTATTATTATTCAGCTGATTTTGCGGTGTTGTTCCAGATAAGAAACCTTGTCAATAATCAGGTTTTCAACAGTTGAGTTGAAAATATAAGAGTTTACAATTGGAAAACGATAAATTTCTTTTTGTCATGAACGTTATGCGTGCCTCATACCTTTCCCATGCCAGAGTGAGCGTGTCCAATCTTCACAACTACCGGAAATGTTGGCATGCTGACCTGAATATGGAAAAGACAGTTAGCTCATTTCAAACATGTCCTCAATACAGTTCCATTATTTTCCTTTCATCTATCATTAGTTTTTATTTTAACACGTTCAAACAAGTAAAGTTCCTCACCATTTCCTTATAGTTTGGGTAAAATGTCTGCTCAATCAAAGGGAACTTCTCAGCCCCCAGTTTCCTGTGAGTGTTAATTAGTTGGGCGAACTGGAGAGAAAAAGAAAGGCAGTAATTAAACTCATGAAGCAGGCAATATATAAAATCTTTGATCATGATCCTTTATTCAATATGTACATTTGCTAGTAGTAGTGTTATTATTATGTATTTTACTATTTGACGTAAAAAGGTGTAACTTTGCAGGTGGAGGGAATGTCAGATGTTATTGCTTTGCACAGGATTCTTTAGTAATAAAACACCTGAAATTAAAGGTTAGGTTAGATAATATCGTGAATGTTTTTTTGAAGCTACATTTGAATATCAAATTAATCATTTATATTTGGAAAAAAAAATCTACAAAAAGAGCTGATTAAAAATAAAGAATTATAAAAGTGATGTCAACTTTTTAATAAGAGTATAAGGTGATATTTTTACACATTTTTCAGACATGTCAGATAATGTTTTTGAAGACATCTAAATGTTGAATCTGTTGGATTGATAATATAGTCTGTCAATAAACTCATTTTTTTTTCAATGCCAACCCTACCTGAAATTAAACAAAGACCATCTTGATGATTTAATGCCCTAGAGTAGAACATTCTAGTCAAAGCAATAACATCTCCTCTAGTATCTATAATTGCTTCTTTATTATTTGTCATGACATTACTGTGTAACTTTAAAACATTAACCACAATATTCCCTGTCAAATGTATGATCCAGTTGGTTTTGGGGAGCACAGTTAGCCTGAAGTAGCCCCCATGTCTTATTGGGTATCGCTAATGGGACACGCTGGAAAAACATCGAACAGCTAAGTGCCTACCGCCCATGGCTTGTCACAAAGATTATAGATGGACTCCAGGGAGTTGACGCTGGGGACTCCTCCGTACTGCAGGCCGATGATCAGGTTTCGGAAGTCCTCGTTCTGGGTCATGCTGAAGGCGTGCTGGCGTATGAGGACAAAGTCGGGCTTAAATGACCTACAAAACAGACCCAGATTAGCTCCAACGCCAGTCGTCCACGGTGACTTTTCCTTGTGTTGTTCTCACACCTGACGACTTTAGTGCCACTCCGCAGTACTTGCATGTCAACGGTGCACGTCCCGTTCGCGTTCGCCACAACGTTGATCTCCTTAAACTCAGCCTTAGGACGGACAAGTGAACAGATGTATCAATGTAACGTTCATTCTTTCATTTCTTCACACAGGCGCATCCATACGTACCTGCTCTACTTTGAGGTCATAATCGCCGTACACTTTCTTTCCACGGAGTAACTTGGCCCTGTAAAAATAAAGAACATTTTGTAATTATATGCGTTGCTTCTGTATTTGTGTTTTGAAACTGTTTTAATACACTTTGGTTCATTTTACATGTGTTTTACTGCGGTTAATTCCTAATCTGGTTTATCCTGTCTTGTATGTTTTCTGTTATCTGATTTCATTAAAGACAATATTTCTGGAGGAGGTTCTGTCGCTTGCTTGGTTTCATGGATATGATATAGCTTTATCTGGGATGTTTGACAGCGTGGCATATCCATAGAGACAAGCAGGTGGCAAATAGAAAATAGAAAAGTTAGATCTTTTTTCTTTTTGTTGTTTTTTATACATATATTATAAAAATAAACCAACAGAACAAGACACAGAGAGTGAAAATGCAAAAACAAAGAGTCGTCCTTAGAGACGCACGTCCCCTTTTGTACCTGCTCCATGTGTAGCTTTTTCTGCAGCCAAAAGTACATTCCTCAAGTATCCATCTATCATTTCCATTGTTAGAGTTTTACATCCAAAATACACTATTTTAAGGTCAAAATTCTTCGGTGTTGAAGAAAATCTGCATTAATCTCAGTCCAGTGTTTAGTGATAATATGGCAGTCCCAAAACACATGATTGTGATGAACCACTTGACAAACACATTTCCTTTAATGACTAGTAATTCCCTGTAATTAATGAGCCCTTTGCATGGTAAAAAGTCCTGGTTTATTCATAGAGTTTTAGATATATAGATCATTTTCTGAGATAGTATGTGGTGTGATTACTTTGTGAATGTACTAACCTAACAGGATCCTAGCAACCTCTACATGTACTTAGAATAGCAGACAGTACAAACAACAAAGCGGACAAAAGACTTCTGACTTCAACACAGGCAGGAATCATTTTTCAGGCTGAATTTTCTCTTTCAGAAAAGTAGCAGCAGTGACAAAGACAAACAATGACGCCCACGGGCCTGTGAAAGGCAGTATCGTCACTAAGCGCTGGGCTCAACATTGCACGGTTGAAAAGGACAATTGCTAGTTCACATGCTATAAAACCACACAAGAGGGAGGATAAAAGAGATGTGCTCTGGTGAAAAATGTCTAGTTGCAAAAATGAGTAGAGAATACACTTTAAAAGCCGGACCAGACCAACATCACATGATCTCTCTGGGTGGAGTCTGCATGTCCTCCCCGTGTTACCGTGGGTTCTCTCCGGGTTCTCCGGCTCCTCCCACCATCCAAAGACATGCATGTGTTAGGTAAAAATTGGAAAGTCTAAATTGGCCCTAGTGAATGACTGTGAGAGTGAACTGTCTGTAATGTCTATGTCTCTGTGTTGGCCCTGCGACAAGTTGGCCACTGTCCAGGATGTACCCCGCCTAAGGCCCGAAGTCACTGGGATAGGCTCCAGTCACCCGCGACCCAGAAAGGGAACAAGCGGTAGAAAATGGATGGATAACACAATACAATACAATACAGTACAGTACAGTACAATACAAATACTAATATTAATACTAATAATAATATAATGCCCTACACTTGTAAAGAGCTTTACAGGCTGGTGGAAGCCTCTCAAAGTGCTACACTGAAGTCATTATTCACACTCTGTGGTAGTAGTAACCGGTTTTATAGCCACAGCAGCCCTTGGGCAAATTGACGGAAGCAAGGCTGCTAATTTGCACCATCGGCCCCTCAAACCACCACCAACCATTGTGGATATTGATCAAATTATTGTCATGTCTGTGTCCTATTTATCATGAGTCAAGACGATCTTGCTGCATATGGGTCACAATGAACTATTCTGTGTATTTGAACTATTCTGTGTATTTTCTAATCATCTGTGGACTAGTCTAAACAATCTTAAAGCGGACGTCATAGCGAAGGTCAGGCCATGTTTATCAGACCCAAGCAACAGCGATATAAAACACAGCTAAATCTTGTGAAGAGTCAAATCTCAGCTGCGAGACGCCTCTCGCAGTCTGTATAGACTAAACTTCGACAGAATTGGTGGAGGATGCGGGTCTCTCATCGTGCTTGGAAAGGAAACATCTGAATTTTGCTCTAAACGATTCCCTTCTGGATGTCGGCTGACGACGCATAGCGTCCAGTAACGGTTCAGCTGGGAATTATGGGAGAACAAGGACACCGAGGAGAGGAGGAGTCAATTGCCAGTTTATTTTTGACTTACCATTGTGACTGGGACATTCAACAAAAGTAAGGCAGAAACCTCTTGTATTTATTACGAAAATCTGCACATTGAAAATGCTAATTTGGTGAAGTTTGCCAAAACTTGATCTAAATTTTCCACATTGCACAAGTATGAATTTAGTGAATGTTAGCTCATTAGTTTAGACAATCAGTTGGACTGATTTAAAGAGGAGTTGGACTCCAAAACACGTTGGACATGTAAAAGTACGTACAATCAGTTGAGTGATTTAAAAGGGAGTTGGACTCCGGAAAAAATAAATAAAAAATAAAATAAAACGTGGAACTAAGAAAGCTACTACTTGGCTTAAAGCACTCTACTGACAAGATTAACTACCCTCTGTGGCTAGGTGAAATTTGTATTTATTTAATTCATTTTATTTTTTCAAGTTTGTATTCTATTTACATTTTTAAATTTCAATTTTAAACTTAAATCTTTAATTTTAAATTTCAATTTTAAAAATATTTTTTTTTTCCCTAAACTTATTTTATTTCATTATTGTTGTTATAATTATTGTTATAATTATTTATTTATTTGTTTTGTTTGTTTTTGAAATACCACTGACTGCCACACTTTTTTTTATTATCAAATAATAATAATTATCAAAAATTTTAAATTAAGATATAGATAAATTAAATAAAATGGACCTTATTCCAGTCAAAATGAATACATTTTTGAAGGATCTCGAAAACACAATCTGTGCAAATGAACAAATCCCAAAGGAAGCAAAAAAGCGAACTACGCAAATGAAGAACCTCTTCCAAAAATATGCAGAGAAAAGATTGATTAATCATGGTGATGAAGCAGTGGCTCCCACAGAACAACAATGGAATTGTATTCATGAATATCATCAATCTAAGGTCCTGCATTACAAAACACATAAAATCTGGACAGTGAAAGGAAAAACTGTTGACAAAAAGAAACTGAAAGAACATGAAGAAAAATTATCCTTTTCAGTGAAACTACATACAATGGCAAAAGACATTTTAATCAGAAGAGAGAGACTATTTCTGGCCAATATTCAGGTGAAACCAGAAGAGCATCAAACAATCAGAAAAAACAAAATTAAACAGAAAAACAGAGCCGATAAGCGCATCCCTTTTGGAGTGAATAACAAAGATGAAGACTCTAGAACAGAGGAAGAGAGCGAGCAGACTGGGGTACAAGGTCGACGTCACAGCTATAGTGTCCCCCCACCTCTGGCCAAAGGAGAACTGCAGTGCCCCTCCTCTGGAAACAAACATCATAGTGCATATGCACAACTGGCGAAAGAACTGAAGAAAATTATGACAGACACGGAACAAGAAAAAACAGCTCCCCACACTTCTACTCCAGCGGTTCCTCCCCTGCAGTGCTCATCCATGGATTCATCTATGATAAAAGATACAATCAGAACCATACCACTGCTGCCTACGAAACATGCTGTAGTCTCGGGTACTCTAACTATGGTCCCGTCAGAACCCACTCAAGAACAAAGACAGATGCAGGATTTGAAGGAACAGGTGTTAGCTCTGACAACATTGGTTTCCAGCCAAAATCACATCTCCAAATTCATGCTCGAGCAAACAGTGGCTCAAAAAGAACAACTTGCCACCAATGCATGGTCACCACCTGGATTGGCTTTGGACTCAGATGAAGAAAGAAGATTACAACAACTACTGGAAGGAAAGGAACGGGAAGTGGCGGCTGAGCTACGCAGGAAACAAGAAAAACAGCTTGGACGAAAGGGGGAACCAGTCACAGTCCTAGGAACTGGGCTAATTGAAGCTAAAAGTAAGCAGCAAGTACAGCAGAAACTCCACATTCAAAGAGGAGTGGAACAACAGAAGAAAACAGGTTCAGACTCATTTATGTCAACACCAAATCAATATGTGGCGGGAGCATTCACAGGAATGGTGGCTGAGCATGGATATGATGACGCTTTCCTGAGTGGAGAACTTCACCCGCTCCCTGTACACAAGGGTACCAAGGAAGAAGATGATGAGTTTTCTTGCACTGAAGAGGCTCCTCCACTCATTGCACCTCTCTGAATGACTGCAAGTAACCAAGAAATGTACCAACCATTCGCACTGAAAGATCTAGAAGGGCTGATGTTAAAATTGCCCGAACTGACACAAGGTGCGCCGGCCTTCCTCAGAGCATTGACCACGAATACAGCAGGAGAAACACTTTGCTGGGGAGATGTGTCTGCAATTCTTATAAGAGCAACAGATGAGAACACGGCGGCCAGGATCCGTTCTGAAGTATCCAAACAGATTCATGCTCCAGTTAGAGCATCCACATAATTTGCCACCATAAAGCCTCAGTTAACTCAGGTACTTAAAGGAATGTATCCCACCTGTCTTCCTGACGCACTGTTGGCTCTGGAAATGAAAAATGGTGAAGACTACTTTACATATAAGCAAAGAGCTAAAGCACAGTTCCATGATGCAACTGGAGAGCCCATACAACCTGGTACTGGCAACACTCTCATGTTCTTTTCCACTCTGGTGAAAGGACTACCTAAACGTGTCCAGGATCAGTTGGCTGATGTTGTTGGTCTTTGCTCAAAGACAGAAAAAGAGTTTGATGCCAACTGCCAACATCACGTTGCTAAGTACCTGAAGGAAAAAAAGGACAGAATGAGGATATGGAAAAAATGAAAATGGCAAAGATCAAATTACAACTCAAAAAGCTCCAAGAAGAGGTGAATGATAAAAAGAAGCAAAATAAGTCTGCCAAGGTAATGGCTGTGGCAACAGAAGATAATCCAGTGTCAGACAGTACCCAACAGATTGCTATGGCAATTAAAATGGTCCTGGGACAAGTACAACCCACTATGACACAACCACAGGCCGTCCCATCCGCCACAGGACCAAAGAACAACACACCTGCTTCAGAAATCATCTACAATCAAGGACGTGAACGTAATTCATTCTCTCATGGAAGAGGACGTGGGGCAGGAGCTGGAAGAGGACAAAACAGGTTCAGCGTGACTCCTGATCAGTGCTTAAACTGCTTTGGAACTGGACATTGGGTTCGAGAATGCCCCATAGGGCAAACACAAAGAGGTCAACACCAAATGGCCTCAAACCAACCTGGCCAATTTCAAAGACCTCAAATGATGAATATGAGCCAACCCATGTCAAGCCAGAATCATCTACCTCCACCCTTGCCCCTTGTGGTTATTATACCACATCTTTGGGCCTTGGGCTGGCACTGTTTCTGTTTTTCACCAATATTATTGTTATTGCCTGTGTATTGATTATGATTGGATGCTATGCTGTCTTAGATCACGTATAGAACGCTTGATTGCATCTGCTCTTACTAGACAACCTGCTCATCTTTTGACCCTGATTACACACGCTATTACTCAAACACAAATCTAACTCTGATAGTGACAAGACTCCTATACTTTTTCCAGGATCTGACTAATCTGATTACTACATCCCAACATGTGTTTACACTAACTGGGGATGCTCCTTGTCCCACATCAATTTTTACTAAATTAGTTATTTTAAGGATTTGCTTGATTATATAATGATTTGATTTTTAAACATTTAATATGTTTTTGGGAGGTTACGTTCTGTTATTTTGTGAGGTTGCGTCTGGCGCCTCTTTAGTGTGATCACATGTGAATGTGATCAAAAGGGGGAATTGCGGATATTGATCAAATTATTGTCATGTCTGTGTCCTATTTATCATGAGTCAAGACGATCTTGCTGCATATGGGTCACAATGAACTATTCTGTGTATTTGAACTATTCTGTGTATTTTCTGATCATCTGTGGACTAGTCTAAACAAACTTAGAGCGGACGTCATAGTGAAGGTCAGGCCCTTTTTATCAGACCCAAGCAACAGCGATATAAAACATAGCTAAATCTTGTGAAGAGTCGAATCTCAGCTGCAAGACGACCAACATGCTGCTGTTTTGCCTGTTTTTCCATTTTTTCATCAAATAAAGAACTTGAGAACGATCTTCGCCTCTCGCAGTCTGTATAGACTAAACTTCGACACCATACACGCTAACACCACTTTGATACTAGGCGATGTGGATGAAGTGAGCGAGACCGAGGTCCAATCGACCTTCGGTGCTCTAACCACTGAGCCACAGCCGCTCCTAATATAATAATATCAACTAAAACAAAGATATGTCTTCTTACCCTGTTACTAATCCTCCTCTGGCTTCTGCATTTAAACATTTCATATATTAGGATATTTTGGAGATCAGATGTATTCAGATGGTTTAGACCTGGACCAGTGGTTCTTAACCTGGGTTCGATCGAACCCCAGGGGTTTGGTGAGTCAATCTCAGGGGTTCGGCGGAGGTCAAGACACACATCTTAACCTCTGATATGATTCGTGATGACATGCCCCGCTTGGCCTATCTGTGCTGCAGAGAATTTGGTGCGCTCAGTAGTCGACTTGTGACTGTCGGGATGTGTGTCCTGTGATGTCTTTCTTAATATTTTAAACTGAATCAAAGCCCACATTTCTGGACAAAGTCTTTCCACCGGCCTGGCCCCAAAATGGTCAAAAGGACCAGGCTAGAGTCCCAACAGACTAGCCTGTATCAAAGCCCTCCTTTCTGGGCTAATACTGGGCAATAGCATGACCCCAAGAGGGCAAAAAGGACCAGGCCAGAGCCCCCAGAGTCTAGCCTGTATGAAAGCCCTCCTTTCTGGGCTAAGTCTTGGCACCAGTCTGGCCCCAAAAGGGCCAAAAGGACCACGGAACAGGCTCCAGAGTCTAGCCTGTATCAAAGTCCTCCTTTCTGAGTTAAGTCTTAGCACCAGCTTGGCCCCAAAAGGGCCAAAAGTACCAGGCCAGAGTCCTCAGAGACCTGAATCAATGCCCTTATATCTGGGCTAAGACACGGCACCAGTCTGGCCCCAAAAGGGCCAAAATGAATAGGGAACAGGCCCCAGAGTTTACCCTGAATCAAAGCCCTCCTTTTAGGTCTAAGTCTTGGCACCAGCCTGACCCCAAAAGGGGCAAAAGGTCAGCCTCTGGGGCCATTTCCCTTGTCCTTGTCCACCTTGCACTTGCCAAGGTGAAGGTGCATTTCTGAACTGGTCTCTGAAAGGCACCTGCAGAAGTCACACTGATTTGCAGTAAATATTCATTATTAATATGTTTTTGTGTGAAAATGTTGTTCTTTGAACACAGTGATGTTGATGCACGGTTCATTTTCTGCACCAGTAAAATATATAATATAATATATATATAATATATATATGAAACTGGTGGAGTTCAGTAAAAAAGGTTAAGAACCACTGACCTGGACAGATGGGTAGATGATGAAGTTTAGCTGCCACAAAACAGGAGACCAAAGATGACATGGTGAAAGAAGACCTAGGCCATTATTTAATTATTTTTTTTCTTGTATAGATCAATCACAATTTGGATTAGTTTAATTTTATTTTGTCCCATTAAAAATAGATATGAATTTAATGAACACAAACACGCTTTTAACCAATTCTATTTGAAACAAGAGATTGTCAAGTTTCTTCTTCTAAAACTACAGCTCCATCTTACATGCTTCAAGTTTCAATAGAAATATGTACTCTGCATTTGACTCATTCTTCAGGCCAACCTGTCAGGATCAGTGGTCGCCCGAGGACCCACATGAGCTCGGTTTGGTCAGGACTGTAAGGCGAGAATGCTAGCCACTCTGCTACCGCACTGAAGCAGGACTCATCGATTAAAAAGTCCCACTGACGATTAGAAATAATGGGATCACAATTTGAAAAGGAAAAGGGTACATCCAGGGAGGGACTGAGACGACAGATTATAAACTGTCTGAGAACAAACACCAAAAGGACAATAAGCATTTAGTTTAGACTTAAACTAATAGACGCAGGCAAAAATCTGATACTAAAACTGAAACATCTTAAATGAGTGACAACATAACTTTTGATATTCACAAAATAACTAATACAGAGACAGCATGTTCCTGTCATACTGTGGACGGGTGGTTGCATAAATAGTGAGGAAGCAAACCTGAATTATTCATTTTTCCAATCTAATTTAGGATTGCAGATCTTAATTGGCTTTGGAGGAAAACAACCTTTAAATATGAATCACCGCTCCTCCTTCCAGACGTATTACCCCAAATTCAGTCCTGCAGTGTGAAAACTGCTTTTTTAATCACTACTGAATAAACCAACACAGGCAAAAAGAGAAAAACAAGCTATTTATTTACATTACATATTTTGTAGTCGGGGCCTTATTATGTCTAGAATCTGCTG
This sequence comes from Eucyclogobius newberryi, assembly GCF_026437365.1. Classification (NCBI taxonomy): domain Eukaryota; kingdom Metazoa; phylum Chordata; class Actinopteri; order Gobiiformes; family Gobiidae; genus Eucyclogobius; species Eucyclogobius newberryi. The sequence goes on from NW_027315801.1 coordinate 8,921,900, forward strand.
TGTCATTCAGAGCAGCACAGGAGATAATAGAGGACTAAAACAATTACATTTATGCACATCTCCAAAGACCCACAGACAGCAATGACCTGCACATTACACCTCCCGACCCAGGAAAACGAGATGACCTCCTGTCTGGGGACGACATCTTGGCAACTGTTTAGCAGAAAAATAGGATTGGAAAAGGCGGAATCTTTTACTGTTTCCGATCAATACAGTGCCTCATGAATTACCAATGAGATGAGGCTAAGCAGAGTTCATTTTGGACAATTAGAGCAAATCTTTTTGCAAAATATGTACAGCTACATAGTTGTGTCAATGATTCCTCTGGGAGTGTGATGAGCAGACACTCAAACTGAATATTAATGTTCTAAAGACAGTCACTCCCACAAACACCCAAAATACAAAGACCCAAACATGTTCCTAAAACACAAGGACTTAATAAACCTCAATCAAAAGTTCAACAACATTTTAGTGAACTTATTTATTATGATCTGATTATTACTTATTAATATTATTAGTATGTTTTGAGGCAGAATGGAACCCATGAAACTACAAGGGTATGAATATTTGCTCTGGTTCAGTGAAGCCAATGTGAAAATGTGTTATTAATTACTGTTAAACACGTTTTACTTTTATCTATTTGAAATATGACAATAATGATCACACAAAGGTTTGTCGAGGAACATTGAGGAAAACGTAGCTTTTCTACAATACTCTCCACAACAACACAATAAATATAGTCCCGCATGCTACAGTAAATAACTACTTACTAACTAGAAAAGCTTTATTTAATCATGGAAATGTAACTGAGATTCACACTCTCCTTTGCTGGGGAGTCTGACATGGAGGGGCTCTTATCACACCTGTTGTTAGTCGCGAGGAAAACCATAGAATCCAGCCGGGAGAATATACACACCAAAGCAAACCACCCAATATATATTTTTGCACTTGCCTTAACACTCTATATTGAACAAGCAGTACATATTACGGGGCATATTATTCGTGTGGTGAGGAAGTCCGTGCCAGTTGCTATTCCTGTCGAGAGCAATTTATAGCGCAACCTCCAAGAACAAAACACACGCATTTTCACTTGACTGGCGGCTTCATCCATGAATGTAAACACTGTCATTACGTAAATAGCTTGGGCTTTCATCTGTTCAATTTGCACCTAATAAGTTACTGACTCAGACACACATCCAATTGGAGATTTGCAATTGTTAGTTTGTCATTTGCCTTGTGTTGCATTGCTACAGAAAATATGATCACTACAGGGCTTATTTATGATCGAAAGTTGAGACTAGTGGCTATTGTGCAAAGGAAAAATAGTATCCCCCATGTGTGTGATGTGAAATTGATATCACAACAACAGCAAAAGAGCTGAGAAATACCAAGTGGAAACAGCAGTGAAGCATAAAAAATGTATGCGGTACACACCCAGGAGAAAGCTTTCTAACTGAGCACCGCCGAGGATGCCAGAATCAACTAAATACATCAGTGACACCCTTAATATTATTCAATAGTCCAATCTGGAATCTTCTATTTGAGATTTTAACACTACCAGCGCCTTACACATCTGAATTGTAAAATACACTCTCATTCGCAGTGTATCGGCATATTAAGTTCACAATTCACATGACCTCAGACGACTTTAGCAAATGCGCAAACCGTAAGAAATATTAGAACAAATTGTGTGTGGGAGTTACGAGTTGCATAAGGCTATCTGTCACTGTAGAATCTGATCCAATTAGTATCGATCGCCATTTATACCAAACAAACGGCAAGTCTCATGCCTGTAAACAAGAGTCTACAAGAGAAAAGCCTTTTTGCGCAGTTACATGTTTTATTTTGACATCAACAAGGAAAAGCCTTACAGAGCCATAAAGAGTAATTGCACAACTCGACTGCTGTTTAGCTGTGTGATTAGCTGATTTTCAACCTCTGGGTGGCAGCGGATAATTGGCTATTCAAGTCGGTGTGGGCAAAAAAAGACTGAGCAGTAATCAAACACATGTGTGGGGAATGTTTTTTAGATTCAAAACATGATAGTCATTAGCATGCTGTATGTTCAAATGCATGGCAAGTACACGCAACATAACAGACACAGATTCTTCCTTAAGTCTGTCCAAATAGGCTAAAATGCCAATCTGTATCGATCGCAGAGAACCGCAGTTAATGGTGGTGGATCTTTGTGCCCATTAAGTGGAATAAATGAGTTTAGTTGCTTTGCCTCTGCTCAGCTCTAACATGTATCACAGGCATCTTCCTCCTCCTGCTCATATGTGCAGGGCATGTCATGTGACCTGGTTTATGGCAGCTCAGGGAAACCCCATTGATAAAGAGAAGCACTGCAGCACAGCATGCTGAAGGTGAAATGCATCCAATATTCATAATGTGTGTTCAGGAAGACCTGCCATACTATCAGGCAATTGTGTGTGTATTTAAGGTTCGGTTAAACACACAAATGCATGAATGTAAATAAGTATAGTACTTTCATTATAAAGGCAAGCAGGAAGACCAAGAAAAGCCTCCATTTTGGTGTCCAGTGTGTATTATGATTTATATCCACCAGTTTGGATGTCGTTGCATCCATCTTACACTACTTGCTATGTTATTGTTAGAGTTTGAAATAGTTTATATAATCAAATATGACTTACCTTATCAGAATATACTGATGTTTACCCTGTCACCTAAGACCATAATTAGCATAGAAATGAGCTTGATTAAAATAATAGTCTTACCACTCCTGTGAGGGCTCATCGATGATCAGAAGTATCTTGAACTTCTTGGATGTCGTGACTTGGGTCTGCTCCACGAGCCCTGCTGAAGCTGCTGTCTGCTTCACAACATTGGTGATGGAACTGAAGAAGCTGGCCCCCGTGGACTGCGCCGGCGGGGCTTTCCTCTCCGGACCAGGGGACGTGGCTGGAGGCGGGGGCCCGGCAGAGGTGGGAGACATGGCAGACGAAGCCTGAGGAGGAGGAGGTGGCTGCGCTGGGTCAGGCCTCTGGAGGTCCGAGATGTAGCCATTAGGAAGATTGGAAATAAAAGTGCTGTCTGAGAGGCGCCGACGCAAGTAATTCATCCCTGCAGAGTGGAAGAGCAAAGCAAATTAGCGAGGAAAAAGGTGTGGAGGAGTCCCTATCTATCGCCTTGTGTGTAGTGGCTGATGACGGTTGTCCTCTCAAGGCAAACTCCCAGCGAATGCATTCAGCGGAGCATCCTCAGAGCTCCCACTCACGGGCAATGACGCTGCAGCCCCCCTCAGCCAATCCCCTCTCTCTCCCCTCACTGCTCTCCACAGCCTCAGCCTCTCCTTCCCTGTCCTCTCATCTCCACCCCTCCCCCACCATCAGCTGCCTCACAGGCGTAATGCTTTTAGGAGCTACAGCCGACTAAAAGACAGGGGTTACCATAGGAAGAGCATGGAATATGAGTGCTACATAGTTGCACCATTCCCATGCTCTTAATGTTTGTTTTTCATAGATTGCATTGTAATTTGCAGTGCCTTGAGTCAAATCAAATCTAAAATGGCTGTGGGGACCAATAGGAAATGTGGACAGGATGAGGGGCGTCACTAACAACAGTCCCATGGGAAATGTCAATTTTAATAATAAATAAATAGATACAAATTAATTTGGACCAACAGCCAATATCCTCCAAAGGTGTGTGTGTGTGTATGTGTGTGTGTTTTGTTTTTTACAATTTCCTACAAATATCAATACATTGTATGGCATGTATTTTATTGCAGCAAACATTTTACTTTTGAAAACATCGCTATACAAAGAATAAATTGCAAGCCACCAACTTTTTATAATAGCACTTATTTGTTTTTGCAAATTACTCTTCCAATTCTCTTTTCACCAAATATGTTTCAAGGCAAAATACAGGCGTGACAAAGTAGTATTTTGTATTATATTAACCACAGGAGGGTAGGTCTAATAGATTAAAATGTTTAGTCAACACAAAACAACCCTGCCCTGTGTTGCACGTTATTTTAAAATATAGACGTTTGTTAAAAATATATATAAATAAATATTAAATTATAAAAAGCATAAAAATAATAATACATAAATAAATAAATAATAAGAGGAGAGTGCATGCATTTGTTTGTTTTTACCTCTCTTTGGGTTAAAATATAATTACTTTTCTTTCAAGAATTTCGCTTCTATATTATAATAAATAATAATAATAATTTGGGCTAATATAAAGTAAGATGATTTTTCTGTTATTTTCTGTGATCTTAAACTTCAATGCTCCACTGAGGCCTACACTGCTCAAGCCAGACCTCTGGTGTCACTCAAATTAATTAACATGTGATTAATTTGTGAAGGGACAGGAGTCATTTTGGAGGCTTGTTCCCTGAAACCTGAACAAGAAAAAATGTCTGGGAGAAAATAAGAGAGAGAAAGAAAGACAGAGAGATAGGAGATAGGAAGAGAAAGAGAGAGATTGCACCCTGGATAATTATTATTTTAATTATTTTTAGATCAAAGTAAATAGACCACGTAGGGTAGCAAAAACCCAGAAGTACTTAAACAAACTAAGCCCCATTAATTGCATTGATATGGACCTATATGAAAATAACTGGCACTTTCAATAATGACAAACCCTGGTTCACTCCAAAAACTGAGGCAGTTAAGGCAGGTGAAGGAGGCAGCGGACAGGGCAGGTGACAGAGAGCGCTACAAAGATGCAATGTATGGATTTAGCAGGGCGGTTTCGAGAGATAGATCACAGTACAATACGTGTCTGAAGCAGCAGTTCTCAGAGTGGGCTCCAGCTTCTGACCAACTACAAGCCCAGAGCCCCCCATGCTGCAGACGACCAAAAACTGGCAGAGCAACTCAACAGCGTCTACTCTAGAGACAGGATGTGAGCAGGATTTTTCGGAAATCCAACCAAATCCAACGAAAAGCAGCTGGACAGACGGTGTCTTACGGAATCTTAAAACACTGTGCAGGAGAACTGACCCCCATCATCACGGACATTTTTAACTTATCCCTTGAGTCATGGCATGTCCCAGCCTGCTTCAAGTTGTCCATCCTTGTTTCTGTCCCCAAGAAGCCCCGGGTCACTGGACTTACTGACTACAGGCCTGTGGGGCTGTAGTCATGAAGTCATTTAAACGTCTGGTCTTGCCCCACCGCAAGTCTAATCCTTCTCCCTGATGGACCCCCTGCAGTTCGCCTACAGAGCCAACAGGTCTGTAGGCGATGCCATCAACCTTCGACTCCCTGGGAATCTACGCCAGGATCCTGTTTGTGAACTTCAGCTCAGCATTCAACACCATCCTTCCTGCTCTGCTCCAGGACAAGCTCTCCCAGCTCCACCTGCAGGTGGATCCCTGACTTCCTGACGGATCTGAGGCAGTGTATGCAGCAGGGAAAGAATGTCTCAGAGATTGGGACTATCAGCACAGGACCTCCACAGGGGTGTGTATTTTCTCCCCTGCTCTTCTCCCTGTACACAAACTGCTGCACCTCCAGCCACGACTCCATAAAAATGATCAAGTTTCCATACAACACTGAGAAGGTCATTGGCTGCAGACTTCCATCTCTGCAGGACCTGTAAGTCTCCAGGGCTCTGGGATGTGCCGATTGGGTCACAGCCGACCCTTCTCACCCTGGACATGGACTATTTGAGCCGCTCCTCTCAAGCAGGAGGCTGCTCTGCTGTTGTACTCATGAACACTTCTAAACACCTGCCACTTTAACTGTAATTTAATCAATCACTCACTGCACTTTTCACTTTCTGCACTACATCTGTAAATTTAACTGTACATTTTGTGGACATAGTAAGCCTATTTTTATCCTTTAGTAAATTTCAATTATTTTTCCTTTAATGCATGCCCTTTTTTGATTCCATATATGTTGTTTTATTATTGCTCCTTGTTGTATATTGCACCAAATCACCAAAGCAAGTTCCTGTGTTTGTGAATTTAGTTCATTGGCAATGGCAATGCACCTTTTCAGATTCTGATTCTGAGTCTGTTATAGGTCTCTAGTGCCACCAGCTGGCAGCACAAGCTCCAGTCTGCTAGGAATCTAATACAAGCGTCACATTCAGCCTTGCAAGTGTGCCACATCATTTCAGCTAACAACTCGTTCCAGTATCATTTACAATTTAGGCTATTGAAAAATAATTAAATACATAAATAAATAATAATAATGATACAAAATGAAACGGTTCACATTAATGATTGTCTTGACAGAAATATTTGCCATATGTTGCAAACTGCACCATGGAGCTCATTAGAGTCAGATGGTTTGGGCCTGTGTCTGCGCTGGAGTGGGGCAGGCTTTGCGCAGGTTTTTGCGCAGGGTTTACGCAGGCAGCGCCGCGGTCAGCTCCGACGCTAATGCTAACGCTGCTAATGTTATTGTGTATGGAGGCTAGATTTGTCGACGAGCTAAAGTCTTCTACACGGTTTAGTGGCCCTGTTAACGCTTGTTAACACTATTATTTATTACCTGATCTCCACCCGCTCGTCTTGCCCTAACTGTAAGTCTAACTCTTGACTACTTTAAGTTAAACTGTAATTACTTTTTTTTATGTAAATGCGGGTTAGCTTGGGGTACAAATTGAGCAAACGACAAAGTAACGTTAGCTAAAGTTTGCTAAAGCGCAGTTTGTTTGACTAGCTGCGTTGTTACACCGCAGGTATTAGTGATGAAAGTCGACTAATTCGTTTGTGACGCGGTAATAAGCAAGACAACTTTCATTTTCATCATAATTTGTTTAATTTAAGCAAAATAGCCACGCTTTTACTTTTTACATTTCAAGCTAACTCCAACTAGCGCAGGCCAGCAGCCTTGAACATTGATCCTATTTTACCACCATTGCCTGTAACTTGTACATTTGCTTTATCAAACTAAAGTTCGTGATTTGCTTCGACAGACACATCGCTAACCTCCATGTTAGCCCTTAGTCTGCCCGTGTGATGCTCGTCTCGATGATGGACCTGTTGAACTCTCAGCTTCTGGACAAGATGAACAACAACCTCGGCAGACTCTACTTTGAAGGTGACAATTATGGGATTACAAGAATACCGTGTCAGTTTCATGTACATATTGCTTGATATATACTTTATTAAAAATAAAATGTCATTGTAATAATCATGTACTAATTACATGTTGAATGCTGTGGTTGAATCCACCACTTTTAATCAAATTCAAATTATATTTGTGCCACAGCAGTTGTTACAGATTTAAGTGTATTATTATCCTTTCAGATGAGCCCAGGGCAGCCTCCTTGTCCACTTCAGTGGCCGGTATCACTGGACCTCCCTCACACTGCCCCAGTAAACGGAAATATGGAGATCAAATGAACTCTGACGATGACCATATGGGCAAAATGAGACTTTTTGCTTCCCAAATGTGAGTATACTTTATCATGAGCACATAATACACTTATGTTTGACGAAATTTGTTTGTTCTTTTTTGTCTCCTTCAGGGTCAGACCTTCTGGGAACAATCATAACGAGCACTGGAGCTACAACCCCATTCCTGTGGACCACCTTTCTGCCTCTAACAGTCTCCATGGAAACCACCTGTTTGCTTCCATCCCGGGCTTCACTGTGGATCAGCCTCTGGCTCTGACCAAAAGCACAGTCAACCCTGCTACTGGAGGCAAGGACAGGCCGCTAACTGCAGGCAGTGCACAGCGAAAGCAGGTATGTCCTCTATGTGTGGGCCTTATGGCAATTTCAAAGCAATGACTGACAACATTCACATTTGCAGAATCGGCCCTCAGTAATCATCTGTGCTCCTGCAAGCAACCGCAACTGTAATCTATCTCATTGCCACATGAATGGCTCTTCAAGCCAAGAGTCTGACCAGAAAAAGGCAGATGGTGAGTTAAATACACACAGATTCAAAATTATACTTTTATTTATTTTTATGTTTTGCTTTTAAATTAATGAATAAATGATTGATTTGGTTGTCCATAGTAAAAATATATATAAAACAGAAAAATAGATTTCCAACTATTCTGGTTGTAACCAAAAAAGATTGGGCTGAATCCACTAGATTATATAAATCCATATTTTGCTTGTGTTGTTTCAGCTCAGACTGAGTGTGATCCTGTGATTGAGGAGCACTTCCGCCGAAGCCTCGGGAAAAACTACACAGAGCCAGAATCCAACTCCGTGTCCATCACAGGGTCAGTGGACGACCACTTCGCCAAGGCGCTCGGTGCAACTTGGCTCCAGATCAAGGCGAAGGGTGGTGGCCCTCGTGCCCCAGAGGCAGACCCATGAACCTGAGGTCTAATCTTTCTCTCACTTTAAAGTGAATACTGTGAGTGCAGATCACGCGCTTGGTTTTTGCCAAGCACATATTTTATCAACATAAGAACAATATAAAGGTGCTCACATACAGTATACTGCTTCTTGGGCCCCAGCTAACTCATGAAACATGGCAGTGTTTAATAGGTATAGTTACAGTACGTTAATGTTAACATTAAACTTTTGAGGTGTTCCTTTGAAGACCGACCTAACATGCCTTAATAGCCAAAGAAATGTTCAGCATTTTGAATCTTCAGAAAAAAGCCATAGATTGACCTAAACGTTTCCATCCACCATTTTTTATTTCAGTTATTTTTATACAAAGTTACTTGAAAAACCTGCCAGTTCTGATGTGCTACATTGTATTTCAGAGCTCTTAGATGGCAGGATGGCAAGTGTGATTTTGCAATCAAGTCTTCTGAAAAACAAAATAACTGGACGTATCCCATATTAACTTAAAATCTGTAACATATTGAGGCAGTTCTTCATCAACTAAAACAGACACCAGTAGATGACTAAAACAATGGAACTTGTTTCAAATAGCTGGTGTCTATTACAGCCATTATTCTATTCAGTATATTAACTCAGAATTTATTTTTATCTGTAACAATGTAGAAATACTCGCTGCTGGAACAGTTGTAATCAATATATTTTTTGTATCTGGTTTTCATGACTATATGTGGGTGTATTAGCATCCATCTACCATTCACAGCCTCTGGCCAGGTTGTCTGAGTGCAGAGAGTGGGACTGCATGTGTTGGACTCTATGGAGCTGGACACCAGGGCTTAATACATGACTGAGCAACAGTAACCTTTGTAGCAGACATGCTTTATTTATTCTGAACAGGAAGTAGCCACATATTTACTTGGCCAAATGTGGTGAGGAAATATAACTGCATCCAGCTCTTCTGTTGGCAGTTTCCTTTAGGTTCTAGTTACATTTGTGAAACATTCCACTGTCCACCACTTTTTGGGCCTCATCTTTTATGCAAAATATTTCCTACTTCAAGCACTACATCAGCATTACAGTTTTACATTACAAAGACTTGCATAAAATCATTTGGACATGTGTTTATTTAGTGTCACCCATAGGTCAACACTGATTGAGATATAGTATTTTAACTCCAGATGTCTTGTGAGTGAAGTACATTTGTATTTTACTGTACCGGTCTGAAATTGTAATACAATGCTTCTATTTTATTTACCCTTGTGAGACTATCATTGCGCCGAGCGGAATGATTATCATTACTTAGTTTTGTTAAGAATAGTGTACTCATGTATCATGGATTATTTTCTAACCATGTTTTTGTATTTACTTTTACTATGTGATTAATTTCTACCAGTAGATAAAGTGCAGGAACACATCTTTCGGAGAGATGCCTGGACAGTAGAGTTTAGCTTTCTTGTACCTTTAGTTGAGGGAATATCTTCATCTGCTTGTTTGACACAAGTAGAGTGGTAGAAGTAATGGGTAATAGACCATTTTTATTTAAATGCTTTATTTTTAGACTACCTGGATGTCAGAGACTGTTCGGACAAATATGTTTCATATCATTTAGAAAAGGAAACAATTGTTAATTCTCTGGAAGAAAATGCCACTGTTTTATACTTTCTATAATTTTCTTTTAAATAAAGATACAATTTCGCAACTAATCAGAGTTTGATGTTTTTATGAATTGTAGAGTAATTATACGCTTAAAATATAAATCTTTAGATTTCTTTGAAAAATCTTATCTAGACATGTATATATGTAGCGTATATAAGGTTGTGTGTGTGTGTGTGTGTGTGTGTGTGACAATGGTCGGGCCTTGGCTCCAGTGGAAAAGTGTCCAATGCCCTTAAGTGTCCAACAGATGGCAGTATTGTCCTTTACTCTGTCTAGTCTAAAATTCTCTGTCCCTGGAGATCAAACAAAGACACATCATCAGGTTGATCTGCTGCTGTTCTTTTTTTGCATAATTAGCCATTATCAATTATAACTGCATAATTAAATATTTACAAAACAGATTTACTGTGGCGTTGATGTGCTTCACCTCACATGGCTCCTCAGCACACATTGAATGGGATGTAGGCCACTTGTTTATTTTTTTATATTCTCTTGAATTTGCAAACACACACGCACAAGCACTCGTTCATATAAGTTAAACATATCTCAAATAAAACCCTTTTGGATATTATGTGAGCATGTGAAGGTTTCTTGCTCTCATTCTAATGCAGCAGCTTGAAGCCCCTCCAGCACTACTGCCTATGCAAGATTAGACCCCCCGTTTACAAGCAGCAATGCCCTGTTCTGCTGCTCCATGCCTTCCAAAGAGCTCCGCACTGGTGGGATTAGAGCAAAGGGATCCTCATCTCCAGCTCAGGCTCTCTCCCCCCCCCTTCACGCCAAATTTGACTTGCCCCTTTCAGTGTGCGAAGGCCACAAGGAGCATGACATCTGCGCTGGAGATGGCGGACCGCTCTCTCTGCTGCTGCCTCCTGTTGTTGCTGTGTTACAGAGAGAGCTGCAGCTTCAGACACGGTCAAGGCACACATATGCCCAACACTGTCTTCTAGAGCTGAATCATAGATAAGGTTTGTGATGTCCAGGAGCATTAGCACGTGAAATAAAAACTGCAAAATTAATACTAGGAATACTAAGAAACTCATGCCGTTCTGAACATGTTTCTAGGTCTGAAAACAGTGGACCAGGACTAAACCAGGACGTCAACACCTTTTAAACAGAATAAAAGCCGCAAGTTGCAATAAAGGCACAAAGATGAAAGGGGATTTTCACTGGTCCCGATCGCTTTAAAGTTCAATGTCAATGTTCAATGTGAATAAAAAACTGAAATTCATATATATTTTTTCATAATAAAACAATTGCTTTAAAAACTGGTGCCATTATTCAACTCCAAACACATGATTGTGGTTAGTTAACTTAATATTAATATGGCAAGTTTTTTGGCTGGTCCTGATCACTTTGCCAATTTAAAATGGGTAAAAATCACTCTGGGAATGTTTTACAATTTGCAATCTCGGACCAAGGAAATTATTGAAATTGTGTGGTTTCTTATTTTTGTTATATTATAACAAAAATAAGAAACCACACAATTTCAATAGCGCTGGCCAGTTCCTGCTGGGGCCTGATAAGACCCCATGAAGACAGGCTATTTTGTTGTGAGCAGGCTACAATGCTGCCTGTCCAAAACAAAGTCACCACTTGGATTTATGGAAAGACAAATCCCGTGGTCATGGAAAAGATATCAGTGTGTTTGCGAAAGGTCAAATCATTGGCATCAAGCAGAGAAAACATCTAAGGAGAAGCAGAAACCAATCTACAGATCCAAACCCCTGAATTTACAGAAACTATGCCACGGCGATGTGTGCTGTAATCAAAGCTGAAGGTCGACCATGCACAATATTAGAGCGTGTGCGACCCAATATCTGTGGAGACTTTTCTGGACAGGCAGTGTAGATAGTAAAGATAGTGCAGCCTCATGATTTACTAATAGCGACCATTTAAATTGTGGTTATTCGTTTAGCTCAACAGCCTTGTTTGTTATTGTCCTTGTGAATAAACTGGACCAATGGAAATGTTACATCCAAGAGGCCTAATCTTACTACTGGCCAAGTGAAAAAGTAGAGTCACACATTGGCTCGTATATTTCCTGCGTATTAGACGGATAGTAGTCTCAGTAAATGCGTAAATCCACATTTGTTTTGCCTGAATAAGGGCTGAGCGTCTTTCGTCCCCCAGTGCACAATGTCTGGGGAATTTGCATGATTGTCCGTAGATTATTTGAACATTACCCCCCCCCTCCACCCAGTCGCCCCCTAGTTTGTTTTTTTCTTTTCTCTTATTTGTGTGGCTCCGCTGTGAGGATGCACACACATCCTTGGGCAAAAGAATCTAAAATAGATCATACAAGTGGAGTAGATGCGCAGGCACAGGACGCTGCTCACGGGCAGACTTGAGTCATGCTGGCAAGATCATGCACCCAGAGTTGACAGCACAACACACCCGATTACCAAGCATGTCATTTTGGGACAAAAAAAACATCTGTAGCCTCACGTTAGGTCACCGACAACAAATAAGAATCACAGGAAGCACAACATTGGCCAGACATAGTTGACTAAGTATGTTAAATAGAGGGATGATGCAATATCATATCAGATTTTACGGTTATTCACGATTATTAACATGATGACCAAGCATCAACATTTTCTTTCATAGTTTGGGTTCAGGGGAGCTCACAATATTTGAAAATCTCTACAGTTTAAAACTGAGCTGGAGAACAGGTCAGAATTATGCAGTGGAATTTGCTTTTCATGAGCATAAATAAAAAAACTTTAGTATTTTTCACAATAGCTATAGCCCTCATGCTATCATCTGGACGACTCACAGGCATCTGTAGTAGAGCCCCCTCCACAACATGAAAGTGTTTTTTTAAACGTTTTTTTATGTTTGTTTTTGTTGTTTAAAACATGAGAGAAGTGTTTTTAACATGCGCTGTATCTTTGATGGTAGCACAAGGGTTGAAAAGTGATACCATTATTCAACCTCAAAGTGATTCTAGTCAGTTAATTTCAGATTAATAGGGCAACATTTGTGACTTGAATACATAACAAATAATAACAAGGAGCAATATTTGGGCATTTCTTTCAAAAACAGTACATATCCCATAGAGTTACAAAGAGCTACAAAAGGCTTCTTCTCAAATTGACGTTAACACAGCCTATTTCCAGTGTCTAATCCATTAACGCCGGTCAAGTTCGTCCCAGCTTCATGAAATCACACCTTCTGAACAATAGGTTAATGTGACATAGTCTACACTGAATTGAAATGACAAAATATTATTTCTAAAATGGTCACAGTTATTTTCAGTCCTTATGATGTTGGACTGTATCAATTAATCGAATAATCTTGACATTCGAGTTACATGATTCTTGCGTTTCTCTCCAAAGAATGCCTGATGAGCCGCTCTCCAGCTCAAGCAATCATGGCTCATTCATTGTGTCATTTGGACTGCTGGCAATGGCATAACCTTTGTGGAGGGAAGGGAAGGAAACGCGGTCACTCTGGATCACAGTCTTCCCATGTGCAGAAACAGACTGTCAGGCCACCTCAGCATCATCACACCACAGACAATCGTTTGTCTATATTCACTCTCTCCTTCCTTTGGTTATGATAGGTTTTTGTGATATGGCCCTGTGCATTGACATGGCACAGTATGTACGAAGGGGGGAACTGAGGAGAATGATTAATGAGATATTTTGGGGGGATCGTCCGGGTTGCAATAATCAGATTATGTTTTTGCTATCAATCTGAAATATGCTGAACCGTACGTAATGTTTGAGTTGAGCTCCAAGTATTGCACAGAAATGAGTGGGCTGTAAAATAGGACTATAAATATTACCATGACTGGTTGAATATTAAAACAATTGTCATTGTGTTTTGATCATCATTAGCTGGATTATACAGACTGTAAAGACTCTAAAACACATGTCAAAAGACAGTGACATTATTAAATAAAAATTGTCAAAAGCCTTCAGTCATATTTCAACCATCATTTGGTTAAAAAAAAAGTTGAACATATCTCAATGTACAATACAAATAATAACTAATCAAATCATATTTGCTGCAATCCAACTGTTGAATGAACCAGTACACAATGTACATAATGTAAATATTACCCTGCAAGTGTCTTTTATTAATCTATTTAATATATGTACTTGATATCCTTTCAAAACAACAATATCAACAATGTTATCTTGCAGACGATTGCCCACTTCTCGTATGATTGCGTATGATACACAAATACAGACAATATAATTGTTGTAAGTTTGAATCCCAACTCTGATCGTTTACTGTATGTCTTCCCCTCGCTCACATTCCCCATTTCACCTGTCTAATACAGGCAACAACATCTTAAAAAAAGAAAGAAAAAAGAAATATAAAACAATATTAAAAGAATATCGCCAATTACCTCAATTCCTGGTAGTGTTATCACAAAACAAATTCTAAATACATTTTGATACAAGAAATGAGCTTGATATAATACTATAAAGAATGTAAAATCAACAATAAATTCAAGGTCATTCTAACATAATTCAATAAGCAATAAGTATACTATACAAATGCAATAAGTGCCGTATATACAAATGTATTTATTATAAAAAATCCAAACACAAAGCCATTAAAGTCTTTAATTAATTGAAACAGAAAGGCTTTGAGATGACATATTGCATGGACCATATTTCTCTAGTGCCTCTATAGCTCCATGTCTGACCCAGAATTTAACCAAATTTGCCCTCAAGTAAAATATCACACTGTGATGGCAGTGTGATTTTTGATGGAAACCTTTGGCTTTCCTTTCACATTGTTACATATTAATGACTTATTTGTAAATGATTGATTTTAAAGACCATCTGCTGCTCAATGCCATGTCTTTTCTCTACAAGATAATGAATAGGATCCAATTAGGTCATACAGTTGTTAGATAATATGTTTGCCATTGTAATAATTATTTTAATATCTAGCAACATGTAGAAAAGGATTCATTTGGACAGAAGGTTTTGGGCCAGCTGGATGTTTTAACCATTACTAAGGCCCTTTGTATCTCATTAAGGGCTTGTTAAAACTGTTGGGTCCTACGTTACAAATACGAGCTCATTGGTCAAGCTGCATTAATGAGGAAAACATGGCCTGTGTCTTATTAGGGCTGAATGCTTTTTTTTTTTTTATGAAGCAAGCTTTATCTTAATTTTACCAAGATGAAGCTAAAGTAAAGCCGCTTAGATCGTCCTGATGGAGTACATTTGTTGATTTTTAAACAGAAACACAACATTTTCTGTGTCATTTTGATGTTGAGTCATAAAACCTCTCTCAGCACATGGAATGATTTGGACTGTTGTGTACAGACCACATAACCAAGCTTTGATTACTGATTGAGTTAACGTTTGAAACTCGATTTCAATACTATAGAAAAGGCTCAATACCAACATCAATACTGCGATGACGATAACAATATATTTTTGTACAATAGAATGTAATTTTCAACACGATGTCCTGTACATTCTTTATGTTACCATGAGGTCTTATTGTACTTCTGATATAGATGAAGACCATTCTAAAACCATACATCAATGTTCGAGTTTGTCCTTTTTATGTGATTTTCTTTTCTTGTTCAAATAAATATCTCCTTTCGATATTAGTGTCTGGGTCTGAGCTACAGTCTTCACTCATACAGTTATTACAGGCACCGGTTTCATGAACAATAAGACCCAATTAAGGCTATTTTATTTTCTGCTGAGGACATTACATTCACCTAAATCATTGCAGCCGTGGTTATTTGCCAATCGCGACTATTCAAAGCGCAATTTTGATTAGATTGCCCTGAAACTGCCATCGTGTCTGCTGCTCATTCCTGATGTGCGCCTCTCGCCTGCTCTCTCCTTTGCCACATCGCCCCTTCACCACCACCACCACCACCACCACGCGCTGCTCCCCCCGTGTGTTTGGCAGTCACACAGTCTGCCATGTGTGTGCTCAAGACGTTACATAATGCCCTCCTTTTACAGCACTGCAGATCAAAGCAAACAATCCGGCACAGAAAAATTGCTCCTTGAAGATTTTTGTTCCCTTTCTGCCGTCAAAATGGTTTCATCAGCCGTGCGTTTACTGAGGGCTGACATCGTTATCTATTTCAGCGCCGGTCTTTATGTTGAAAAGCATAGAGCAAAACAGGAGATGTATTTGGTAGTACAGCGACGTTTACATGGGTCTTGATTTAGTCACCAGTTTTGCCAAGTACTATGCAAAGTAGTATTATGACTGGTGCCCATGCAACTGAAATTTTACTTTGCGTCAAAAACATTTATAGTTTAACATTAATATCAATTTATCTAGTTGTAGATGACAATTAATTAATTAATTCATAAGAAATCCTCCATTCTCTAAATACTTAAATTAGATGGAGGAAATACGTAAGCCCACTCACTTCTGCATCATAATGTGTGAAATGATATCAGGTCATCAAAGGACAGTGTTTCCAAGAGCCAGACTACTCAGTTCAAAAACACACAAATACAAGCACTACTATTTGTCTGAAGAAACAAATGAAACAAAAAAAAAAGTATATTTTTCTGTTAGAAGTCAAAGGTATTTCTGTAGTGACACACGTGGAGAGCGAGCAGAGCGTCGGTGCTGTCAGAGCAGCAGGGGTCGTCCACAGGCCTGGCCACATTGAAATAATGAGTGTGAGAATGCTACAAGAACACTCACCTACAATGTGCAGGTGATTTTTGTGTCAAAGGGCATAAACATCAGAATGTTTAGCCCGAAAATAAAGATTCCTCATCCTGTCAGTACAGTTTAGAGATTCAACACATAAGCAGGAGTCACATTATGATCCCCTCATGTTGATCCATCTTGATTTTTGCTTACATTTTAATTTCCTGAACATAACCAATACAGAGTAGAGTTTGTGTAGCCCTCAGTCATCAGGCAGGTTCTAGAGCAAAAGAACATGTAATGACTTCGACTCAATGTATTCACTCTTAAAACGTTTTTCCAGAAGACAATTACATTTTATTTTGCCATCAATACAAAATAGCCTTTTCACTCTATGTAACACAAAAAATAGTCACATTTTCTTCTTGCAAAGTTAAAATGTTGTCCAAACCACACGTTTACTAACAGGATTGGCTGTAAACCTATTGATTTAAATAAATCAAGCTGATTACAAATAGAAATGACTGTATACGTCTTTGTCCTAAACAATCTAAGTCAAGCAGATGAGTAGATCAGGCTTCATCACAGCCATCCCACCAGATGAGATGGAGAGGCAGAGCCGGGGTTATCAGGGCTCGGCTCAGGGGAGTGTGTGGAGTGTGTGCAGATGAACCAGAAACTCAGACTCTGCTCACTGGTTGTGTGGCTGCGCCATCACAGAGCGCAGGACTGTGGGAGAGGGCAAAGCTTCAGAGCGGGGTTTGGTGCTCAAACCGTTATCACACCTGACAGTGTCTGCTCTGGGTCCAGTGGTGCACGCGGCATACGTAAGCAGCTGGTCATCTGTAAGGCAGAGTGATCGGCTGCGACGTGTCACACACCACATTAGGCCCTGCCAGAGGATGTGTTTGACAGAGCACAGGAACCTGGCTCCAGCACAATGTCAGACCACTAGAGTCTTGTAAGTTCACTTCAGGGCCTTCATTTATAGAACATCAATTTTAATTTGCTGCTTGATTTCAGTCTGGGAATGTGACTAAACCAAAATAAATCTATTTGGTTGGTCTCAAGAGGACAATGACAAACACACCCCTAATCCTTTAAAGGCTTTTCACTGGAGGAGGATTCAGCTCTCACAAATCACCTTTGCACTGTTGATGGAGGATAGATATGTGAATGTTTGGTACTCGAGGGCATGTTTCTAAGAGGAGATGACAACATTGGAGAAGGGCGGACAAGACTTTGGTCACTGACTACTTCCATATCATACATATAGAGGTGAGAAACATAGCAAAACAATTTGGAGATATGCAAAATTAGAATATATCGATTGTATCATCTATAATTTAAACAACTAAAACTGGCCTCATAAAGAGACAGAAATAGAACACTTGCTCCTCCAATGCCTCTCTCAGACCATGCTTCTGTAGTTGTTATGTTCTGGAGGCTGAAGCGCTGATGTTTTACCTGTCACTGAGCAGGTCAGGGGAGGGGCAGCGCCTGCAGAGGGGCCCGAACACATCAGGACGCTGCGGAGAAGGCCAGGTACGTCTCACCCATCACCGAGCACCCTCTCAAAACCGCGCTGACACATCTGAAAAGAAAGCACGCAAAACATCAAGGCAATGATTCACCACTTCCCCAAGAATGAGCATGTCCGCGAGGTTCCCGGCCCCTTAATCATCGCCTGTGTTGGTTGTGTAAGAGCCAGACAGTCAGGGAATGAATGAACTTGTTTCCAAATGACAAATCCTCCCTAAAAGTTGTGTTTTCTTTGAGTCTGAAGGAGTGAGTTAAGTGCATGTTAGGAGACACAGTAGTACTCTGCAACTTTGCAACTGTATAACTCAATTTTTCTGGTGGTATTTATGAATTTAGGATGCGTTTTGAATTGTTTTTGAGTTTGCATCTGCATAGGCATAAAGTGCAGTCAAGGGCATAACTACATGACTGAAAATGTCATACGGTGAGGATAATTCATCCACGCCACGTGCAGAGGTCACTTGGTCACATTTGCATATAACAATGTGTCATAAATACTCACATCAACATATCCGTGTGCACGAAATCCTAAACTACATCTACTAAGATAACTTTGTAATGCTTTTATGTTACTATTGCATTTACAGAAATGACATTACTCCTCAAAGTACCGCTGGAGTGAATCAAGTGCTGATATGGTGTTTGGATGGATGTAAAAAGCTCACATTAGAAGTATCAGCGTTTGAATGTTTAATACTACTTTGACAAATAGATGTTTCTGCCAATAAAACTGTTAAAAAAAGACATAATAAGCTTTGGCTCCTAAATCTAAAGTCTGTAGGAGTTAATTGCCTTGTCCCACCACACAACGGTAACAAGAGAAGAGAAAATATACTACTCTTTGTATTGAGGAAAGACATTTGTTAAGGTGAATTGACAACTCAAGTTGATTTAGTTGCGGCTCTCTTCTTTCAGACGTTTGTGCATCTTGAGGTGATTGAGCAACTTCATGATATGTGTGTCTGCTACTGCTGCTTAGTGTCTAATATTCCTGTTTGCTCGTGTTCTTCTTTGATGATTATTATCTGTTCCTTACTAGCTTGGACCAGGCTTTAGATCAGGGGTTTCCAAACTATGACCCGTCAGACCCATTTTCGTTGGCCCTCAGGCTTCCTGGTGAAATGGCCCGGTTGACAATAAGTAGTATGTGCTAGTCATGGGCAAAGTTGACCAAAAATGTATATCTTGAATGTATAGCTTTTATTTATTAACTCATTAACAAAGATCAGATGATGTTTTAACACAGAATCTGGAATGTGCTAAAATGTGCCTGTAAAAAAATGTGAATTGACACCAAAATTAACCACAAATGGGCAGCAATATCACTTTATACCCTTGTATAATATCATGATTTCATCGTGAAATACCCCTTTAAACTTCCGCCCTCGTCTGCTTCTCACCTTCCCACTTTCCTGTCGTTCAGCGTTTTGTAATAAACAATGTAGACTGAGCCAACGTCCTGAGGAGCGAGCTGCTAAGTGTGTGCAGCGTAATCTGACAGAAGTTATTTAGGATGCAGGTCTTTGTGAAGCGTTGCCTGCAGCTGATGCCTCGTCCTGTCTTTACACTGAACGGTGTAATCGTGCACCATCACATCCTGTAGAATCAAGCACATGGAGAGTTTACACAAAAAGCCCAGAGAAGTCAAATGTGTTTATTCTTTTATGCTGCTTTTACTGGCAAAGAGTGTGGGTTAGACAATGTAATATTATTTTAATGTGTTTTGCAAATTTTTTATTATAATTTTCTATATTTCGACTATGATAAATCTGTCAATTTGTTTATTGATTCAAATCACAGCTAAATCAGATTTTTACAATAGTATATAAAAGTATAGAGTAGACATTAAAGACGATTTTAGAGTGATTTTAGATGATTTAGATTAAGGTGTGCATTATTATTAGTTTTGTGCTTGATTCTGGTTTATATGTCGAACTAGACTTTTTATGCAATACTTTTTATGCTAGCCTATTTATGTTAGCCTGTATGTTAGCCTGTATGCTTATGAATGCTAGTTTAATCCGTAAATCAAGATTAACACAGTATATTGTGAAGTATATTTTTGTGCAAATACCCCAGCCCTAATATCTTGTTTAAGATGATGCTTTTCATTAGGTAATTTCACCCAGAGCCACAGAAACCCCTTTACATAATCTAAAAGTAATTTCTTGAAATTGTTAAAGAATTCATTGCCTTACATACTATTTCAAGATATGCATGGTTGAATCTTTTGCAGACGTATTCTGCATCTAAATGATTTTATTTTCAGTAATTCACTTGGTCTGCTCTTCGGCTTAATTTGCATTCACTGTTTGACCCAAGCTGTAATCTACAATGACTCTCTCATAAGCCTCTGGCACTTGTTACAAACCGTGACCAAAGACAAGAGGCGCTAAAGCGACCAGAATGTAGCCAGGGACAGTGTTGTGATTATCTAAAGCAGTTCCCTCTGTAAATATATTCTCACCTACAAATTCTCGGCCTCTAGGGCGGCACAGTTTTGAGGAAAAAACAAACCAAAACAAATGCCAAATCTGATATGTATTATTATTGTCAGAGTTGCAATTTATGTTCAGTTAAGCTAAAACTCATTTGAGACTAGGCTGAAATATGTGAAACAAACAAGAATACCAGAACACGCTTTTCATTAGCATTTTTTGTTTTGTTTTATTGATTGCTGGACAGAAGCCATTATATTACTATATAATTCTATTTTTTTGCTTTTTGATAATTGCAACAGTTCAATTCAAACTGCATTTTTGGTTGTAATCAACTGTACAGCCCCATTTCAGTTCTATATCTCTTCATTATAATAAGGATCTCAGAAAGTATGTGTTGGAAAAGTGTATGCTGCTGTATGCTACACTATATTTCTGTTTAATAAAGAGAATTGTTACCTCCATTTGTATGCTTCGGTTTGCACCTCTATATTGTCATCTTGCATTGCTGTGGCGCACAACGGGCTGGTGGTGTTTGTACAGAAGGGAAAAAACTGCCTGCGCTCCTAAAGGTGAACCAGAAAACAAGTTCATTTTGAGCTGAGTTCATATTTATATTGGAAGAAAAAGGCTATTTGCATAAATGCAGAGAGAGGCTTTGCATACTTGAAAACCTCTCAGCCAATCTACTGGAAATAGCCACGCACACAACACCCTCTGATTACATTGATATGTAGATTCATGCATCTGCAAAGATTAGTTATTCATTAATGTATTTGCTCTGAATTCTCGGGCGAGTGTAGCTCAGACACAAGTCTGGGCCACACTGACTGAATCACTGGAAATAATAAATATATGCCAGTGGTCAATTGAACCGACACCCGAGCACTGGAAATAAATGTAACATGTAATAGACTTTAGAACGTACAGAGACACTTCAATTTGCCCTTCTGGTTGTTAGCCACCTGCTTGTCTCCATGGAGATGATGTTGCTTTAGTGTTTTCACAATACTAAAATGTCAAACTCAAATTTGATGTTAAGGAATAGACTCAATAATATTCAATACTGATTTAAGGGTGAATTAATCATTTTAAATGTTTGTTTTTTTGTTTTTCAATGAACGATTATAATTTTGAACACAAAATAATATATATTTTTTCTATTTATGTTAGTAGAGATACTTCCTTAATTGAGAGTATATATTTTTAGTATTGCTTTGTGATTTTTGATACTTTTGACAAGTCTATATTGCTTTGTGCAGAATTTTCTAGTGTGGTTTTAAACATATCTCTATGGAGAAAAGCAGATAATGAGCCAAGTTACAGGTCAGCTCTGTGGAGAGTTTTTGAGCAATAAAAGACACAAGGAGAGGAATAACATGACAATCCGATTGCATACTCCTTACCTGTAAATGAGTGAGTTTATAGGCTTGTATCAGTCAACCCTCCACAATCACCTGTTTGTGTCCCCCGTATGCAGCCACTCCAGGAGCACGTTTTAGCTTAAAGAATAGGCTCACAAAAGCTCCAGTGGAATTGCTAAACACCAGACCCTTTGCCCAGACCTGGTCAAAAACTGGAGCGTGTCAGAAGGGACCACTCAGCAAAGAGAAGAACACTTATCACATGCATACACATTGCACAGAACCACCTTGTAGATATCAAAGAGGTTATGGAGGGAAAAGGAAGCTCACAGTCTGAAATATAGGCCACATTCAAACCACTGACAACCTGGTCATAATTCTGGATATCTTTGACTATAATGGCCTTGAATGATTGAAATTGTTCCAAATTATCTGGAAATGTTTATTCTTGTTTTAGGCCTACTTACATTTACTAAACTTAAAATGTATTGTTGTGTTATGTTCCAGTAAACCTTTCTTCATAACTTTGCACTCATGGACATAACTTGATTATGTCTTTGTTCACTGTTTGGAACCTGAAGTTTCTATATTTGGACAATGCTGAGACCAAAGGAGCGTGGATGGCAATAGTAAGTGAAAACATTTAGGGCAAAAAGTAACATACAGCCTTAATATTGGAAATTCAAATCCATCCATCCATCCATCTTCTGCCGCTTTATCCGGGGCCGGGTCGCGGGGGCAGCAGTCTGAGCAGGGACTCCCAGACTTCCTTCTCCCCAGACACTTCCTCTAACTCCTCCGGGGGGATCCCGAGGCGTTCCCAGGCCAGCCGAGAGACATAGTCTCTCCAGCGTGTCCTGGGTCTTCCCCGGGGCCTCTTCCCGGTGGGACATGCCTGAAACACCTCCCGAGGGAGGCGCCCAGGAGGCATCCGGAACAGATGCCCGAGCCACCTCAGCTGGCTCCTCTCGACGTGGAGGAGCAGCGGCTCTACTCCGAGCTCCCCCCGTGTGGCCGAGCTCCTCACCTTATCTCTAAGGGAGCGCCCAGCCACCCGGCGGAGGAAACTCATTTCGACCGCTTGTATCCGCGATCTTGTTCTTTCGGTCACTACCCAAAGCTCATGACCATAGGTGAGGGTAGGAACGTAGACCGACCGGTAAATAGAGAGCTTTGCCTTTCGGCTCAGCTCCCTCTTTACCACAACGGTCCGATGCAGCGACTGCATCACTGCAGCCGCTGCACCGATCCGCCTGTCGATCTCACGCTCCATCCTTCCCTCACTCGTGAACAAGACCCCGAGATACTTGAACTCCTCCACTTGGGGCAAGGACACCCCACCCACCTGGAGAGGGCAAGCCACCTTTTTCCGGTCGAGAACCATGGCCTCGGATTTGGAGGTGCTGATTCTCATCCCAGCCGCTTCACACTCGGCTGCAAACCGTCCCAGTGCATGTTGCAGGTCCGGGTTTGATGGAGCCATCAGGACAACATCGTCTGCAAACAGCAGAGATGAGATCCTGTGGTCCCCAAACCGGACCCCCTCCGACCCCTGACTGCGCCTAGAAATTCTGTCCATAAAAATTATGAACAGAACCGGTGACACAGGGCAGCCCTGGCGGAGTCCAACATGCACTGGGAACAGGTCTGACTTACTGCCGGCAATGCGAACACAGCTCCTGCTCCGGTCATACAGGGACCGGACAGCCCTGAGCAAAGGGCCCCGGACCCCGTACTCCCGGAGCACCCCCCAAAGGACACCCCGAGGGACACGGTCAAAAGCCTTCTCCAGATCCACAAAGCACATGTGGACTGGTTGGGCAAACTCCCATGAACCCTCGAGCACCCGATGGAGGGTATAGAGCTGGTCCAGTGTTCCACGACCGGGACGAAAACCACTCTGCTCCTCCTGAATCCGAGGTTCGACTATCGGTCGGATTCTCCTCTCCAGTACCTTGGAATAGACCTTACCCGGGAGGCTGAGGAGTGTGATCCCTCTGTAGTTGGAACACACCCTCCGGTCCCCCTTCTTGAACAGAGGGACCACCACCCCGGTCTGCCAGTCCAGAGGCACGGTCCCCGAACGCCACGCGATGTTGCAGAGACGTGTCAACCAAGACAGTCCTACAACATCCAGATACTTTAGGTACTCAGGGCGGATCTCATCCACCCCCGGAGCCCTGCCACCGAGGAGTTTGCGGACAACCTCAGTGACTTCAGCTTGGGTGATGGATGAGCCAGCCTCCGAGTCCCCGGTCTCTACTTCCTCTTCAGAAGACGTGACTGAGGGATTAAGGAGATCCTCAAAGTATTCCTTCCACCGTCCGACGACATCCCCAGTCGAGGTCAGCAGGCCTCCACCCGCACCGTAAACGGTGTTTGTGAGACACTGCTTCCCCTTCCTGAGGCGCCGGACGGTTTGCCAGAATTTCTTTGGTGCCGACCGATAGTCCTCCTCCATGGCCTCCCCGAACTCCTCCCAGGCCCGGGTTTTTGCCTCTGCGACAGCACGAGCCGCGGCTCGCTTGGCCTGCCGATACCCGTCGATGACCTCCGGAGACCTACAAGCCAGAGTGGCCTGATAGGCCTCCTTCTTTAGTCTGACGGCATCCCTTACTTCCGGTGTCCACCACCGGGTTCGGGGGTTGCCGCCACGACAGGCACCGGAGACCTTGCGACCACAGCTCCGAGCAGCCGCATCAACAATGGAGGCGGAGAACATGGTCCACTCGGACTCAGTGTCCCCAGCCTCCCCCGGGACATGGGAGAAGCTCTCCCGGAGGTGCGAGTTGAATACCCTACTGACAGAGGGCTCCACTAGACGTTCCCAACAGACCCTCACAATGCGCTTGGGTCTGCCAAGTCTGTCCGGCTTCCTCCTCCGCCAGCGGATCCAACTCACCACCAGGTGGTGATCGGTTGACAACTCTGCCCCTCTCTTCACCCGAGTGTCCAAGACACGCGGCCGGAGGTCTGATGACACGACAACTAAGTCGATCATTGACCTCCGGCCTAGGGTGTCCTGGTGCCACGTGCACTGATGGACACCCTTGTGCTTGAACATGGTGTTCGTTATGGACAATCCGTGGCTAGCACAGAAGTCCAATAACTGAACACCGCTCGGGTTCAGATCGGGGAAGCCGTTCTTCCCGATCACCCCTCTCCAGGTGTCACTGTCATTGCCCACGTGGGCGTTGAAGTCCCCCAGTAGAACAACGGAGTCCCCGGTCGGTGCACTGTCCAGTACCCCTCCCAAGGACTCCAAGAAGGCCGGGTACTCTGCACTGCTGTTCGGCCCGTAGGCCGCCACAACAGTGAGAGACCTGTCCCCCACCCGAAGGCGGAGGGACGCGACCCTCTCGTTCACCGGGGTAAACTCCAACACGTGGCGGCTGAGCTGAGGGGCTATCAGCAAGCCCACACCAGCCCGCCGCCTCTCCCCGCGGGCAACACCAGAGAAGTGGAGCGTCCAGCCCCTCTCGAGGAGATGGGTTCCAGAGCCCAAACTGTGCGTGGAGGTGAGGCTGACTATATCTAGTCGGTATCGCTCAACCTCCCGCACAAGCTCAGGCTCTTTCCCCCCCAGCGAGGTGACATTCCATGTCCCCAGAGTTAGTCTCTGTGTCCGGAGATCTGGTCGCCGAGGCCCCTGCCGTCGACTGCCGCCCAGATCTCTCTGCACCGGCCCCCTATGGATCCTCCTGCGGGTGGTGGGCCCACGGGAGGGCGGCCCCACGTCGCTCTTTCGGGCTGTGCCCGGCCGGGCCCCGTGGGGTAAGACCCGGCCACCAGGCGCTCGCCATGGAGCACCCATCCCAGGCCTGGCTCCAGGATGGGGCCCCGGTGACGCCGATCCGGGCGACGTGAACTGCCTTGATTGTGTCGTCGTCATAAGAGGCTTCTGAACCGATCTTTGTCTGACCCGTCACCTAGGACCTGTTTGCCTTGGGAGACCCTACCAGGGGCATGAAGCCCCCGACAACATAGCTCCCGGGATCATTCGGGCACTCAAACCCCTCCACCACGTTAAGGTGTCGGCTCAAGGAGGAGTGGAAAACTCTGCCCCTCTCTTCACCCCGAGTGTCCAAGACAAAGTGAAATGTAAATACTTACGTGCTCTGGATGAAATTGTGCAAGCAGGCTAACTGAGGCTAACTGAGGCTAATTGAGGCTAACTGTGTCAAATGCTAACTATGTATGCTATCACCCAAAATGTCAACATGCTTACTACTCTAAAATTACTATATATTTTTTTATTAACTATATTAGTCAAACAGTGTCAAGCTAAAACCTAGATGCTAACTATAAATAACAATATATGGAATGGATGGAACGTCAAAAAATGTCCGCTGTTTGTTGCTGTTTCGCTAAACCTAAGCTACATTTAGCCAAACTATTTTAAAAGTAAACAATAAAGCAGCGGAACAACCTGATAAACGGCTGAGCCACTACGGGTAAATACATTTATCAATGTATAGTGTTTGAATACTGTTTAAAGAACTGTTTAGTCATTATTAGCATCTTAAAATCTCCATTGATTTAACATTAGGCTAATTGACAATTCTATGTTGTCACACTCCTGAGCCCTATAACTTTTACATTAGATCTATTTGATGTAGTTACACTAAAATCATAGCATTACTTGTCACTATTGAAACCTCATTAGCTTTTTTTTCTGGTGATTTATGAATATTCAATTGTTCTTGTGGGGAAAAGAAAGCAAATTCTCAAACGCCCTTATTGATAACGTTAAGTGTTGTGAGTTTGATGACCTGATGACACAAAATAATGTTTAATTTGTTGAATATTCATATTAATAAATCATCATAATTGACCATGACAACAGTACAGTTATATGTGCTCTGAGTTGTTGTGAAGATGCAGAATTCTCCATGAATCCCCATAGAAATTGCTTGTATTAGAAAAGTAAAGGTTGTAGTTGATGGACATTCCACATGATTGGTATAGTTAAAATCAACTATTTATAATGTCTAAAATAGGCTATCTAATTCAAACTATTTGTATCAGTGTGTTAATCAAATTCACATTGTTGCAGAGTATTTCATATTTTTTTACAATATAATCACCCAATGAGACGGGACGCTAAGGAGAGTCACCTCTCCTCCTGAGTGCAGCCTCCTGAGTGCAGCCTCCTGAGTGCAGCCTCCTGAGTGCAGCTCCGAATCTGCAAATTTATATTATATTGCCCAAGGTTAAAATATGCATTGACTCATTTTGCGAAGGAGCCCAAGCCCAAATGGTCAAATCATTACAATGCAGACCGGGGTTATGTTGGGCAAGTCTCAGTAATGATTTTATAACAGTAGCCTATTTATTTTTAGTCATTTAAATGTTCTACTTTTTAAATAAATTGTCAATGGATTGTTATCAGTCTTTGCTGGTTCTAAAATCCAAATAAAGTCATCGTAGTACAAGCTACAATAACAGTAATGAATAAATATGACCATTACATCTGAAACGACTGACCTCAACCTGAGACTAATTATGTGTCTGCACCAACTAAGCAAGAGCTTCTTTCTGCTGTCCGCCCCTGCTCAAAAGGATGATCTATGGCTGTGCTGGATGCTACACATCAGTTTACTCCGTCTTTGTGGTGGGGACTGTTTTTTATAGGTAATGATGCTAAATTGCACATGTGGGAATTAAGGGAGACCAATGAAGCCATCCATCATGGGCTAGTTTGTTCAAGCTGCCATTAGGGGCATTATTCAAAGTCCTAGTCCACTGGAACACAGCCTAGTAGCCAGCCTCTCTAACCTCTTTCTCCTATTCTCTATCTCTCCCTTACAAACACAGACACAGACAGAATTTGCCACGAGCTACGAGAGAGGACATCTCATTCTTTTCTCCACGACGAGTCATTGTGGTGGTGTCAGCTGGTCCCGTCTCTTTTATCACACACTGGAAGCTAATGGAAGCAAGAGGAGGTGGGGGATTGGACGCACGCACGCACACACACACACACGCACACGCACGCACACACACACACACACACGAACTGAGCTATAAGAGGTTGTGGAGATGGGGCGGGTGGGCACGCCAGGCCCCGGGGTACGAGCTGTTTTGTGCTGTTTTTCGTTGCTTTGCCATTGCCTCTCTATCAGCTTGGGTTTTCTGACACTCAATAAACCACAAGGAACGGCTTCAAACTGTTTCCTCTGCCGCTCGTTTGATGTTTTCGCTATTCCCCAGTTGCGTTTTACCCCCGTGGTGGAATGTCATTGTCTACAAAAAGGCAGCTTTTGTTTAATTTGAAGCGTCCCACATGAGCTCAATAAAACTACATTTTCCTCTCGTACCTTTTTAACATGGTAATCAACGTATATTATCTGCGGAGATTTATATGCGAGGTTGTGAACAATAGCCAATTAATGCTAAAGGATTCAGCTTGGAGCACAGGATACTTGAGCTGACCCAATTTCCTAATAAGATGGCTGTAGGCGAGAGGCTGCTACTTAAAACACACATGCTATAAGCGACATATGCCAAACGTATAAGGTATTTATAACTTCTATTACTCTTTATTTTTTCAGTCTTTTTCGATTTGTAACATAACAATCGTGCTTTATCATGTGACACCATTTAGATACATATCATGTTTATATTTTGTTTTACATTAGGCAGTGAGACAGTTAAAAATATACAAAACAATATTGTTTTACTAGACATAGTTTCTATTTTTAATATAATCCTCAGCATCTTCATTGTCATCATCTTCATCTCATATATTTCTGTAAGGTATGTGCTTTAGCTTCTGTGATGAAAATATTATTGCAGAAAACTCAATTTTTTCAACATTTAGACAATAACTTCCAATGTAATACAGACATTCACAGTTACATGTTTTACACAGTACAGTTTTACAACAAAGTTCCAGAGAAAACTGTGGCAGAGTAACTTTATACAAAATTCACAGGACATGAACTGTAGCCATTTCACATTTTCGTTCAGTTGTTTTGCTTTTCAAAGTACATGTTCTGTTCAACCAGATGCCTCTCACAGTAGCTGCCATAGAAGCAAACTAACATTGTCCTTACATGCCATGGCAAAAATCCGGGGAAATTAAAGCTTTGTACTTTTCAATTGTGAAGCAAAGACAACAGGAACAAAAAGAGGAACAGACCACTTGCTTACTAGCCTGCACACATACGCACATCTACATATGTATTGCTCAATACATATAGATCAAACTATGCTTGATCAGTACAGATGGAGAAAGGAATGACTACAGAGACACAGAGTTGGTCCAGGTTTGTGCTAGCTTACAGAGCTGTGTTTTGTCTTTGTGCCCAGTCGTGTAAATAGACTATGGCTTGGACAGAATGGGTTTGTTGGCTTAAGGCCTTCTCTGTTCTTATTCTTTTTTGTTTGTCAGGAGATATTCCAGATATTTTTTACTGATGTTCCTGAGGAAAGCATGCAAAAAAAGTAAACAGGACTGACTGTCAGCATTAAGGGATAGTCAATATTTGTAAATCACTTTTCTAACCCTGTGCTTTTTGTACCTCTTTGTACCCTGTGCTTTGTCAACCTGACACTGAATGGCATAGTTTCTGCTTCTGTCTGCCTATTGATTTTGGTCCTCCTTCACAACACATGTAGTATAAAACATCCTAAAAATTATTCTAAAAATGTTTCAATCACATAAAAGTATTTTTTCTCTTTTTTCCACTGTAAAAGGAAGGAAAAAATAACAGTCTCTTTCACACACATATCTTTTGCAACAAAGACTGGATTTCTCCAGGACTCGTAATCATGAACTTCTTATTGGCATTGTGCTTACTCTTGTGCTCACCTTGTGGCCTGTACCTCACAGAGTGCAATGCTAACACCAGAGACATCTGTGTGAGGCGTCGTAAATATCCAGAAGAAATCCATTGCACTCTTCATTTTAGTTCACTACTTCATCTACTATATTCACACTGTATTTACTTGATTCATGAAGATATTCAACAAATTTCTAATCTATAACGCTAGGTATTTTTTCTTCTTTTCTCACAGTATTACACAGTATGTTAACATTTTCAGATTGACGTTGTAGTTGTGAACACTAACAGTCTTTGATATTGTTTTTCAGAAAGCAAGCCAACAATTAGACATCATTGGCTTGGCTTTACAAATGCAGAAAATAAATGATAGACATTTTTTTGAAAATCTGTTTTGATCACATATTGCCCTCGGAGGTAGATGAATCAATTGAAATCTTGGAAGTTCTTTGTAATGTTCTCTTTTATCTACATGCTCCATGAGGGTTTGCTCGTTGTCTACACGTTGGCCTCTGCATTGGTCAGGTTAGAGGTGGGGCTTGTTGTGCTTGGAGGGTTCACCGTCTCCACTGGGCTCCCAACAGTGGGAACGGCGCTGGTCGGGCTACTTTTGGTGGTTGCACTGGCGATAACAGTAGTAGTTGTGGTGATGACGGTTGTGGTAGGGCTTGTTGCTGGGTTTGTTGGACTGGACACAGTGGGTGGGTTGGCAGGGGCAGGAGCCGCGCTGGCACTAGTCACCGGGTTGGGACTGGTGGTGGCTGGGGGTGGGTTGACCGGGCTGGCTGCGTTTGGGGGGGCCTGGGTGGTGGGACTGGCCGTGTTGGTGGGACTCGACAGGTTCACGGTGTTGGTCTCCACCTGCTGTTCCGGGCCGTTCTCCTGAGGCCTCCTGGTCACCGCGGGCGGCTGAAACATTATCCGAATGCGCTGGAAGTCACATAGAAACAGCCGTTATGTAACAACAAGTTGGCCTGTTTCAATAACCCTTACATAACACAATATACTGCTGTAGAAATATATTGAAAGAGCCACTTTATGTCCATGATACAATTTGTCCTGATCTCACATGTAAATATATATTTGAAAGTTCAACCAGAATGGAGCTCGCTGGAACAGTGAAAGCCTGCCGAGGCTTTGTAAGTAAATTTCACATTCATTTTTCCCACAGACTTTTCCAAATATGAACATTTTAAAGGCACAGCAGAGGCTAACCAGCTATATTGTAACTAACGTCCATAACACGATTGTTTTAAGTAAAAAAAAACACATTTAAAACTTTAAAATCTGCTGAATGTTTTAACAATATAGTGTTTTTAACAACTTTTAAATAAAATTATAGGCCTTGTGGTCACTAGTTACAACAAACTATATATCTAGATTTTCTTTCTGAAAAGGAAATGTACTTCTGGAGCTGGTGGTCACAGTTGAGCTCCATGGTTAGTAGGGTTTGGTTAGCTTTTCATGCCATTCTAAAGTACTACAATGGTCTATGAACATCAGTGCAAACAAATATACATGAGGAAAATTCCCTATAAGTCAAAATTGTATTCATTGTCACAGCCTATAACAAACATTCAAATGTGAGTACTCACCTCTTTGAAGGTTCCCTTGAGGCCAATATACATATAGATCATGTATCCTGGGATAAGGACCATGGAGGACAGTGCCATGAGCCAGCCCACACCCTGACCCCAGCCCGGGAACACATAGTCTCCCATTTTGAGAGGAACCATTTGTACGGCGCTGAACAGGAACACCCCCTGTGGGAGACACAAGACGTTGATGCATCCAGACACTTCTGACTGCAGGCACCGCATCTCATCCCACCATGACCACGGGCAGGTACCATTGACACTATTTATTGTATTTTTATTGTATGACTAGATCTATTAATGTATTCGTTATAAGAACTCACAGCAACAATGAGAGGCGTGAACACAACCCAGCACAGCTTCCACCATAGACAGGGCTTGTAGCCAATCATCTCCTCTATGTTGTCATAGAACTTGTTCACACCTGCAAGAAATTAATCAAAATTCAGATTCAATTTATTTCAATTTGCTGCTGGCCTGGCATGCATGATGAAGAGGACAGTGAAGTGGAACACACGAGTGCTCACGACCTTGAGGCTGTAGCTACCGGATGTTGCACAAAAGGTAAGTGTTTTGTAACCATCGAGTTGAGTCTGCATTGGTTAAAATGGGTGTGTTTTAACATGTAACAAAACAATGATGATACACACCGTAGCACCAGGATATGGAGATGCATTCAAAGAAGACCAAGAACAGCAGACACATTCCACTGGCAGAGTAGTAGTCAAACAGTTTGAACACATAGATCCCACCCTGGTCACAAAAAAATGAATAACTTTGTAAAATATGGCACATTGTCAACACTGAGAGCAAACAAGCCAACTTGTTTGACGTGTGAGTGCCTTACCTGTGTGATGTTCGACAGTCCGATCACATAGGACACGACACAGACAGCTGCAATGAATAGCTCTCGCCTGCCCCTAAGAACTCTGGGAAATTCATCTACCAGAGCAGTGATGAAGCCTTCCACCGTGCAGAACTGAAAAGAGCATAGAGACTTGCACCAATACTTTTCGTTGCAAGAAATAATTAAAAGGTTGTCTATGTGGAATGTAGGGGGCATATAAATGTGAATATGTTAATGCAGTTTTTATTAAAGTATGGAGGTAAAAAGTGCAGTTACTAAATGTTTCCAATGAAGAGCAGCATT
This sequence comes from Eucyclogobius newberryi, assembly GCF_026437365.1. Lineage (NCBI taxonomy): Eukaryota > Metazoa > Chordata > Actinopteri > Gobiiformes > Gobiidae > Eucyclogobius > Eucyclogobius newberryi. The sequence continues at coordinate 8,954,274 of NW_027315801.1, forward strand.
ATCAAGATAGTACAGTTTATTATCGTCTATTTATCGTCTGATATAATCGTACTATGAGACTATTATTACTATGCAGCTTTCAATCTTTTAAATTGTGTTTAATGAAACATTTATTGCTGTTTAAATGGTTCAGGTATTTCACCATTTTCAGATTAAAAAAAACTGAGATAAAAACATGTTTGAATATTATGCACTCTGTATTCAGAAAAGCAGACAACTGCAGTTGTCAACATGACAAGTACTATTGTTATCTGCTGAATGGTGCAAGACAATATTAATTAATATGTTTTGATTTGCTCAGTCTGTCTCAGTCTGTATGTGATTTAATTTAATGAGTGAATTGTGGAAGGTCTTTGGCTGATATTTCTTTAAGGGCCTTTCACCAGGTGATATATCAGTCCAGTCCTATTTCTTTGTTAAACGCAATCTTATGTACATTATATATTGCCAAATTATGGTCGTCAGCAAACACACACATCCATTTTGCAATAACAGATTAAAAACAATTGAAAAACATATTATTTTCAATATTTAATTATTTAGACACATTTTATTTTATTTTATTTTGCCCTATTGTCTTGTCGTAACTCGCAGTGGCCTTATCTGACCCCTTTTGCTTTACTTAATATAAAGTCATAAGATGTGGAAAAATGCAGACAATTTATAATGTTCAAAGAATGGACTGGTTCATTATCTAGGGTGGAAAGCTAAAGTCAAAGCAGAGCTATGTTCTTTGACTACAGAAAAATGGCATGCTTATCACAAGGAGAGCAGGGCCCAGCTGGGGTGGTTTGCCCCTCCATTTAAATGTTTAAGTCAGCCATGAGCAGGTTGGACCAAAGCTCTTACCTGGCTGTCAATCCCCAGCATGAGCAGCATGGAGAAGAACAAGATGGCCCAGAGAGGAGACACAGGCAGCTGGGTGACTGCTTCCGGGTAAGCCAAGAATGCCAGGCCAGGACCTGAGTACACAAGAGGAGACACTTTCAAGAGATCTGTCTCACGCAGGCTTCAATTTCGTTTTGGATGCATCAAACAGATGTTTACAGTATATTGGGAGTTTTACCTGACGCTGCTACATCAGCAATGGGTCTCTTTGTCACATTTGCCATGAAACCAACAATGGAGAAGATGACTAACCCAGCAAACATGCTGGTACACGAGTTGATGCAGCACACAATGATTGAGTCTCTGGGGACGGGAGATCAGATTGTGTTGTCAGATTTTTCCTCTGTGCCGATGTTGTCAAAAACACTCAAATCTGTGATCTCTGTAGGGCTATTCATTGGTAATTATACCTTTATAATCATACCTTATTTTGATAAATATTTAGTGTTTACTGCTGTGTGTGGAATTAATAAATACATGTGGTAAAGTTGAATTTATTACGTGTAGATCTTTTTATCTACTGTATGTAACTGTGTTTATGTGACCTATGAGGCTCCAGAACAAATACCATGCAATGCTTGCTGTTTTACCCCTAAAGCTCACACTGCCACAGTATAACATGGCCATGGACAGCAATTATATTCATGTCAGTGCCATTAACAAGGGCTGTTCCTCAATTGCCTTGAACATGAGCCTGTAAAAGGAAATATAATATGCTCTAATGGACCAATTTCATTTCTGACATTTTCAATAACATTGCCATTGACTAACTTTTATAATTTGCCCCAAATGATCACATCTTCAGCAGCTTACCTGTAAACATTGTTGTTGAAAGGATTATAACTGCCCAGAGCTATAAGTGAGCCCAGACCTAGGCCGTAAGAGAAAAAGATTTGGGTGGCTGCATCTAGCCAGACCTGTAAGAGAAACCGCTGTTAATGTGCTGAATAAGAAGCCCTGCTGTCAAGAGATCATCTGTATTCAAACCTCTGATTCTTTAAGTTTCTCAAAGTCAGGAGTTATATAGAACTTAATGCCGTCGAAAGCTCCCGGCAGAGTGACCCCACGGCAGAAGAGAATAAACAGCATGAAGTAAGGATATGTTGCAGAGAAGTAAACAACCTACAAGACAAAAACTGTCAGAAACAGACACTTGGTAGGTTTAGATTTAAAGATTTTAAAATAAAAGTGAGTTATTTCATAAATGCAAATAAAGCAGGTTAACTAAAGCTTTTTAAATCAATTTTCAGAGTATGTGCACTCTTATGAGAAAATCCATGCAAATTGTGAGCAAATGTGTATAGGGTTCTTGAGTGTTTTTGTGACCACGTCAAATTAAATTCGTCATAGCAATGTGTTGGACACCACAGGGGAGGTGAAGTGCTTCATGTGAAGATAGTGAACAAAATGAGAATTGAGTTTAAGGCTGCTTGTTGCTCCTCTTAATGCTCACACAACTTGTGTCAGGAGACTGGACTTTGAGGAGCCACTTCAGGCAGAACAGGATCAGGAAACATTAGTGTTGGATGGCTTGTCTTATATAAATCAATCTGGATAATGCCATCTGCGATCTGAATGATTGATGAGCGTGACATTACACCTCTAAATATTTGATTTCTCACAAACCTTATTGGGAGCTGCATTTGGGCACCCAAAAGTCTTACCTTCCCTGTCCAGCTAACCCCTTTCCAGATACAGAAGTACACAAGGACCCAAGCAATGGCCAGTGTTATTGCCAGTGGCACTCGAATCTGGCCTGGTTTTTCCAAGCCATCGGTCATTTCGTGCATGTTGCGCCTAAGAGTCAGAGCGAGCAACAATAAGACTGTTATCCACTCACGGACATGGGCATGCAGCAGAAGAGGCAGTCTTTTATGCATCTGTGTAGGATTGCATGCAAGATGCTTTAAAGCTGTAGATGCAACAAAATACAGTAGATATCTTACTCCCAGAACTCCAGCACAGCACTGGTCAGATTGGTGGTGTCTAAAATGCTGTAGTTTGTGTAACATTTTTCTGTGTTCCATGCGTTGTTGCATGAGCTCCAGGGAAGATCCTGTAAAACAAATGAAGTGCATCGTAGCTGTAGCAGCAGGGTTTGATATTGCAACCTTGACCCTGTGGTCTATTGGGTCTTTTATGAAGCGTTGAATACTCACAGTGGTAAAGGAGTTGTACAGGTAGTAAATGGCCCAGGCAATGATTACAATGTAGTAAATATTGAGCCAGAAGGACAAGACAGCAGCTGCAAGGCCCACACCTATCACACAGAAATACATTTTATGCGTCATAGTAAAACTCTGTGTGTCCTCCTATAAATACAAATGATCATCCCCATGAAGGTCCAATGGAATATTTTACATTCAACTAATAGCAACGGAAGCAGTACCTTTGAACACAGGTGCCAGTTTCCACACACCCAGCCCTCCAATTGAGGTGTATTGACCAAGTGAGCATTCCAGCAGAAACAATGGCATTCCAGCAAATATGAGAGTCAGGAAATAAGGGATCAAGAAGGCTCCTGAATGGATGGAAGTCAAGTGTGATTTAGATAGTATTCAGTACATAACACACGCTATTGTCATGTGTAAATATTTAATCTATATTGAGTCACACGTTATTAGCCCTAAATAAATGTAAATTATCTGTGAAAGAGAAATAGACGATTTACCTCCACCGTTTTTTCCACAGAGATATGGAAATCTCCACACGTTGCCCAGTCCAATTGCATAACCCACACACGACAGGAGGAAATCAAATTTCCCTCCCCATGTTTCTCTGTCAGGCAAATCCTTCTTTTCGTCCCCTTTCACGTCCAATGTCTTGGGTTTGTCGTTATTTGTTGCCACCTCGTTCAGTTCTGTCACCTGTCCATCCGCTTTGGTGCCGTTTGTCGCCATGTCTCTGGCTTTGGCAAAGGTCCTGGCAGTCGGACGTGAGGCTTCAGCACCTGTCCACGTAGACAGCAGCTTCGCGGTGTTTTAGACCTAACCTTTGGGACTGTGGATGGAAGCCTGGCTCAGTCAGATGCCCTCAACCTGAAATCGTCAATAAAAATCGTTCCACTATCATAAATGTGCGTAAATGTGAGCACCCTTTGGCCAATTAATCAGCACAATAATCAAGTTTAGCAAATCTGTTCAAAATGACCGCGTCTCGAGAACATTTGTCTCCACGTAACATTTTCATTCATATCCGACTCAACAAACAGAAAAACATCGATGGCAAAGTCATACTGGACTTGTTCCCACAACTAAAAGCGACAGATTGCGCGTAATTAACATCGGTGAAAATAGATCAGCGCATACACAGACTCAAATCAAACATTTAAATACACCCATACGAAAAAATGAACTTTGAGACACATCACAAGACAACAGATATCGCCTTGAACATACAAGCAGCGCTGCGATCTGCCTATGAGCGAGAAGCAGAACGAATTGGACCAATTACCACCTGCAGATTCTTGTAACACCCAGACACATGCAGAAATCCAAACATCAGGTCTCAAAGGAAATCTCAGCGCACCGAACGCACTATGGAGACAAAGGCTGTCCAAATGCGTAAAAGCTTTACGCGTCGGGGTTTTTGCGTGAAAGAGATGCTCTGTACTGTCCAAATTCATTGGCAATCAAAGCGCGCCACGTCCGCACCGTTCATCAAACCGGGGAACAGCAATCAATTGCGCGTTTAATTGGCTGTGGTGTGTAGGTATGTGGCATAACAGCATCCATCACAGCCAATGCACCTGAGCACAGTCCAGTCTACACTTATGACTAACATAGCTTTCCCGCGTTATCAAAAATCCACATTTGAAACACAAGCAGTCACGAAACAAGGTAAACTGGTTTGCACTCACATTCAATGGTTGATCCGTGTTGCAAACGCGCCGCCTGCCACAAATGCCGACCGAGGTATCCGTAGATCCCTCCCGTGGGTGAAGAAGTTGTAAACTCCCGATTTGTCTTGGAACATAAAGAGATATTACTTCCATTAAAAGCCTTAAAGTGACCATGCATCAACATCGACAACACTTGGAGCTTTTTTTTTAGGGTTTGTTCCGTGGCCAAGAGCTGTCCAGCGGGAAACAGTGCTGAAAAGACCAGGATGAGCAAGAAGAGGAGGAGGAACGAGCAGAAGAAGTAGAAATGATGAAGAAGAACAAGAGGAGGAGGAGGAGGAGGAGGATGGATTCAGCGCGGGCAGCAGCAGCCACTTCTCCTGGCGCGACTGTCTAACATCAACAAGCAGAGACTCAACTACCATCTACACAGCCTCAATGTCATCTCAAAGTCGCCCTCCCTTTCCTCCTCTCCACCTCCTCCTCTCCTTCAGCCCAACTCGTATCCAGGCTGCTCTCACCGCGCACTCGCACCCTTGTTTTTATACCATTCATATATTTTCTTTACTTCTTTTAATTGCGTTTAGTCCCTTCACACATTTGAACAGAAACGTCACTTTATACAAGCACCAAATGGCAAATTGACTAAGTTCTGTGTATTACTGAACACTGTGGAGTAATGATCTGCTTCAAAATGTGGAAGCCCCATCCTCACCCAGCCTCCCCCTGAATCTATAATGAAAACATATGGCAGGTAAGCATCATTATGCCCCTGATGGATTGGAAGGTGAGGCCACTCCGCGCTGCCTGTGTCTGCGGAGCCAAACTCCAGCAAATTGTGATAAAGAGCACCCGTCAATAAAGGGAGGGACTGGCCGCGCTTGTCTTAAGTCCTGGCTGTCACCGTCCACGGGATTGTCGTCTTCATGTGAGGGGAACAATCACATGGATATCTGCAACGCAAAATGGATTCAAAACGCGGATTCTTTTCCATCGTCTTAACCAGAAAGTAACGCAACTTTATGGAAGAAGTTTTGAGGTAAGTTCATTGACAGGCTTTGCTTTGGACGTGCCCGGAGAGCACTTGTTTGATTTGTGCATATGAGTACAATATTTGTCTTATAATATAATCAAATGATGAGTAACTTCTAATGCTTGTGCCGACACTTTCTCCTAATTATTACACGCGTGTTTTTTTCCAAAAGGCGTGCCCGATTTTTGGATTTGAACGCGTGGTGTCAACTTCATGCGGTTCTGCGTTACAGTGAGCGGTTAGAATGCTTCTTCATTTCATCCCCAGACGTACAAGCTGGGACCAGATGGTGAGCCAATGAGGGGTGAACTAACCTATTAACTGATACCACATGAAACGCTACATTTTAAAAGTCCCATCTGGGTTGGCATCCCCGCGGACATAGGCAGTGTGTGAAACATGACACATATTTATACACCTGCTGATGTACACACGGCCATGTCCAATCGGCTGGTGACACGCGCGCCCCGCCAGCTGACCCCATAACCCGCAGCCTTTGATGCAGCTCAGCGCCTTCACCCATAGTGCATGGGCTCTTTCAAACGCACTATGGGCTCCTTGCGAAATGCTTTAGGAGCGTGCTCCATTAGGCCGGCATTACTTGTCCCTTCCTGTAATGGCTTTTAGATTATGTGCGTAAGATTGAGGCTGAGGTCAACCCCTCTTTGCTGGGCCATTGGGTGTAAAATCATCGTAATGTGGAGAGGAATGTAAGGGAATGGATCAGAGGCAGTTTGGAGACACTGGGCAAACATTGTAATGTGTACACAGGCATTTATTACACCCAAATATGTAAAAAAAAAAATATTTAAAATAATCTTTTAGTTATTTTTTTGTAATTGTTTTGATAAACTTCAAGGAGAAGTTTTTTGTCACATTATGTTAGCATTTACACATTAGTGATTTAACCAGTGTCCATTTTAAGAAGAGTAAAGCAAGTGTGTTATGTAAGCAACATTCTTAATTCGCTTATTGAACATGGTCATTAAGTGGCATTTTTAAAATGTGGATTTCACTGGATCCGTCTTGGGAATTATTATAATACATGTACCAAAATGCATATTCGTAATACTAATTTACATGTGCAGTTACAGTACACCTTCATTTGGTGGTATTAATAATTTGATAATTACAGATACAAATTGCCCTCTCTAATCAGTGATAACTAAATGTAGAACATTTAAACTGTTTTTAATCCTATGTCATGTGTTTTACAATATAATACAATACAATACAACTCAATGTGAAAGTATCTTAAGTTTTCTGAATACTTTGTAACGGAATACATTACAAATGTTAATGCTGATATTTAGTATTTTACCACTAAATGCATTTTAGCGACAGAATACTTAATTATTGTTCCCAACGTTGAATATCCTTATATTGTGATTTGTCTTCTCCTATTTTGGTTCTTGCCGCTGTTTGGTGCATATTTCAATCAGAATTTCCATATTTACCTTCTGTGTCTGCCTTGCCTCTTTGTTTCTTGCAGCTCTTTGCAGTGATTGCTTTACCTGCCTTAGTTGAGTTCCTGGAGCTGTATTATATTTCTCTACTCTCTTGATTCCTCAGCTTCTGTGTCTGCAGCAGAGTTCACAAACCAGAGTAATTAGCATGATGATTAGTCATTAGTATGCTAATCAGGAGCAATTCACATATTTTATTCATATCGTCACCGGCTTGTTTTTCCTCTCTGCTTTAGCTGTGTACATGTCCCACTTTATTTCACAATTGAAAACACACCGATCAAGCTCAGAAACCTACATGTGTAGACCCTTTTGAAAGAAATTAATAAAAAATGCATGAACATTGTATGCACTGCGGCCACTACAGCCCGAAAGTCAATAGAAATATACAGAATAATCGTGCATACCGGTATATAACGAGCGTTTCTCTGCTGTGATGGCCGACTCATGCAGCCTGCAGAAGCTGAATCCACTTCAAGGATACGTGCTTTAGTTTGTCTGCTGTGCGTAGAGTAGCATTTGTTTAGCATGACCTAAATCGCTATGAAGTGTGTGCCTCAGCAGCTCTGTCTCACCTCAACCACGTTCTTCTCATCCCTATGTACATCCTTTTCTCCTTTACTATATCTCATGAAGACATGCACGTTACAAATAATCTCAACCAGCTGAGGACAGTTCGTACACTATTCAGTGGAGACTGAGGACTGAGGAAGTGTAATCAATGAGGTGGGCCGGCCTTTGAAACCTCCTTCATTATGACTGATGCTTTTACTAAACACACTCTCCTTCGTCTTTTGTTTCAGATTTATTCTGCTGTTTTTCTGCTGACATCTTTCACTAATTCTACGTAATAAGCTACGTAGTTCCTCCAAATCCAGTGTTCGATTTGGAGGCAGTGGAGGGATGTTTTGGCACCAGCAGCTCTGGGACAGGTGCTTTGTTGACAACGCTGTGTGGTGCGCTGCACACTGTATAGATTTAGTAAACATATGACCTCCATGATAACCAGTATGGGGGCACTAAATCGCTTCAAATTTTGTACATGTGTTGCTAGGCAACAGGATAATCGGTCTCTGACTCTCCATCCTTACACGGTTCTCTACTGGGACTGCTGTGCTGCTATCATTGAAAATGGTTAATTAACTTTTACAAAAGTCCATTAATGGAACAGATTAGGCTTCTGAGGGTTAAAAGCACAGATTGGCTGCCCAGAAATATATGCAACATATATTCATGTCAAAGAGCCTCACAAGTGGATTACTCTGTACACATGCAGATAGCACAGCTGCAATAACTGCCATACTGTCAATATGAAAAGGTCATGGACAGAGTGACTAGTTGTGTGTTCATTTACACAGATAATGTGCTGTGATTGATTCACAAAATCCTATTATGCATATGATGTTGAATAAATGTCACTGTGCTCTAAACTACTTCAGCATTAACTAAATATTACAAATGTGCCTGATTAATGTAGCTAACTACACAACAATAATCAAATATAGATTCATGGTAGAACTGGCCTTTTGTTTATCCATCCATCCATCCATCCATCCATTTTCTACCGCTTGTTTCCTTTCGGGGTCGCGGGTGACTGGAGCCTATCCCAGTGACTTCGGGCCTTAGGCGGGGTACACCCTGGACAGTGGCCAACTTGTCGCAGGGCCAACACAGAGACATAGACATTACCAATCTTACCTAATACATGTCTTTGGACGGTGGGAGGAAGCCGGAGAACCCGGAGAGAACCCACGATAACACGGGGAGAACATGCAGACTCCACCCAGAGAGATCATGTGATGTTGGTCTGGTCCGGGAATCGAACCCATGATCTCCTTCTTGGGAGGCAAGAGCGCTAACCGCCTTTGCCACTGTGCACCCTGCCTTTTGTTTAATATGCTTTAGCAAATTGTACTACTGTTCCTTACCAGGCAGATTGAAGACAAAAATAAAACTATATGTATTTGTATATGTGACTGTTGAATAACAATCAATAATAATTATTTTCCATGCTATTGTTATTACACTGCACCTGTCTTTTGTGAAGCCAAGCACATAGCAGAGCTTGTATCATTAAACATGTGAGAAATGGAGAAGACAATGTTTTTTGGTGTTAGAGCCAGGAACATGGAGCTGTTTAAATTCATGCTCCGACTGAAGTCTGCAGTCCTTTCTCACTACGCTGCCCCTGCTAATCCCCTCCATTCAACCACATCACTATGGAAACTGACTGATGTCTCACCCTCGTGCCAAACATGTGCCATGCAGCTACATCTGTTTCTGACATGGAGGCTGTGCACACTACACCTGCATGCTGCCTGTGTCCACTGCGACTATAGGCTGTAGATAACGGCCATATTGATGAGGTGTTGCTGAATGATGTGTTTTTCAAAGTGGGAGATAGCTCTACGTGAGACAATCTTATAAACTGGAGGATGTACAAGAGTAAGCGGGCTGTGAAGGAAAACTTAGTTGCTGCTTGGCTGAAAGTTGGAGGTTGATGGAGCGGCAAATTTTCATATTCCTGCTCCCTGATACCTATTTCATTTCCCTGCCTATCCTCTGGCAAAATTGCAGGAGAATATTTGTCATGGTTTTAAAAGGTTTATCAGCTTCAAAGGGGAGGGAGCTGGTCGTCCAACCCATCAGTGAGACCACGCAATCCTTCCAGCGCTCACAAGAATGGGTTGGAGCATGAGGACAAATTTCCCAGCTAAGCTCCGAATTCAGAGCATCTACATAAAGCTTGCGGAAGCACATTTGCATTTGCCTTTGACGTCAGCCATAATCCACCCAAACCACTTTTGCAACCCCCTCATCATCTTGGAGGAAAGCCAAGCTAATTGTTAATTACAGTAAAAAGAAGGTTCTGATTGGTAGTGCAATCAGCCTAGTCAGCGCATCCTCGAGAGTATTGGATCATTCAGAGACCCGCAGGTAAACAGTGTCCGCCGCACCGCTGTAATTGTGCCACATATGTCATGGAGTACTGTAGGCCTTTTGCCATAAAATCCATAAAACATCAGAAAAATGCATTTGTTTTGCTCATTGCTGTCATCTTGCATCTTTTTACAGAAGTACCAAAAGCGATGCCCAGACATGAATTACCTGCCTGGATGACTCTGTCGCACTGCCCCGCGACCCTTTGCTGCCTTCCAACATGACACAGGGGTTAATTACGTGTCCATCTGCACTTGGCTTAATTCAAGCCTTTCTAACGCCCTTATATCAGATCTATTATATATATATAGAATGAACAGGCTTAATTGTTATTACAAGCTTTATAAAGAAATTAGACGTTTATGCTTATTCTTCAAGAACTCATATGTGTGGCTCACTAAAGATGTGTTTTTAAATTGGTTTAAGGTACAACAGATAAGTTCATCTGGAGGTGTTCTTTTGGAAAAAATAATTATATTGGTTAAATTTATAGGAACTGCAAAATTGCACAGATTAAAATTAGAGAAATTCCTATTCCTAAATTAGAGAAATAGTATTTAAAATATAGTTTTCAACAAATTTCATGACATTACTTTGCATGATGTTTTTATATGGATGTGTTTAAAATGTTGGCTGCACCAGAATGACCTTTCTCTGGGATCAAATAATCTTCAAATCTCTAAAATTGAAACAAGTAGCCTATATTTGAAAAGTAATACTAGTGGTTATGTTATTACTATACATTTGTGGCATTTGTGGACAGCAGGGAATGGGAAAGAAAATAATGTAATTTTTCAACCAAACATAGCAACAAGGTTCAAATTCTATTTAAATGTTATTGCTATGTTGTGTCAGTTTTTGTTGGTATTTAGTACACAGATAATACCGGTCATAATAAATGAAGCTAATGCTATTTAACCTTTTGCGTCATTTCAGGTTAAAGAGGCAAGCTCGGTGTGTGTAGGGGAGAGCAGCCGTGTTAATGCAGCCTGTCAGTGTCAGACACGACATGCAGAAGACAAACCCAGAGGTTGTGCCGTGAGTCTGGCACTGGCTTTGCATAGACCTTGTGTAATAGGCACGTGTGAATGTGTGTCCTGCTGCTAATGGGAATGATCATGGCTGTGCACTGGCAGAGTGGTGCAACACTTTTCAATGTATCCATCGCCAAAATTGGGGCAGAGGCATGAGCCATAGATGAAGTCACTTAATTTGGTTGTTGGCAATGGCATCAGGAAACATTGACCTTTTGTAGGATCCTCGGGGCGTGCACCGCGTCACATGACAGGCGTATATTTACAGTCCCGCTCGTCAGTGGCCTGTCAAATCACACACACTTCAGTGGAGCCAGGAGGCCCTAGGCCGCACATCAGACTGATTCAAAGGTGTTTTTGCCCTCCTTTTAGCAGAACTCACTTTAGCCCAGAATGCTCTGCAATATGTGCTTGTATGTCTACGTTGAGTGTAACCGAGGTGGGGGTGAGTGAGACGAACAAAAGGAGTTGTAGGACCAATGCATTTCAGGCCAATTTATCTGTCTTGAGGACATTCATCCCCAGACACGTCCATGGATTGCATAACAAATACAACTGTACAACAAGACACACTGCACCAAAGGCACAGGGCTCAGGCCCAAGACAGTTTTACCCTACAATTCACAGCCCCCATGATCACATATTGTTATTATTGTTTTCTTTATATTTTATTTGATAGAAATAAATGGGATCACTGGTTTGTTTTACCCTATTTTATTCAGTCATAACCTCTGACAATGATAATAATATTAATGCAGAATATCTGTCTATTTCCAGGGTCCTACGGCATTGTTGAATAAAGGCCTTAAGCAGCTACTTGATTGAAAGGCAAAGTCAAGGTACCGGTAAGTTTGAATTCAAATTTGTATTGAATAAATAGCCTATATATGTAAGAATTCACTACAATGCCTGAAACGATCAGGAAAAGTAGGAAATAATCTACTTTTGGAGTAGGTAGTGTGCAATGAGCAGTGAGTCCATCCGAGGGAGTCGGGATGCTGGGACATTTGTCTAAGGACACGGGATGCTGGGACATTGCTAAGTCCCTCTACACATTGTTTAATCTGTTTTTCACTATCGCCCCTCGAGACAACTGCTGTTGTGATTTTGGCCACAAAAATAAATTGAATTAAAGCAAATGCACAAGGAATCAACTAAATAATAAAATAAAAGGCCTATAGACATTGCATTGATTCTTCTCATTTGACAGATTTTTTAGAACCTTCTTTCTTCTGAAAGTTTTGAGTATTTTTGGCTAAAAGGGAGATACATTTGTTATGAGATTTTGAATGACCAGCATAATTTAGATGTTTAAAAGAAGAATGACAGCAGGGATTGTGTTTATGGACAGACATTGGGGTGAGAGGAGCTGGAGCATGGGGACAGGTGATTGCCGCAGCCTCTAAGTCACATGTTGCTGCTTCAGAGTGAACATTTGGTTTGAATCTAGAGTTAAGCTATAGAATAAAATAATAAGAAAAGAAGATTGTTCTTGCACATGGCTACTTTAAATGTGTGTGTCACATGGCACTAGGCACTAGGCATTCTATACAATGTCTAGCTAAAGTAGATAATTCCACATCTATTTCCTATTTAGCCTAAAAACAACTTTGTAATATAAACCGTATACAAAATAGATGTAATACTAGGGATTGTAACACATCTTCTCCTTGACAGAGAATATATCACTGTCAAATGTTATGATATAAAACAATGGTTATGAATTATCTCTGGACCTGAAGATATGACTTCTTTCTCATGACAAATGCTCTCTGAGTATGATAAGCGTCAAACGCTGCTGCTCATGATACACGTATGAAACATATTTCCTGTCTGCTCCAGGGGATTCAACTGTCTTATACAATATCTGTAGGGATATCTCAGTGTGAGGATCAGGAGCGGTTCTGGAGGTTGGGGGAGGTAAGGAGGGGGTTGGTAGTATGGGTGCTCGGTGACTTGGTGGTCCAGTGGACTGGAAAACGCTGCCCCCTGGCAGGAAGGGAGCGCAGGGCCCTATCTGCGCTGGAGCTAATGTGGACACTGGCTCATTAGAGCGCTGATGTAAGGAACACTGTGTGATGCTTCAGTGCAAGAATTTGGGAAAAGAGTCTATGAAATGCACTCAAGCAAATGCATGAAGCTCCAAAGACAACCTCAGCTTGGGCTGAGTTTTGTCTGCACTGAGAGATTGGGCCTCCCTGAAACAGCTCTGTGGGCAGGCAGAGAGGCTTTCAGAGTGAAAAACATTGTGTATCAGTCACAAGCAGAGCTTTTGCAGGCTGCCACAACAGGAGCTGCTGACAGGTTGGTCATCAATAGATGGCAGAATGAAAAAAGAAATAGAGGAGAATAGAGATGGAAAGAGGCTGACAGGGTGCACCCCCTCCTCTCCTCAGCAACCAGTGAGGTAAGGACACGGGGGGAGGAGGAAGTGAAGCTCTGACCCAGGCTCCAAGCTCAGCCGCACGTCAAGACAGTCACTGATCTGCAGCACTATTCACCATGACGTGATGTATGCTTATAGTGGTGGATCTTCACAAATGTAGTCCAGCTGATTCACCGCCGCCACCATGAGACTCTTGAGCTTTTTCACCTTCTGCACATTCAGTATAATTAAGGTTATTTCAATTTCCAGTGAAGAACAATTGGCGATATGAATAACAAATCTTGCCTTGATTGTAAGTACATAATTACTCATTAAGAGTGTCTCTATTTTGGGCTCCTTGGTTTGACTGAACAAGTTGACTTCATCTCAGATTTAGTTGAACAAAAGCTGCATGTTCTTCTTACATTCAAATGTATCACACGGCAAAGCCAACATGTAGCAGTGGCTGAGGACAAATTGTGGTGGCAAGAACAGTGCAAGAGGTGGAGGGGGAAATAGCCCCGCTCATTTCTCTCATTTTCTGCCCGCTACTACCCAGCAGAGTTTCTATGGCAACCCCTCAAAAAGCGGTGTGTGGTGAATTGTGGATTTGAGATGCGCTGTCTGATTGCGCCGTGTGGAGGAGATGGCTGGCTCTTTCGTCAGCCTTCTTCTGTAAAAGGAAATTGGTGGAGAGCTCCAATGAAAGAGCACTCCATATGCTTTTCTTTGATGCGCGTGCCAGCTACAGTGTGTGTGTGTATGTGGGTGTATGCGTGTATGTGTGTGTGTATGTGTGTGTGTATGTGTGTGGCTGTACATTGCCCCCTGCCGAGCTGCCCATCTCTCCTGGTACCAGCCTCTTGCCTCTGAGCTCTCTGTGTCTGGCTGACCATGAACTCATCAGTATGCGCTGGCTTTCATCTGATGACGACTCATTTCCCTTTTGAACACCAGTGGCCATCGAGAACACGCCACCATGTCTAAAAATTGTGACAAATGACTGAGAAAAAACATAGACAAGGGCAAGCGGCACCAAACCCCCACTGCCCCCCTCCTCGGTGCAGAGTGTGAGGAAGCTGCAGAGGGTTTTTGGGGGCTTTTTGTCGGAGCCCAGGACATGTATGTGGTGCAGTGTGTGCCCTCTCTGCCCGGCGCTGGGTGCTTGTATGTTGCTTGTAAGCTGTGCCAGTCCCCATTAGCATCCCATTATAAAGCAGCATGATCACTCGTCACTTGGAAAGGCTGCCACCGCGTGCTCTGTGTGACAGTGTGTGTGTGTGTGTGTGTGTGTGTGACAGTGTGTGTGTGTGTGTGTGTGACAGTGTGTGTGTGTGTGTGTGTGTGTGTGTGACAGTGTGTGTGTGTGTGTGTGACAGTGTGTGTGTGTGTGTGTGTGTGTGTGTGTGTGTGTGTGTGACAGTGTGTGCCCGTGTATGTGTGTGTGTGTGACAGTGTGTGTGTGTGTGTTTGTGTGTTCCTGTGTGTGTGACAGTGTGTGTGTGTGTGTGTGTGTTTGTGTCTGTGTGTCTGTGTTTTTGACAGTGTGATTGTGTGTGTGTTCCTGTTTGTGTGTGTGTGTGTGTGTGTCTGTGTGTTTGTGTCTGTGTGTTTGTGACAGTGTGTTTGTGACAGTGTGTGTGTGTGTGTGTGTGTGACAGTGTGTGTGTGTGTGTGTGTTTGTGTGTTCCTGTGTGCGTGACAGTGTGTGTGTGTGTGTGTGTGTGTGACAGTGTGTGCCCGTGTGTGTGTGTGTGTGTGTGTGTGTCTGTGTGTCTGTGTTTTTGACAGTGTGATTGTGTGTGTGTGTTCCTGTTTGTGTGTGTGTGTGTGTGTGTTTGTGACAGTGTGTGTGTGTGTGTGTGTGTGTGTGTGTGTGTGAATCCTGTTGTCATCTGATTGAGATGGCCTTGTTTCAGAAGTGAATTAAAAAGCAGCAGAATTCTGTGCACAATTCAATTTAAATGTGTCTGCCAGTGTTTGGTTTGTTTGACCCAGATTTCTCACCTACCCCACTGTTGATAAATTGGCTTTCTGGAGGCAGCCTTGTGCAACAATTTCATTTAGCTCTAATGTAGCAAACAGCACCCTCTGCTGACCGAGTTTCTGTTTGGTTTGGCTCAGCATTGCAAGGAGGCATCAATAACAAGCAAGCATATATTTATATATACATATGTTTTATTTACTACTTATAATTTAAAAAAAAATATCCAAGATTTATCTTTAGCTATTGACAATGTTGTTGTCATAAGTACATATAAGTATATTTGAACGTTAATACATGTATAAACTTGATGGGGCTCCTCAAAACCACATCATTGACATTCCATTTCAGAACATATTCAGCACATTGTCATTGTTTTATGCTAATGCTCATCCATTCAGTGCATGAATGAGCTTATGCGTTTCAAACACATCAGCAATTATTTCCTAATTTTTGATTGTGGTGAACTTGATGGTGAACTATAAAACCTTAATGTCTTACTTTACCTTACCTTCATTTTATAGGCTATTTTTTTATGAAGTATTTCACTTTCAGAATCTCATTAGAGGACAAAATCAAACTAAGCGTTACAGATTGTTGACAGATTGTTCTTACAGATTTGTGCATATATAAATAGCTGGACAAATTACACTTTAGAAATAAATATGTGTGAAAACAATCTCGATGTTTATCATGTATAAAATGTATATATACTTACAAGTTACAATGGCATTATTAGTATTATTCATTTTTCAATAAGAAGACTATGGGTCCATTAGAGTCTTTGTCACCCAGCAGTGTAAAAATAAACAAATTCTTATTACAATGTCATGAAATGAATGAATAACTCTAATGTGCCAAAAAAAAAAGACAACGATGCATCTATATTAACAGTTTAATCACTGCAAATTCTGTCACGACTCTGGAATGACAACAGAAACATGAGAAAAAGCTTATTGTCATACCTCAATGGAAAAATGCTCACAATTCAAACTGAAATGTTGATGTATTGATTCAGCCTCCAGACTCTTGGCTTCTGTAGCTGTTGTGAACAAAGTTGCTTATTAATGAATGTCCACGTGCCGCGTTCTGACTTTTGAAAGCTCGTGAACCCTGTGTTAACACCTCACTCATCTTTCAGTGCCTCTGTCCTGCCTTTATCACATCACAGCCCCATCTCCCCCCCACGGGCCCACGTCTCCAGCTCAGGTCTGCAGGAATGTTGAGTGTCTCTCCAAGCCTCTCCCTGGAGATTAGGCCTCCCCATGCACACACGCCCCTCTCGCCCCATTCCATTCCCAAGTATGCCCTCTAAGAGCTGCCGCATTTTTATCCGAGCTCGGTGATTGTGACAGATTGGCCAAATGACACACATACACAGACGCACACACGCTGAGGCATCGGTGGAGGGGTCAACCCAGGGAGGGACTAGTGAGCGCCCGGTTGGGGGGTTTGGGGGTATATAAACCGGCCAAGACCAGGCCAGGGCTCTGCTCCCTGCCGGATAGTGCCTTTGCCTCCTCTGTGCCAGGACTCGAGCCTCGAGCCGCCAACATGAATGACATCTACAAGGCAGCGGTATGTCAGCTGAGGGAAAAATAATGTGTTTGTTTTGTGTGACATCCTAACTTTTGAATTATTATCATTATTATTATTTGTTTCAATTCTAATGGGATGACCTTTTGATTCATTACATACCATTATTTGCCTTCTTACTCATCTTAATACGGTTTATTGTATCAAAGCGGGGAGACTTTTTTATGACTTGGCTGTCATTTGTTGCTCTCCCATCAAACATGACTTGAATAGCTGGCAAATCCCTGTTGACGCGGCCTGCACATTGCCTCCATCACTAGCTAATATGAAACAAGCCTCCACTCCATTTACGTCTCTCCTCGGGCTCCCTCTTGAGCCCTATCAAGGCCGATAGGAGCCATTCAGGAGGCCTCTGACGGGACAGGTCTCATGCACGACTTCAAATGGTCCCGTCTGGCTCCAACCTGGCTAATTTTGGCGCGTTTGGTCAGACGCCGCTGTGTGCCTGCGTTTCTGGTGCCAAAGAAGGGGCTGCAGGTTTAGATAACCCCCCCCACGGCTGGATGCCAGTATTATCTGTGAGCCCATGATGCTGTGTCCACTGCGCTCACAAGGCGAAGGCAGAGTGCGGCTGACGGACAGTTCAAAAGCAATAGGAATGTGCATTACATGTGTTTGTTTAGATGGCTCTTTTCATATATCATCACCACAGGGGCCTGTATGTTTAATTTATAGTAGTGGACAGACAATGACTCTTACATAAGCAGCTGTCTCCCTCTCTCATTCGTGGTAGCTTTTCCAGGATTACTGTTCCATTGTTGTGTCCTATCCGCTGCTATGCTAATTTAAAGCACTGTGTATTGTGTACTTTATCTGTCGGTCTTGATCCTGCTTTCGTTTATTTTTAACTCTTTCTCTGATTGGCTTTTAGAGGAGAGCACTGGTCCTGTCTATGTGTGTCAGATACCACTAACTTAAAATCTTTACTCAAGATACTTGAGGGGAAGAAAAAGGGTAGATTTTAAACATGAACTAAAAACTATCAAGCTCCACAATTGATCCTCACAATCTCAATAAAAAATAATGTAGGAAGTTCACGCACTTAAAGTTAATACAGTGATTAAAAGGTTTCAAAAATGGGTCACCTGTATTTTTTCACCGAAGCCCTTTATTTCTTATGCATAAAGCAACTACCGGTACTTCCTCTTCTAAAACTTGTGGGAACAAGTTGTAATATTCACTATAAATCCAGGGTTTTCAGAGTGATCGAAAAGGTACAACTGTTGCCGTCAACATTTTAAGATTTTAAATGGTGACTCAAGAACTCAAAATGTTGCCTATAAACATGAAGTTGAAACCCATAAATACTCAGGTGTCTCCTCAGTTGTACTATTAACCTGTGGCTTTTTACAGGTTGAGCAGCTGACCGACGAACAGAAAAATGGTGAGTCAAACACAATTCCTAAACGATTCTTTTATAAATGAGCGGCACTTACTTAATGGCTTCCTTGTGGTTCTCTAGAGTTCAAGGCGGCCTTTGACATCTTCGTCCAGGATGCGGAGGACGGCTGCATCAGCACCAAAGAGCTGGGGAAGGTGATGCGGATGCTGGGCCAGAACCCCACCCCGGAGGAGCTGCAGGAGATGATCGACGAGGTGGACGAAGACGGTACAGAATATCAAGTTTCACGCCCCATATCAGACATCACACTGGAGCCTGGTCCCATCACTCAGAGGAGAAATCACATTACCCTTCTATAAAGCACTAATTAGATTGGACAAGAAGTGCATTTCATCTTTTCCTCTTTTCCCACCACAGTAACTGCCTCTTTGTGTGCTGTGATTTGTATTTTGAGATTTTGTAGGTTGGAACTTCTAATGTAAAAGGGCTTTCGTTGTGATTATACAAATTGTACAACAAAGCTAGTCCAGAGTCAAACCGCCACTATAGACCAATCTGATCTGTACGTTTTTGAGGGTAGAACAGGATAGAACATGCTAACTCCACACAGTAAGGCCCCATCTCATCTGGGAAACAAACGCAGGCAGGGACCTTCTTGTTATGTGGTGAGTCTTAACTGCTGTGGCACCAAGCAACATGTCATAAACATACGTACCCTGTGACATTTGTGGTAGAGGGTACACCACTTCATGTTACTGCTCTACCTGCATCTACCTGTGATGTCACAAGGCTAAGTTACAAGTCAGATCTGTCGAGAGGCGAGCCCACTGTGTTTCGGTTGTTTTAGCAATAAGACATCTTTAATTAATCGCCCAGCACATAAGATTTCTGCCAAAAAAGACTGAAACGAAGGTAGTTATGTGATGATGTTTTTCTCAGACCTGACAAGTCACTTCTCTGGTGAAGGGCACTCCACTTGCTTGTCTTTCTGTAAAATGTCCACAGAGATTGCAGGTGTTGTTAAGTAATGACATAACATCTCCATGGAGACAAGCGAGTGGAGCACCATCACCTAGTGCACCTTCAATGTCTCGTATTTGAGTTTGGAGTGGGCACAAAAGGCTCCAGCTCATGCCACACATTCTTATGTTTTAGATTGTCACATAAAGCATATGTTGCTGTATTTTGTTACCTTGCTGTGGTTGATGAGGCATTAAATTGCCCCTTTCTTGTGCCTGTAGGGAGTGGCACCGTGGACTTTGATGAATTCCTCGTCATGATGGTGAGGTGCATGAAAGACGACAGCAAGGGCAAGACTGAGGAGGAACTGGCAGAGCTTTTTCGGATGTTCGACAAGTGAGTTTGTTCATTTGTTTGCACACTTGTTTGCACACTTCAAAATGGCTTTTAGTGTACAATGTAGTTCAGTCGTTTTTTAATTACAGTTGTGGAATCAAAATAGGTATCAAAGCTTTACTTGAGTATTGCCATTTCATTTGAGTTTTGCAACATTATTACTAAAAATCCTCCTCTTCTACATTCCCTTCCTGTCTCCTGTGTGTCGACCAAACAGAGGTTCTGTGTAGAGTTTGCTTCTAAATGTTTTTGACATTTCACACGCCCACACCATGTCGGCCAGACACCTTGTCTCAGCATCAAAGGGACTAAGTCTTGCTTTATGTCTTTTCATATAAAAAGAAACACTTACTATATCTGGTAGAGTCTTTAAACTAGAGCAGCTCAGCATATTGCAAAATGAAAGCTGTAATTTGCCATGTTAACCATTGTATCTATAAAAAACACAAGTAAATATACATTAGAATATCGTCATTTCTAAAATGAAGTGTGTTGAAACTTGACCTTTCGAACAGACTCAGAAGGCCTGGCTGGCTGTACTCATCTGGTCCTGATTTAGCTTATGTTGGTGCTGGTTCAGTCTTTGTTAACATTTTTGCAAAGCTGCTACAATATTCTGAACTTCCGAACCATTGTCTTATTTATAAAATGTGTTGGATTGGAACTGTACGTGAAGGAAGTCAAACGCCAAGGCTCCTTTACTACATCATTTATTAAAAACAGTTCTGTCATTGTCCACTGTGTGACTGCTTGTTTCAGAAATGCGGATGGTTACATTGACCTGGACGAGCTGAAGATGATGCTGGAATCAACAGGAGAACCCATTACCGAGGACGACATCGAGGAACTGATGAAGGACGGAGACAAGAACAACGACGGCAAAATTGACTACGACGGTAAGGAGCTCCCGTAATGGAATCCACCTTATCGCCGTCCCGCAAGACTTAGGGTCGCAACTCATTTGACCAAACTGCTAAATGTGTTTCACCTTTTTCTCCCAGAATTCTTGGAGTTCATGAAAGGGGTGGAATAATCGGACAGAAATGGGCCTTCCAGATCCTTATTTTTGTAATTCTCTGGGACTTCATCTGTGGAAAAGCAGAACCTCGAAGCTCAAACGCTGTTGATGGAAACCTCAGACCGACTCTGCAAGAAGTAATGTTATTTTTTTTGTACCATCTTCTTGCATTGTTGTAAATACAGTTTGTAACTATAATTGTAGTGTTTGTCCATGTTGTGTACATGTATCCTGCTTTAAAAAAATAATAATAATAATGTAATTTGGATACTGTATAAAGGTATGCATATTTCTACCAAAATGTCTATAGTAAAAATAAGAAATATTTGTCAGTTTGTTTTGTTTGAGTTTGTTTTCTCACAAAATTAAAGCCCTTCCCGCCTATTTGTATCCAAGGAGATGTTATTGCTTCGCCTGCAATGTCCCACAGAAAGGCATTAATGACCAGGCCAAGTTACAGGTCAGATCTGTGGCGAAGCAAGCGCATTCACACTAAGAATGCATGTTTTTCAATGTATTTTCGAGGGAAAAAACAAATTAGACAACTTGAATACCATATTGTGGAATCTTTCAGGCAGATTAATAACATAGAGAAGCAGCAAGAACCAGAAAAGTTCCACAGTGCACCTATAAACAATATTCCATATTCATATTTGATTTTACTGTATTTGCCGCTGCTGCTTTTGTTCTTCAGCCACGTCAACTATTCAAGGTTACAATGTTAGTGTCCAGTTACGGTGTCTATTGAGGAGAGCTATTTCAGTCTAATCATGTTAGTGCCCATGTTAGGGGATCTGGATTGACCCGCAGCAGTTGACAATCACATTCCTCCGTCCAAATAAAGGGTGTAGCGACAGTGCAAAGAGATTAGACAGAGCTATAGTTATTTCACCTCCCATTCTTGCCCCGTCTTTGGAATGAAGTTGCTAAGTTTTTTATTTTTTTATTTTTATGACTATTATAACAACACCCTCAAAAGGTTGTGACAATTGTTTGATATTAGAGTTAAAAATGAAGGTTCAGAATTGTGCAGTTTCCGCATTGACCACTGGATGTCGCCAAAGAAGCACAGACTTATTTGCTTTGTTTGGAGCAATGTACTGTACAGTATGCCAAAGGGTGAACATATATGTCTTAACACTTCATATAACAAAACACAATCTCAAACATAGACCGCAGTAGATTAGCAGTTTCACAAACTGGCATTGGATCCACTATAGTCTTGTTACATAAAGATAGGGTATTGCATGGGAATTACAAGTGTGTTTTGGCTTCATTTATTGTGGTGACTGCACTGAATACACAAACAGATTAAAGCTTTAGACAACTTGAATGGGAGTTTTCTTGTTTTGTTTTTTTTGCCCGTGTGTGTGACGTCAATGCCAGGCTGACGACTCACACCCAGACATTTCTCTCTCTCTCTCTCCTACATTGCTCAAGCACCAAACATCACCATTCATCAAATCCTTATTATTCAGTGTCAATGTAAGACGCAAACGACCTGACTATCTAAGAGAGAGGGAGAGAAAGAGACAGAGGCAGTGATTTACTATGGCACAAATGAGATTGCAGTGCATGCCATGGTGCGGATGGGGATGAGCATTGGGGGGAGGCATCAATGAAAGGCAGGGCAAGAGCAGTGGCAGAGTGTGAATGAATCTGGGGAATGGCAGATTGGGTGGAGAAGCAGGTTACATAAGGCAGGACTGATGACTCACGCTTGCGGTTGTTAACACTACGGTGCTTCTCACAGGCAGGGTAACTAGGGCACCTGCCTTTCCTGGTACAATACTTATCTGTGCCCTTTGCCGAGATAAGGGTTAATAGGTAGATAAGCAGGCAGGTATTTGGAGGCAGATCTGAACGGTTGCACCAAATGTGGTGTTGCAACAACCACAGTGTTTTATAATTATAGAGGAGTTTAATTTATTATGAGTATAAAATCTAACCATACTCATAAAAAGTAACATTATATTAAACATAGAAGCAATTTTATCTTTTTTCTCTCTCAATCTTTAAGAGTTACATGGTGACCCGGGGCAAACTTGACAGGACACAAATCATAAAAACATTTAGACTAATAAGAAAAATTTAAGAACAAATAAAAACAGAGTTTTACATTTAAAAGCATGGAATTTTTTTTTTAATTATTCATATATCGACTCAATGTCCATGCTAGCTGGTATAATACTTCTAGGGCTCTATATTTATCGTGTGTATGTTTTTTGTGGTAAATTATCATCTGATCTGAAGAGGGTCGAATAATTAACATCTACAAATCATTCATAATACTAATACTTACACACTTTATTGTGCTATTGCTATTATTGCAACTCATGTTTTTTTATTTTTATTTTAACAATATGGTTCATTTAGATAATTGGTAATTGTCAAGTCAAGTCAATTTTATTTGTGGAGCACTTTTCATGCGCGCAGACATCTCAAAGTGCAAAATTCACAGTTTTACACATTTGCAATAAATACAAAGAATACTTTATAATCAATGATTACATATTCCATACATTTACTAATAAATTAGACATAGGTAATGCTAAAAAGCGTTTTAAAATTAGATTTAAAAATCATTTCAAAACGTGGATCGTCTGGAAGTGACAGACCTGCTCGTATTCTAAGCTTCAGACTCAGATATTCTGTTGCCTCTTCTTAAACCATGTCATTCACGCTCCTGCCAAACATGTTTTATCCACTTCATAAATCACCACTTTTGTCTGATGACAACACATGAACTGTCCAACCATCACATGTTACAAAGCTCCACAAAACAGTGAGGGCCCTCTCAATATCTGGGCAGCTTAGTGTGATTTATTGCTTCATAAAGAATCATAAAGTAAGAGTAAGGAACTCCCCAGACACGCTTCAGACTAACAGGCAGTAACAGCTCCTCTTCACGCCCACACACATGCCCGGACACCCAGGCTTTGGGGTTTAAAGGATTCCTGTTTTTCTGGCTTCTCTGCATCACATGGCACTGGCTCTGGTCCAACACCGGATATCAAGGCCCATTTCTGGAAATCACTTCACAAGCACAAAAGCATAAACTGCACGGACTGTGTTCATGAATGATCTACACCTACTGTCAGCTGCTCCACTATGTAGGTCACATGAGGCAGGCAGGAAGCGCTCCAAATCAAATTAAACGTGCTGACAATGTAATGACATAACTTCTCATTTAAATGTTACATAAATGTTATTTAAGTGTTAAGTAATAGTATTTCTTCTCATAGAAAATGAAGTCAAAATGTTCTGATAAGAAAAAGGAGCCAAGTAATTTACTGAGAAACACAGATTTATATATTTCTTATCATTTTATTACTTTTGCTCAATCGTTGTTGTTGTTGTTGTTGTTGCCATAAATACACTGAGGAAGTGGAATACTGGGAGCACAAATCAAGTTGAACAGGCAGAATATTGTATGGTGATGCTCCGTCCCACTTGTAGTAAGGGGAACACTGAAGTACTGTTCCTTCTTACTGGGTCATAAAGGCCTACTCAGAGCCTAAAAGACACAAGATTCTCAGAATACACAATAACGATTCATTCATTCACATGAATGGCAGTAATTGTTCTGTTTAATGTACCACTAGTGGGTTTGTCTATTTTTAAACATGTAAAAGGAAAACTTCTGTGTAAAAGTCTGACGGGGACATGTACCTCATGTCAAAGGCGAAACGTTGGTCAGAGAATCACTCATAAGTAAGACAATAACTTGGAATATCTCATCTTTTAAAAAAAAAAGTAGGGCTAAAATCTATAAATGAATAAACACAAAATAAATATAGACAATTACCACCTGTGTTTATCTAACATTATGAGAAGAGTTCATCCTTCACAACGTCTGTGCATATTCAAGAACATGGACACAAGAACCTGACCCGCAGATAAACACAAGTGTAATGTCCAGTCCAGTGAGAATGACAGCATTATTCCCTTCACTTGGCCCAGTCCACAGCACACTGACTTTGGCTCAGGCTCTGCATTCAATAACATATGTCTGAGTGTGAAAAGAACCGCCGTCTACAAGATGGTCCCCCTGTTCGCGGTGCATCCCCCAAACACAAACATATGACAGACACATGACCTTTACTCAGCACCAAGCCCATTACAACTCCCCAAAATCTTGTTTTTGATTTGATTAAACCCAACAAATCTGCCTGTTGGTGTGCTGGGTGACAGCGGTACACGACGGAGGAGTTGGCCACAGATCGGACGACTTCTGGTGTTGACAGATGGCTGCTTTGCTCTGCCACTATTCCATGTGGCTCTGCTTTACTCATGACCCACTGAGGGCTTTGCCAAAAATCACACTTGTCCTGAGCTTTACTGCGTCTTCAGAGTTTGTAGGGGGACTTTATGATGGCCCATGTGATACGTTTATCAGCAGCGAGTTCCCTGGACGATAACAAACTTCTTCTTCTTCTTCTTCTTCTTCTTCTTCTTCTTCTTCTTCTTCTTCTTCTTCTTCTTCTTCTTCTTCTTCTTCTTCTTCTTCTTCTTCTTCTTCTTCTTCTTCTTCTTCTTCTTCTTCTTCTTCTTCTTCTTCTTCTTCTTCTTCTTCTTCTTCTTCTTCTTCTTCTTCTTCTTCTTCTTCTTCTTCTTCTCTTCTTCTTCTTCTTCTTCTCTTCTTCTTCTTCTTCTTCTTCTTCTTCTTCTTCTTCTTCTTCTTCTTCTTCTTCTTCTTCTTTTTCTTCTTTTGCCAAAACTCTGGCATTTTTGACCCCTGAACATTGATGAATGTCACACATGGGACATAGACGCGATCGGCTCGGCCCGAACTCCAATAAAATGGAGGTTGCGAGAACGCCCAACAGTGCCGACTAATTAAAACTAGAGTTGTGTTTCGATTCAAATTTGCTCCGATTTCGATCCGATTTCGATTCGGGTTAATGTTATTAAAAATTAAAAATGTATTTGAAGCGTTTCCTTCACTTCATGACTGTGTAGAGAAGCAACATATTAAAACTAGTATTATATCAATATTAAACAGCAAATCTTACAAGTATTGGTAGTTACTGATGGAAGAAGGGTCAATCTACCTTCAAGAAAGAGAATCAAGGTGTCCTGAATTATCTTTCTTGAAGGTAGATTGAAGTTCACTGAGGGAAATGTAGAAAAGAATTTTAATTTAAAAAAAAAAATCGATCTTTGGACGTACAAATCGATAATCAGTTATTAATATGCGAATCGATTTAAAATCGGAAAATCGATTATTTCAACCCAGCTCTAATAAAAACAAAACAAAACATGAAACTCTTAATCTTAGGCACATGACACGTTGTTGTTGTTGTTGTTGTTGTTGTTTTATTAAAGAATAAAGCTGTTCGGCGGAAGCACCGAACATCAGAGGTCTAAGAGAATAAAGTCTAAGAGAATAAAGTCTAAGAGAATAAAGTCCAAGAGAATAAAGTCCAAGAGAATAAAGTCTAAGAGAATGCAGTGTCGGGGCAATCGCGATCAAAACACGGTCGCGCGGGTGGCGACAGCCATAATCGCCGCTACCGCGGCTTTAATTCTAATTCCATTTGGTTTTGGACAGTGAAATGTCTGTGAGTATGAGACTTTTACAACATTTGACAAAGATGAAGCTAAAGTGAAGCTAAAGTGAAGCCATCTAAGACCTCCTCAAAAACACAAAATGTACACATTTCCTGTTTGTGCTGTCATAAAACTTCTCCTCTTCTCTCTGCACAGATAACAATGATTCTATTGCTATCAATTGACAGTTATGTTAATTATCATAAAATGTATTTACCGTATTTTCCGGACTATAAGTCGCACCTTTTTTTTTTATAGTTTTGGCCGGGGTGCGACTTATACTTATATTTATACTTAAATACTCATACTCCGAAACGACTTATATCTGATATTATTTGTTATTTTCACACTTGAAACCGTATTTCATACTCCAGTGCAACTTATACATGTTTTTTTCTTTCTTGTCTATTATGCATTTTTTGTCAGGTGCGACTTATACTTCAAACTCCCTATAAGTGATCTGTTCTTTTCTTCTGTATCTACCCGCGTAATAATAATATAATAAGAATAATATACTTCGTGCGAGTTATAGTCCGGAAAATACGGTACATGTTATGGCCATCGCAATATAGGTCCTTAACAGTCAAGGAACATTATTTCTATTTAAAGCACTGATAAACTTGTATATTGACTTCTTTAAAATGTTATACGTAATACCAGTCATTTTTACAAAAGGCATAATATATGAAATGAATTGACTCTGGGCTTGAACATGAATTGCCTGTGGTGTGATTCAAGGTTTCAGTGAGAATCCCAAACAACGGGAACCAGAGCCACAAAGCAGTTATACATAGCCCCGTGGTTTAGTTCTAGCGCGGTGCACGGTCCGAGCGCGAGTCCATTCCGGTCCAGAGGAGAGAGGCAGAGACGTCTCAGTGGACATGATGTCATCCCTCATTCAGCGCCATGATGTCACACAACATTTGGCCCAATGCTCAGATTAGGATTACTTTACTTGGCCGTGCACCGTGAGTGAGAACACTGTGGGATATTTGGAAGCAAGTTATTCCAGCAGTGATGATGTCAAAAGATTACAGCCAACATGTTTTCCACTGCATGCTAGAATTCATACAGGGCCTTGTAAATAAACTAAACCGTGTTAGATTAAAAGGATAGTCGTGCAGTCAGTCAGTAAATATATTTATACATACTGAAGAGTCTTTTTAGATAGTTTAGAACTGTTTTGGGCCTTGTTTAATCACCACTCAGAGTAGGTATTGTCTGTACTGCTTCCTGTGCTTATATAAAAAGCTGAATGTTCCTTTTTTTTTCAACACTTTGAGAACTTCTGTAATAGTGAACAATACTCAAGTTTAAAGCC
The DNA here is from genome assembly GCF_026437365.1 of Eucyclogobius newberryi. Lineage (NCBI taxonomy): Eukaryota > Metazoa > Chordata > Actinopteri > Gobiiformes > Gobiidae > Eucyclogobius > Eucyclogobius newberryi. Next base: position 8,982,011 of record NW_027315801.1, read on the forward strand.
TACATCACAGCCCACTTTAGGATGTCTAAATAGTAAATGAATCGTACAAGTATTTGTTACTAAACCAACGCTATGAATAGCCAAAGTTTCAAGTGCCTTCTCCTTTTTACTAATAAAACAGCAGGCGTCTGAGCATGTACTTCTCTTCCACTTTCTTCTCACTATGACCATTAACACCAGCACAGGACGTCTGCTCAGCCTCGTCACTTCAGCACCACACACACTGTCCCACCCAAACACACATCGTGCCCGGTGCCTTCCTCTAAAGCCACAATCCGGTCAGCTTCATGCACATCTGCTTCCTGCAAACCAGTGCTGACTTGGCACTAGTGTCCTCTGCCTTCCCTTACAAGTGATCACACCATAGATCACAACCATCCTTCTCATTACCAAGCAGTTCATAAATAGGTGAATCAAATTAAATGGAATGACTCAAAAGACATACAACTTTTTTTACTAGGACCCCACAGCGTGACTTTGAAGCAAGTTGTAGCGTATAAAATGATTATGTCATGGAAACGCCGGGGCTTAAATCTCAGGTGAGGCCAAAAGATCTTAAAAAAAAACAGCTGCACGGAAATGGTTGTCAGTGGAAATCAATGTTTGAGACGTTGCTATGTGACTGGAATAATTGGTATTTGAGTACGCTGCTCTCTTTTGTGCATTGCCCTCCACAGTGTATACAGCCGTAATAACAGACAACAGCAGAGTGACTAATGCTGAGCGGCCTCCTGCAGCAGCGGCCGTACAAACTCCACATCATGGCTGTCTTTTCAGGCCTAATCACAGGCTCTGCCCACCAGGTATGTGGCATGTCCATTACTCAACACGACTCTTATTATCGCAGGCTGCAAGAGCTGCTACGTCAAGTCCCTTCATGCACACCACTCTGCAGCAATAAAAGTTTGAACATTTCTAGTCTGAACTCACTCAAATAATCTCAGTCATCTTCAAAGTCGGAGCTCAGAGCGGATCAGAGCCACGTTTACGGCACAGAATCAGACAGATGGTTATTGGAGCAGGAACTGGAAGAAAGTTTAACAGGCATTTAACCTACTTTGTAAAATATTAATTTCTGGAGTTACATATGCTAATACGATGCTTAATGTGTGTGCGTGGATACAGACTGTAAGGGCATCCAGCTTAAAACCTTGAAAAGTCTATTCAATGCACAAATAACAACACAAAGACAGATGTGATATATTAAGGATGTTATGACTTTGGTTAATCAATAATTGTGACTAATCAGAGCACAATATCATAGTAAGAAACAAAAAACAATACTGGTGATAACTTTAGAAGCAAAATTAAGTACGGCATTGTTAGTTCAATCTATCATAAAAAAAGACCTTGTAAATAACATTTGTATCTGGCTGTTTTGAATGTACAATGCTGTTGCTGACAGTTCCTTGGGAGGTCTAAAGTTGCCGACGGTGACAGTGTGCCAGACTCAGACGTGTGTGTGGAACACGCCGCTGTCGTCTTCTTCCTCTGGCCCTGTTTGACTGACAGGCCGTGGGTGCGTCTGCGTTCTGCTATTGACAGATCTGGCCCTGTCACTTGTCTCTGTGTCAAAGGCCTGTGGGAGACAGGAAATAAAGCATCCGAGTCAACAAAAAAGACCATCAGACCAGAGTGACCGCACGCCTACAGGACTCACCATCCAACTCTCAAATAGTTGTTGAATATCAAACTGTCAAATTTGAGTAAGAACAATTGCTGAGATTTGGCCATGGTTTACGCTAAGATAAAAACTTAAACTTAAAACCTTGCTTTACTTCTCATTCACACATACTAATAAATATTATTGACCAGCAGGTTTAACAGTTTACTTTCAAATGATTGTTTTTTTCTGATAATTCCCGATAAATCAGACATTTTTGACCCTGCACACAAATGCTGACAGTTTCTGACACAGAGTTTCTGTAAAAAGACAAGGAGTCGGTCTTCAAAGTAAAAATATACATTATATTTGTTGTATAAACTTGTACAGAATGTCTTGGACATTTAGTTTTATATACTTTACAGAGTTGGTCAGACAGGGCAACTCCCCATAGCAACCATGTTTTATATACATCTTTACAAACAGGAAACAAACAGCTCTTGAATGTATGTAAAGAGGCTGCGACGAGACGTGTATAAAAATCCCTGAAAATGTTGTGAGGTATGAACAGATTAGCCAAATTAGCTTTCCTTCTCTCATCTATTTGTTTTTGATACAAGTAGAGAATTAATCAAGTTTGTTTCCCTTAATGCTTTTGTGCCAAAGAAAGTGTAGCTGCGAAACGTTTAACATATGTGAACATCCTTTTTCTTTATAATGAGTATTACATCTTGTACTCCACCCTGAATGATGCATTATTCCAAAGCTTGTTATGCTCGACTCAAGGACATAGTTGCAGTTATGTGATCCAAATATAGATGTAAAATACTATGAATGGCAACATTGTAAATTTTGGGAATGCTTAGATAGCAACCTCCACATAATCATACAAAATAAAGATGGACCAATACTGTACTGGGTTACATTTAAACAGCCTGATTATAGTAGAAGCTTATTTCCTTCAGTACCATTATAATCTCCACCATTGGTCCCCTGAAAACAATAGGACTGGCCCAAGCCTCCCATTGGACAATCAAGGCATATTAATATTATACCAAACCATAGGCTATTTACTTGACAACTGGTGAAAAGCATAAAACAGTCGTTGTCACAGACATCCAATCTATTATAGAAACGTTACAGAAAATGTCCATTATTTATGGATATTGAGAATCCTGAAAGTAAATGTCTGTGTTAAGGCGTTAAGTGAAGCTCATTCACTGCACAAAGCTTCATTCAATGTTCTTCCTTTTGGTGGATAGCCACGGGCATGCTGTCTTTCAGTTTAATCTGACAAATTAAAATTAAATGTGAAGATGTCAAAGTGTTCCTCATGAGGACTCCAATGTGTCCAGCTGGAAGACATTGTGATTGGTCGGCGTGGTGAAGAACAGCTGCTCTTTGCCTGTGGAGCGGTTATCACAAGGACTGTGCAGCCCCAGTGTCCTCTCAAAGTCTAGCAGTTGGCCCATGAAGTTAAAGTTTGGAGAGATATTGGACTTTTTCCTCTTGACAAAGTCGTATGCATCATTCAGAGAGAGGTTGAGTCTTTGCATCAGATAGGCGACAGTGACCGTGACTGAGCGGCTAATTCCCGCCAAACAATGCACCAGGATGCCACAGCGCTTGGACCGAGCCTCATCTGTCAAAACAAGAGGATATGTTGTCAGCATGTGTTTGAGTTTCCTGAAGAAAGTGGTACATGTAAAGGAAATACTTTTGTTTACTTGGCTGTGGATGCAAAAACAGGAAGCTAGCAACAAGAAAGCTCATTTACCCCTGAATGTAAAGAGCACGACATGTGTCTAATATCCTGTTGCAGACAGACATGGCCAAACAACTGTAACCCGAACAAGAGAGTGAGCCTGAGGCCGAGTTAGCGCTGCAACATGTGAGTCTATGTAGAACACAGCCGCAGTGAGCGGCGGAAGCTGTGTTTCCTTCAGCTGCTCGTGCTCCACCACTAACGCCTTTCAAAAACTAGTTCATGACACAAAGCCATACCACACAAACAAGACAAGCGTGTGGTTACAGAGCAGCTGTGGTGAGGGTTTGTGAATGAAGGAAACACAGTACAATTAAACATGTGACTGAGGAAGCAATATATATCTATATTTATCATATATATATATATATATATATGGGTAATGAAACTTCCTTATTGGCTAGCTTAAATAAACACCAATAGTCAGAAAATACTCAACTTCACTCACCTATAAATGATATTGCTTCAGGGAAGAACTGGGACAGGTTTTCACTCCAGTGGTCCGAGATGGGGATCTGTTTGTACCTGAAGTGCCCCTCGTGCTCAAACATGTTGGGAAGGTTGGGCGTGACATTCAGGATGTACTTAATGTTATACTGGCCCAGGACATCCAGGTTAGTGGAGTCTTTGGCACAGCCGAGGTACAGATATGGCAGTATCTTCACAGGAAAAGCCGGCTGATTGTTGGGGATGGGGCTTTCCTCTGACTCTGTGGCGCTGCTGGGCTCTCTGTCGGACTCTCCGTCTGAGCAGTCGGAGCTGATCCGGAGGTTACCAAACCCCAGCACAGACAAAGGAGGAGAGGAGGTGGGACAGGGGCTATCCAAAAGGGTCTCACAGTGATCTGGGTACTCTGTGTGGAACTTTAGAAATCCACCTGAACACAAGCCAAGCACAAAGTTATAGGGAGGTTTTGTTATGCTAAACATTTTCACTATTATTGTACTGTATTAGAAAGTATATGCTCTCAGATTGACTCCACTCCTAAAGAGTTAAGTCTCAAGTCACCACTGGACCAACTCAAGGTCTCCTGACAAATACCATTCATGAAATGCATGCCTGTTCCTGCAGGAGCAAAACATGGCGCCGCCATTTTGGAATTTTAATTAAGAATCTCAGTGACGCAAACTTTTATCAGGGAAACACTTCTTGAAACAGCGCGAAGAAGACAAATATACAACATAAACTATGTGTAACAAAAGTGTAACAAGTGTACTATTCACATCCGCACAGAAATAAGGTTATAGTAGACTTAGTGGGCTTTATACCGCAGTAGTAGGAGACTTTAAACAAATATAAGGTTGTAATGAAGAGGTCAGAGAAACTGTTATTACAATAAGGACTTAGTGACCACTTTAACAGCCGTAGATGATGCTGTGTATTCATCACAGTCTATCTGACAACGGCGTATACATGACAAATGCAAATACATCACACACCTTCCAGGTAATAGGCCCTGCAGCCGTCCTCCCACAGCTTGTGCAGCAGGAGTCCCAGGACGGTCGGTGGTCCGCTCTCCTGCCACTTCACCGTGCACTCGTCGTACACAACCACCGCGTCCGTCTTGCACCGCTTCAGAAACTTCTCCTTGTCCTCGTTGTTGGATATGATAGTCCGGATCGGTATGTTGCCCTTCTTGAACCTCCGCAGCATTAGTCCCGGGATGGCCAGGTTGATGGCGGTCTCGATGTGGGATGATTCGTAAAGCTCGTGCGAGCGGCAGTCCAGCAGCAGCACCGAGGAGCCGCGGGACTCCAACTCGCGCCGCAGCCATTCCGCGCTCTGACTCGGCGCCTCATGAGACATCTCGGACTCAGTGGAACTCTACATGAAAAGCGTGAACACTTTACTACATGGTCGAGGCGGAGATCCAACTACATTTTCGCCCGAGCTACAAAGTTGCGTTAGTGCACGCGGCAGCGGCGCGCGGCGCTCGAGCCGGAGCGAAGTGATTCCAGCTCTTTTCTCTTCTCACTTTCCATCGGTCCGGCCGCGTTTCACCTCTGACCCCGGGGCACGCGCCACACTCACTTTACTCTCTATGAAGTAACACAAACGGCTTTACAACTCGTCGTGCCAAAAGCCTTTACACGTTGTCGTTTTGCCATTCCGACGCACGAGGCTGTTTCTTTGAGTTGACAGTGGAGGAACTCGAGAGGGCGGAGTTTGTTTAGAGTGATTTAAAGTCACAGCGGGACGAGCCAACTCTGCCACTAACTACTTTACACGCAACTATGTGTGTTGTTTTTGTCTGTGGCTTAGGTACAATTGCATTTATAGACAATAATCTGTAACAGCTCATTATTATTATTATTATTATTATTATTAACTATTCACACTTATATATTGATACAGCGTCTGCTTAATGTGGCTCAGTGATTCTCCAACTGTTTACGCCAAGTGCCATCAAAGAAAAGATTTGGCCTTGTGAGTGTCATTGCAGTAGTTTTAACAAAGACATTTGTCAAGGAAGGACAAAAAAGTACTCTAACTGAACCGCAGTTTGAGAAACACTGATGTAACTCATTATGTTCATAGTGTTGGATAAGAGACTGTTACTGGTATTTCAACCAGGCAGGTGTAAGTCTCCAGGCTGAAAATCCTCTAGAGCTTCACAAGTTGGGTAATACACTCGAAAGTAGGCCTGATAAAGTAAATTACCTATATGATGCTACAAATGGTCTACTACTACTACTACTACTACTATCAGCAGTTAAACCTGAGGTTAAAGTCAATAAAAAGTGCCAAGCAGCTAAGTCATGTTTAGTATGTTTATGTTGTGTATTGCACTATTTACCTGCATTGTGTAACTTTTCTGGTGCAGGGTCCGCCACCTGCTTGTCTCTATAAAGGTGTTATTGCTTTGCCTAGAATGTTCCTCAGTATGACATTAAACATATCCATTTTTGACTTATTTAATCACAATTCACAGGTGGTTTAATTGCTCAAAACCACTTTACTTATAGGTTTTCTTCTCCATAGATCTGACCTGTAACTTGGCCTGGTGTTAGATACACTTTATGCCATACAGTGGAAGATTCCAATCAACCCATTCATATTTCTATGGAGACAAGCAGGTAGCATACCCTCTCCCAGAAAAGTTACCTAGTGCACCTTTAACTCCAACTAAACCAATCTACTGTGACTCTTTTAGAATACAGTAAACACAAGACAAGTGTGTTAAAACTGTCTCAGTTTACAGAGCAAACAGTAGAACAAATTGATTTAAATATCCTGGAGCGGGGAATCTCCACTGTTTTCGTGCTGCATTACATATGACCAGAAAAAAAAAAAATCTATTTAGTATTCTGTCTGATGCAAAAACATAAAGGCCCATCTCGCTGCGCATCAATCACGACTACTGTATAAAAATATATGCATTTCCTGACCACAACATTCCTGTGGCTCACTACTGATGTGTAAAATAATACATGAAAGAGTGAATGAAGACTGGAGGGAGCTGGAGAAGCAGGGGGAGGGGGTCTAACCGTGCAGATCATCTGTCCACACACGTGAGTGGGGGAGACGCAGATGTGCCGCACGCTGGGATTAACACAGAATGAAGGAAGAGAGTTAAATCTGTGCACATTTGACTCACGCACAGCAGCCCTCAACCATGTTCAGATCATAGACACATGCACAGGGACCAGAGCAGCAGCAGCAGCCTCCCATCAACACGGTTTTCTACTGCACTGTATTCAGAGCACATCTTACAATAAGGTGTAAACAACTGAATCCAACAGTTATGATTGTTGCTCTAATGGATGAAAGAAGCTGTGGAAAAGTTAACCCACCACAATATTTATCCAACCTAGGCAGAAAAATACACAGATTGACACTAGTATTTTAATTAAATTCTACAAGTCTACGCTGTGGTGTCACCTGAAACCCAGCAATGACCTAAGAATGCCGAGAAACCTCCTCAAAAGACACTGTATTCTTTCATCTCTTTATCAATAAACATAATCCCATACGATCAGTTTTTATCACAGTAAACCTCCGACGCCATCGTTTAGATTGACGGTGCATTTCGGTGCCCACCTGAATGCTTACCCTTGCACCACCACCACCGGGGAATGCAACAGCCAACAAAGTGCTCCCAGTGATTTGGTCATGACAGAGAAGAGGAAATGGTCTGTAGTACTTGGATCCTAGGTACTCGTGTGTATCCTGGCATACCACTGTGATACTGACGTGGGCTGTAGGTAACTAGGCATAAAAGATAAAAGTGTTTCCACCCCATTCAAATAGCTTTATTGTTCCTTATCTAGGCTGTTATAAATGTAAGTAGACCGAAAGCTGGCTCTGAGTAATATAATCGAGCCTTACAGTAATGCATTTAACCATATCCTCCGATTTTGCAACATAAACAGATACTTATTACAATGAAATGCTGGTATCAATTTCATTTTTAATCTCCTCTTCCTTGCGCACAAACAATATCCTGTCCTCTTATCACTTCCATCTAGTGGTTTCTTCTGGAAGTAGTTCGCAGCAGCTGTGAGTCATTTGCGGAGGGAGGAGGCGCCTGATGGAACGGCTACTTAGCTCCCCCGGAAAAGAGAACACGTGCGCCCCCACGTGGTCGTAATGGGAACGTAAGAGAAGCGCTTTGTGAATGAACTTTAAAGATGAGCTTACAAACACGCCGCGCACGTTCCACCCATGATTCCACCACTACACACAGTCGAGTAATTGAGAGTGTCAAAAGTGGACTCATACAAGTACCTGGGTGTTCATCTGAACCACAAACTGGACTGGACTCATAACACAGACGCACTGTACAGGAAGAGCCAGAGTCGGCTGTACCTCCTGAGGAGACTCAGGTCTTTTGGAGTGACAGGGCCACTCCTGAAGACCTTCTACGACTCTGTGGTGGCATCAGCCCTCCTGTACGGTGTGGCCTGCTGGAGCAGCAGCATCACAGAGAGGGAGAGGAGGAAGCTGGACAAAGTCATCAAGAAGTCCAGCTCCGTCCTGGGCTGTGCTCTGGACTCGGTGCAGGAGGTGGGGGACAGGAGGGTCCTGGCTAGATTCACATCTATGCTGGACCATGAGTGTCACCCCCTGCAGGACACTCTCTCCGCTCTGGAGAGCAACTTCAGTGAGAGACTGATCCACCCTCGCTGTGTGAAGGAAAGGTTTCGCAGGTCTTTCCTTCCTGCTGCCGTCAAGACTCTACAACAAACACTGCTAGCCCTGAACATGTGCAATACTGATGTAACCATGTGCAATACCATCATATTCATGTGCAATACTGAATCAACCATGTGCAATACCTGTAAATAAGAGTGTTCTATTTTGTTTTTTATACGGTTTACTTACCTGCTAATAGTATTAACTAGTCTTGTGCTAGTTATTTTTACTTTATTTTTATTTTATTCTATTATCATTATTTTATTATTATCTGATTTTTTATCTTTATTTTGTATTTTTATTATCTATTTTATTTTATTTCCCCCCTCCATTCCCTATTAAGATAGGAGAGGAGTTTTGTTAATAAGAGTTTTTTGTTTTGTTCATAAGAGTTCTATTAAGAGTGTGTTTTGAAACTTCTATAATCTGTCCTTTCCTCCTGTTCTACTGCGTTGTAACAACGAATTTCCCCATGTGTGGACATTAAAGGTTTATCTTATCTTATCTTAAACACACTTTTTGTATCGCTGAATTCATAATCTTCAAAAATGCGGTTCAATGTTTCCATGCTCATACTTTGGTTTGTCATAAATAAATCAATATAAGTTATCAGTATGTGTAAGGATGGGCTAAAATGAACATCTCAATATATTTATTGAGTATATCCAACAGAAATGAGTGTCTTTAAACGTTTAAGAGTATTTACCATTATTATACCATCATTTTTTATTTTTTTATTTTTTTTTAATTGGCTCTTTTTGAAGCACTTTTTTACAACAGTATAAACAATATACTCAGAAAATCTTCATAACAGCGTTCAAGATATTATCTACATTTCAATATAGACGTTAGAAGTGTGTGTGTCAGACTTAATAACTATTACTTTTCCATACGCGTGTTGATCTTCGTGTCATGCTACAGGAGGTAACCTTTGGCCGAGGCCTGTGAAGTATGACTTTTCCCAGTCACTCATGAGGTCAAAATGAAGAGGCCGCTGGCAGAACGTGCACTCAGCTGACGAGTGGGGCACAAAGGTCAAGCCGACTGCTTTCCAAGTCTTCACCAAACAATCTGTTCATTAAAACACAGACAGGTATTTAAATTACAGCGATAAATCATGTCATCAACGGTGTGTGAATAGCAAACTGTTCACATGCACATACCGACAAAGTAGTGCATCATCTGTGGAGTGTGATGTGGTGTGGGGGCGATGCGCAGCAGCTCCTCTCCTTTTGCCACAGTTGGGTAATTAATGGCTTGAACGTAAATATTGTACCGAGACATCATGATATCGCAGATTTCCGTGTTCTTCTTTGCGTCTGCTAAAGTTATCTGACACATACAGAAGCTCGACACTGCTCAATAAGGCTGTCCTGTCCGATATCCCTCCGACAAGTTGGCCACTGTCCAGGATGTACCCCGCCTAAGGCCTGAAGTCACTGGGATAGGCTCCAGTCACCCGCGACCCCGAAAGGGAACAAGCGGTAGAAAATGGATGGATGGATGGATGTCCGATATTGAAATGAATACTTTGATATGTTCAGCTCTTTTAATGGCATTTTTTTAAACTATAAAATATAAGATAAGATAAGATAATCCTTTATTGTCCCACATGGGGATACACGATATTCAAATTTGTTGTCTTCAAAATTACTTTCACAACATTATCTAAATTTAATAATATTGAATGTGCTCGGGAAATAAATCTGCATTGTTACAAATTGTAGAGATACAGCAACAGTGGCCTTTTAATAATTGATACATGATTTTCCCTTATTATGCACTTAATATCCAATACCCTTTGTGGACAGACTTGAAATGAGAAAAAAGGAAGAGCCTCACTTATTTTGAGTGCTACAAAAACACCAGTTACTATTTATGAGACTGCTGCCTACATCCTGTTCATGGCACTGACATAATTCCTTCTACGTGTCACTTTTTCCTCACTCTGACAGGGATGATGTGGCTCGGGCAGTGGACCACGGGAAGACCAGAATCCATCAACAACTGGCGCAGCAGCGTGACACTCCTCTGATGTCTCCGCCTCAGCACTTGACCGTCTTCAGTTTTCAGGATCTCCACAGACGCCTTTGCTCCAGCCAGTAACATGGGCGGCAGTGAAGTGAAGATGAAGCAGGCGGCGTAGGACCGCACCGTGTCCACCAGGGCGGCGGTACCAGTGATGTACCCGCCCACACAGCCAAAAGCCTTGCCTAAGAGGGACACATAGGATCCGTGAGGGGTTCTTCTGAGAATGACTTAGGGTCAGACACCTTCTAACTGGGACTAAACTAGGACTAAACCTGAAAGTAAACTTGGACTAGGTCAGGGCTAAACCAGGACTAAACTAGGACCAAACCAAGTGTAGATAAGAATTAACCTGGGCTCAAACCGTGACCAAACAAGTACACGTGTGAACGCACCTTTAAACTCCAAATGTTTATATTGATTTGAGTAGCTGACATGTTTGTATCTGTTTAGTTCATGGTCCTGATATAGACTTGGTTTGGTCTAACACTTTTGCATACATTTTCCTAATTAGTATAAGTATCTAGAGATTATAAAAGAACAGGATAAAACACATCTCACTTCACTGGCAGATAATTTAGTCAGAATACAGAAACCAGTCAGAAATAATGTAGTAATAGTGATGTAAAGATAATTTAAACGTTCCCTTTTAAGTAAGTGACTCTTACTTGTGAATATTTCTCACCCAGAGTCCCAGAGATGATGTCCATCTTGTGCAGGACTCTGTCTCTCTCTCCGATGCCGCCGCCTCTGGGCCCGTACAAACCCACAGCATGCACTTCGTGCACATCCACAAAGGTCAGGGCTCCATAGCGATGTGCAGTATCACACATCTCCTCTAGGGGGCAGACAGCTCCTGGAGAAAGAGAAAATCATTCAGTTACTGTAGTTTTAAACCAAAACACATGTATAATGTGAGTCAAATATAGCAGATGTAGAGAAATGTGAGCTTGTGTATTACCATCCATTGAATGAACTGTCTCAAAGGCAACAATCTTTGGAGTGTTGGGGTCAGAGCTCTCCAGAAGCTCTTGTAGGTGGCTGACGTCGTCGTGACGAAAAACAAACTTCTTAACACCACTGTTTCGGATGCCCTGGATCATTGAGGCGTGGTTCCCGGCATCAGAGAAGATTTCACAACCTTTAAAAGTTAACACGATTAAAGGTGTGCAAACTTTTCTGGTCAGAATCAGATCAGAATGATTAAAGAACCATTATTAGTGAAAACAATTCACAAACCAAGAACTTACTTTGGCAACACAAACAATCAATAATAATAGTAAAATATGAACTAAAATAAATAAAAGGCATGTGTAAAATATGGTGTTGGCCTGTTGCCTGTTTGTTTTCATGGAGATAATTTTGCTTGGGCTGGAATGTCCCACAGTATGCCAGTAAACTTATCCCTATGGAGACAAACAGATGACACCACCAGACAAAGTTAAAGGTCAGATATCAGGAGAGGTGAGCCCGCTTACTGTAAGAATGCAAAACAATAACATTTCCATGGAGACAACAAAGTGGGAGGTTATAGAATAAAAGTAACAGCCGACATGTCAGATTGTATACTTTTCTTACCTGGAAGCATTTTTGCCAATGTAAATAACGTGGAGTCATTTGCCACAAAGCAAGAGGTAAAGAGCAGTGCGGCCTCTTTGTCGTGCAGCTCCGACAACTCATGCTCAAGTTCCACATGAAACTCATTGGTTCCTGAAATACTTCTTGTACCTCCAGCACCTGCACCGTGCTTTCTTAATGTCTCCCTGAAAACGAAACAAATGAAATAATGTCAGTGTTTCAATTCACTAAGAAACTTTAAAATGCAGTGGACACTTTCTACTCACATAGTGGCCTGAATAACCTTAGGGTGGCGACTCATGCCTAAATAATCCTTACTGCACCACACAGACACGTCCCTCTTGACATCTGAAGAGCAGTTCTCCGCCATTGGGAAAGACGCGGCGCTCCTGTTGATGGTCTTAAAAATCCTGTATGTGTGGTCATCCTTCTTGTTCTGGATCATCTTTGTGAAAAACGTCTCATAATCAAAGGTGATATCTGTCAAGGTAAAATCTTTCAATTCATGAATGATCAAACAGTGTACGTTAAGCAGTCGTGTAGTCACCTAAAAACGGTTTGTTCTTCAATAAATGCGCTTGGACAGAAGATTTTAAGCTGCGTTCCACAATCACTGAATCTGCTGGATGATATTTACATTCTTTTTTTTTACTTTTTAGCTTTTAAGTTACTTCCGATCCACAAAACAAAGCATGAGTTGCAGACTGTACCATGCACATCTTCTTGCAGCTCCTGACTGGCCTCTTTGATGACTTTATTGTATTCCTGCAGCATCTCTGTAGCAAAGAACGGACATTTGTTGCTAACATTTTGTACATCTGCGAGAACGCCACTCCCTGGAACAAAATACATTATAATGACTTAATAAAAACATACATCCATTTGATTATGTGGGATGAACATACCATCATTTGTTTTTTGAACAAATGCTGGCAAAGGACAGAAAGCTTTGGTCCGTCGTTGGCCTGAGCACTTCATCATCAGTGGACATTTGTTTGCAGTGGTCTTCAGTAAAAAGCTCCAATGTGAAGTATTTAATCCAATTGTGAGAAATGGACACTTCTGGACTAATCTAAAAAAAAAAAAAAAAAAAGTAACAGGTTTGTGCGTAAGACATATTTAAGTCAAACATTATATTTTATAGAGCAAAACATCTTGCTTTACCTCGACACATCCCGGTCAGCTTTGAAGTAGCTGCAGAAAATTGCCTTCCGAAACATGTCTGATCACATTAAAATGAGGCCCAGCAGCACCTGTGAGGATGTTAACGAGAACGGGCCAGGACTGACTCACACACTCCACGGTCAGCTGGGCTTGACGTGCGGAAAGAGGCACGGCTCACAAGAGGAGTGTCCACTGCTGGAACTACTGACCACAAACAAGTGACAGGAGCCATCTGTCTGCACAAGTCTCACAACACAGCACGCCTTTGGCACACACACACACACACACACACACACACACAATGGAATGAAATCTTGTACTTGTACTTGAATGCCAATATTGTACTGAAATATTCCTGGAGCGCAGTACTTTTTCAATAGATTGCTTTTTGAAGTAACCAACAATATCTGTATCATATCCACTATATTTGACATGATTAAAAAAAAGAATGTCTGATCCTTAATCCATCTACGTAAGACTTGTTTTAACATGATCTTCACAGATACGCAATTGCATTAGTAGCATTTTATTGGGTGAAAATAATTTAACTTCAAAATGTACCTCAAGTTACGTTTGTTTGAAAAGGTAAGATCAAAAACAGAAAGTAAAATCCATGACCCAACAAATCAAGCCATATGCTTTTCACTGTCAGTCCACAAGATGGCGCCACAGCGCTTACACCCAGCCGCCGTAGCGCAGCTTGTTTGGCAGGTAGATGTTGGTGAGGAAATCTGGGGCAATGTGGACCAGCGACTGGATCTCTGCCTTCACCTTTGTCTGCTGCATCAGTTCAATCTGTAACCAAACAAACCATATGCGATGTGAGATCATAGACTCACTTTTGCCTAAGGTATACAGCGCATGTATAGTGTCTTTGGGTCTCATGAAAAGCGCTATACACGTGTTATGTATTTGTATTATTAGTCAAATCTATTTTAAACGGTGAAATGTGTGGGAACTGCTCTGGGAAATGCTGAATTGCCCTGTGGGGTCGATAAAGCTTTCTTAATCAGAATGACCTCACCTCTTTCTGCCAGTCCGGTTGGTTTTTAACGTAGGGCCTTTTGAGGAGACTGTTGAGCTTGATTCCATCGTTCTTCGTGAGAGGAATGAGAGCGTCTTGAGGAACCTGCAACCTGATCATCAAAAACAATTCAAATGTTCACCTCAACCAACCCAAGACTTTTGACTAATGTATGTAAATTGTACATACTTAATGTATCTAAATTGGTTCAGAGAAAACTATATACTTAAAATGCACTCATGGACTCAAATGCACACAAAACGTAGAGCAACAGCAACAGAAACCAAAACAAACAACTTAAATATCCCCAGAATATAATCCCAATTAGAGGCAGACAGAGGAAATAGGAAGTAGCAAATGTTGAGTCCAAACCTCTGGAGGTCAGAGGGGAGGAGGCCTAGCCACATCACGCTGGGGACGGTCAGACTGCGAGCCTCAAATGACATCGACTGTGGAAAAACCCATGCAACACACACACACTTACACATACGCTCGAATCAAATGCAAAGCAGAGAGCTAAAATAAACAGGCAGCTCTTTATTCTACATCATGTGGTTTTGGCCAACACATGTTCACAATATAGAAAATAAACAACGGTGATTACAAACAGTGGGGCAATGCCAGCCAGTCATTCAACTATTTCACTACAGAAATGTCACTTGAAATAATCCGGACAAGACGATTGGTTCCCACTAAAAAAGGGGGCATAATTACACAGCGCTCATGCAGACGGACACTGAACAGGGCACGACGAAGAACTCACTTTGGATCCATACTTGTAGATGCACATAATCTCGATGCCTGGGAGACACAGAAGCGGCGCAATCACTGACATACCAGAGCAATTACCCCCGCGCAGACGTGTAGCGGGGCTTTGGAGAACAAAGTGAGGCGTTACACATGTGTCCCCGCCACGCAGAGGGGAGGAAACAGAGGTAGGAAAGCCGAGCCATCCTGCGTTTGAGACAGACCACAGCGGCGGAAACGAGAGCCAGACGAACCACAAATGGTTTCGGGGGTCTTAGCGACACATGCGAGCCCACAGTTTGAGATTTAAAGAGATTAGGGTCTGGAGTTTTGTATAATTGTGTCATTTATCACGGGCTGAAAAGTGAACAATGTTTTTATGAGACACAGAAATTATGTAATATAAGAATTATGTAAAAGTATGTCTTCAGATGAGATGAATATAGCCTTGTCACGATAAGTACTGCATTGATTTACCATTCAATAAATACTCGATTTTATTGTGTGTACTTTTTTCTCTAATGTATATTTTGTTTGTGTATACAATTCAATCTGAGCTTTAGAGAGTCAAATAAGTAGCTTCTATGACAAATTATAGACACTAACTATTGACTAAAGTGTTTTGTTCAGTCAAAGATATTGTACATTTACAGGGATTCTGCACATTTTTTAGTTATTATCAGAGGCTTAAAGTTGTGTCAGTATTATTGTTTATGTTGATATTTTGATGTTACAGTAGCTATACATCGCACTTAAAATGTGTTACTGTGACAGGCCCAGATTAATAATAATAATAATAATAATAATGACATTACTATTATGGCAGCTAACATGCATTTTCTATGTGCTATTTTTTTTTTAATTTAAGGACATAGCATTGGACGAACCAGATGCAATGTTTTAAGTGTTATAGGAGAATATGCTAATTTTCAACACCTGTGCATAGGGCCAATTTAGAATTGCCAATTTTACCTAACACATGCATGTCTTTGGACGGTGACGTGATCATGTGATGTTGGACTGGTCCGGGAATCGAACCCAAATGATCTCCTTTTTGGGAGGCAAGAGTGCTAACCGCCTTTGCCACCGTGCATAATGTTATAATTCTTTTGTACTTTGGCAAAATGTATTTAATATTGTTTAACATTGGTATTATTTGATACTATTATTATTTTGTACCATTCCATTTGCTCTTTGTCATCCAAAACTATTCTTATTTAGTCATTTGAGCGTTACTCAAGTCATTTCCCATGTGGATTAACAAGGTTTGTCTAATTTACAGCCAGATTTATTCAGCCCAACATTTATAGCAGTATCCCCTCCCAAGCGTATTAGTTGGTGCATGTGTGAGAGTACCATATGGGTCGGCGTCCACCAAAGCGAAGATGGGGACGTGCAGCGTGTCCCAGAGCTTTCTCACCATCAGCCGGCTGTTCACATCTGGGACTCCTTTGCCCTGAGTCACACAAAGCACCTGTAAAGCCACGGCGAAGCAGGCGGCGTGTTTAAAGCGCGTATTTAAAGGCGACACGGCGAAGGGATTAGCTCACCGTAATCATGATGCAAGGTGCCAGTTTCCCGCACAGGTCGTCATCCAACAGTCTCTGAAATGTTGCATCTTTCTCCACGATTAGGACGAATTTGGCGGACGATACAATGTCTGTAGTTTCAGGAAGAATACAAATTATTATTATTATAACGGGTTTTAAGAAAGCATATGTTTTTGACTTTGAAGGGTGTAAGGATACTTTTTATTCCGCTGATGTTTGATGAAACCGGATGGGGCTAAAAACAGAAAAAAAAAAGCATAAACATTAAAGCCGCTATATCTAAGGGCAATTTTTTGATTAGTTCTGCAATTTATGTTTCAATAATAGGACTATTTTCCAACTTTTTAAATGCACTCAGGAGAATTGACCTAAGAATTTACAAACTAATAAATAATCTGAACATGTCTGCACAGATCGAAACAACATTAACATCATTAGCCTCATTTTCGTAATAATCATCCTAAATTAAAATGACTACTAAACTAACCCCAACATTGGCATATTAACAACCCTTGTCCGTCTCCGTTAAAAACAACAGGACTATGAAGTGTTATGCCGTCATTTAAAAGCCAGTAATAACAGAAACAAACATGTATAGCGTGGACAGATGAAGTAAAGTGTTGTTTACTGCGGCGCTGGAGCGACAGTCAACCCTGGACCCGTCTTCCTCCAAGTAGCAGAGGTCTCCTGTGATCAGCCCTTTGGACGTGGCCAACTTAACACACAAAAGTCAGTAAGTACTAGAGGTTACTTCAACATAATATTACTCAAGTAGTAGTAAAAAGCAACGGAAACGCAGAGATTATGCGCCGGTAAGTAAGAATAATTTGGGGGAAACTACTACTCGAGTAAAAGTTATGTTAAAGGCGGTATGGACGATTTTTCGGCGATTTGAGAACGCAGGCGGAAGTGCGCATGTGCACTCCCCCGTGCGGACTGATACAACACACACGTGCGTTTGTTTATTAGCGCAACGGAGCGCATCGCATCTCTCGTCTCCCGTAGATTTCTGTCCACTTCTGCGTCAGCTCGAACTGTCTTTCTCCGTCTTCATTTTGCCCCGTACACTGAGGGAACTATATTATGATAGATCCATGCGCTTAGGCACGCGGAAACGTGGGGACGAACCACACGCGGCTGCAGGTGAGCGGTAGGTGCGTTTTATGATTGATACGTGGCAGGATAAAATGATTTATCCACGCCACGAGGAAATATGATAAAAAATTTGCTGAAAAAAATCGTCCATACCACCTTTAAGTAAGTGGACGCAGCTACGGATTTATAATTTTAAGTCAGATCACTTTTGTCACAGACTTACTCACTGTGGAAAGAGTTACAACTTTTACTAAAGTAAGAGCGTACTGTTACTCAAAACAAAGTAGGGGTGAAAAGTAAACTGCAAGAAAATTACGCTTGAGAGTACTTCTGTTGAGCAGATGTCACCATGGCAATTTCCACGTCGCACGAAACAATATTGGAAGCATAGTTTGGTTACCACATGCAAGGATCTCCGAGGAACCTTAAGCCAGCAGGAGATATCGTCCACAATGTGATCCACTCTGTCCTGGGACCTGAACAGCTGCGTGTCGTTGTAGTAGATGTCTCTGCGGGGATACGACATTTTTATTCACACCATTTCACCTAAATATGTCAGTTTGTGGGACTAACGGGAGTCCAGTACCTCTTAGTAGCGTACGAGTCGCTCACTATTAGTCTGTAAATCACATGGAGGACCTTGACTATTTGTGCTGCCAACAGAAAACAACAGAATTAGGATCGTCGTCGAATGTCCAAACTTTTTAACAGGAGAAAACGCTAAATTCTTGTGGCGTACCGACAGTAAAGATGTGTTCAGCATGTTTTGTGTGTTGTGAAATTGTCTTTCTTTAAAAAATGCCTGAGTCATAGCATCTTTTGCACTTTACAGATGGACTCTATTTGGAAAAAGTATCTAATGGTGAGAAATGTATTAGTTATTTTGAAAGGATTGAGTTCATTGGGCTTGTCATGAGAGCAAATGTTGAGGTGTGACAGATTATTCCAGACAATATCACAATAAACGATAATATAGAAGCTACTTTATGCCACAATGACCCTAAAGCAGGATAATCCCTGTAAACCCTTTAAGAACAATTAAAAAACATAATAAAAAACAAGAGCTGCAATAAACAAAAAGCAGAATGAAACACCCAAGTTGTTAGTTAGAATCATTAACGAGTCGTAGAGTTTAATTATTCCACTCTGCAGCTTATGAAGTTGCCTAAAACATCAAAAATATAAATAAGATAAATACTGAGCAGAAAAAAAATACTGTTTTAACTTTCATTTCATTTCAAACTTGTTTCTAAAGATTTAAACTAAAGGGTTTAGTAAGTTTAATAAATAATAATATAATAAGATCATATCGAAACACAGGGTCATTTATTTTTCTGCCCGAGACATTATAACACATTACTTAACAAATTAAAAATTGACTAATTGTGGACCATTCTAAGTGAGATTTTGAGGTGATTGCGATTGCAGCACCGGTTCCTTCTCACCAAACTTTGTGATGGACGCCGGGGAGTCACTTCTGACGGCACTGAAGGTGGTTTCTGAATTCATCTGCAGTCCAACACTACTGTCGAACCTGGAGCGGGACCAAAGAAAACCCAGAAGGAATATAAACAAACTTGTGTGCTGAGGAAAATTAGATCCACCACCTGAAAGGCACCCGGAAAAATTCCCACCGCCTCCGGCAACCTGTATTTAAAAATGCCGAGCTAGAATGCGTTTTAAGTTGCAGGGGAGGTTTGATTTAAACAAGACTAGACAGCGTGTTTGTTCAGAGCATACTGCCTCGAAGTGTGTGCGTTTCAGTCTCTTATCAGATCGTTCAAGGAGGAGGAAGTCATTTGATCTTAAAGGCTAATGCTAAAATTAGTGCTTTTACCACTTGGGTGTCTGCAAAGGCTTGAGACGCCTCTTGATCAAACTGAAACAGAGCAGAGTTGTGCGTTTGAAGAACATTAAACGTCCTCTTGTGTGGCCTGACCTCCCGGGATGACAAAGTAAATGTTTGTTTCTTTACACAACACGTCTGCTCGTGTTTTACTTTTAAAGGCAGTGGATTACACGTGTACGAGGACTTTGTGACGGTACGAACCCGACGTTGTTCCAACTGGACCTGTTGGGCAGTGACAGGACGGGAGCTTCGTCTTTGGACAGACTGGTCACCATCTTCAGGATGATGTTTTCAATCAGGGCTAAAATGTCACAGCTGCAAGTGAGAAATAATACACAGATGTTGGGTTGAGCAATCTCAAAAACAATATTCAGACAATATTTTAACAACGCACCAGGAATGTGCTTAAATGTGCCTCTGAATGTCTTGGTTGAGGTTCAAGTATCACACAAAACGTGAATGGACCATGCATTTAACCACAAAAAAAGCAGAGATATCACTTTATAACCTTGTTTGTGAGATGACACTTACATATTGCCATTTTGGCCTATTAAAACCTTTATTCATAAACATGTCAAAACTTCTATATATATCCCCCACCTCTCACTCACATACTAATTATTGGCTACTAATGTGAATACTGATTAATTCTAATGCAAAGGGCTTAAATTATTCATTTCTGGACATGAGACCACTGTGCAGTACTCTTACCTCGTCTATCAACAAGTCAGGTACTATCTACCAGTCCTGACCATGGAGTATGCTCGTAAACTCATTCACTTATAATTATAATAATTATACTGTTAATTAGCCATGGCTAGCGTGGCCTTTACTCACTGGCGTCGTTCTCCATCTGTTCTCTGGACTGTCATCAGTTCTGAGTTGTTTAGCATCTGTGTGCGAAGTTTGTCCATTTCTATGAATAGTTCGGCATTTGAGGAAGCCATTATTTTACTCCACCAAATGAAACTGATGGTGCAGCGCGTGGAAGAGACGGAAGTGCGTCCGGAGTTTCCCGCGCTTCGCCTCGTCAAAAGAACGCACTGCGCAGGCGCAGAAATAGCACGTACCACGCACGTGCGCTGTGGTTCAAACTTCTATGAAGGGTGTTATTCATGGATCTGCATATTGTTGCCAGGTAAAGGCCACTTATGTGTTGAGCTCATGGATCTATTATGGCTTAGCTTAAAGCCGATATGCAGCTACCAGCTAGCCTTTATCAGGCCTAAATGACTAAAACAGCATTTATATGATTATTATATTTTCTTCCTGACAAACATACAATTTTGGCATCATTATGTTCTTTGTATAATTTAATCAAGAACATTTATTTCTATTACAGGAAAGGGTTCCATGCCAGCAGATGTCTTATCCCATTGTTCTTCAGCTAAAGGTTAGTCCCGCAGTGTGTGCCAGTGAGTGTTTAATGGACTTACTTGAGCTTATTATTGTGGTGCTAAGGGAAATCACTTTGTGGTATTCAGTAATAAGACCCTTTACAAGAGCTTGCTGTTACATGTTCAAAGGTGTGTCTTCTGAATGAGTGAGTGTTTCAGTTTGTGTCCTTCATGTTTGGCTTAATCAAGTTTTATGTCTGTAAATGCACTTAACCAATTTAGTAAGTTAGACCACAGCAATTACCCAGCCGTAAAAGGAACAATGTCAATTCATGCTTATAAACCTTTTATTTCAATTATTTAGCCTTGTTTTTCTTTAACATGACATATAAATTAACATAAGGTGACTTTAACTTATTCTCTATATCAGCCAGTCTGGACACCAACATTGTCCTGCCAAGTTTATTGATTGTAAAGTCTTGAAGAGGGTATCAACATGATTGACCTCACTGTTTCAAAACGTCTGTGTACAGCCCTCATTATGAAGCACTCAATCACTCCAAGCACCCACCTTTAGGAGCTGTCAGGCCTGCTGTGTGTGTTTGCAAAGGCACTATAATGTTTCCCTGTCGGTGTGAATACCTGGACGGAGTGTGTGGGAGCAGGATCTAAAGCGAAAACTCTGTGCCCCTGACCTAACCCTGAATATTTCCTAATGAGCAGCTTTTCCAAAGGTCCTCTTTTTTCCCCTGAGTGACTTTGACAAGCTCCTTCCGTAGTAATGGCTCTTAATTTCTGAGTAATTGCTATCTCTAGGCAAGGAGCGACAACCCCTCACCCTGGCTAAAACTAATGTTAACACAGGGGACCACAGGTTGGCTGGGTTCTTATGAAGTCGAGACCCCTGCTGCTTGTTTGGTCCGAAAGAGATTTGCGTGGAGTGTGGGGCCTTAACCCGAGCAGACAGAGTGCGCCGAGTCATGCGCTTGTCTCGAGATGAGTGTTTGTTTCATGACCAAGGGGGGTACGAAGGGGAGGAGAGGGAGGCTGAGGGGTCAGAGGGAAAGGAGTAGGGGGGGACCATGCTGCAGGTGAGAGGGATTAGCTGCTGCTAGAGGCCCAAAGAAACTAAATACAGATCTGTCAACCTAATCCTCACAAATAGAAAACAGAGGCGCCCTCCACTTCACAATCCACATAGTTCTGCACTTCTACCTCCTGCCCCTCCCCTCTTCACTCTCCACCCCAGGCAGCTTCTTCTTTCTCTTCTGGTTCTCATCAGGTTTTGGCCAGAACCCGTCTGCCTTATTTCTCTAATGGCTCCGTATCCACTAAAGAGGAGCTGACTGATCACCCCGCGCTCCTGTGTGAGTGACAGCGCAGCACAGTCTTATTGAGTGATGAGAGCAAGAGTCAAAAGGGCAAAGGCAGTTAGAGGAGAGACAAACATCCAAATGGGACTATAGGGCCTACAGCTGCGTAGACCTGGACGGAGCTTTATCAGGTGCTCGCACCTCAGTAATGGAGGGTGATAAGTACGTGGTGGGGAAAAGAGACCAGCGCCGTGTCAAGCCTGGACTCACAAAGACAACATCCTGCCATCGATAAGGCAAATTGGTGTTTTTTAGATTGTAGGTGATGAGGTAATTCTCCCAGATGAGATAAATCCCGATTGGTTACATTGTACTCGCATAAGAAATGAAAGCTAAAATATTAAAATGATCAAATGTTGAACCTGATTATTTCTATTGGCGACTAGACCCTTGAACTCTCTACAGAAATATGCATTATGGTATTCATTTTAGCCTCCTCGGTCTACATAAAACATTCTTGTCCTATATAACCATTGAGCATAAGCTAAATAAGCTTTTATAATTCTAATTTATTATTAACCTATAACATAATGTAGATTATTACCTTGCATTTTGTTAATTGACTTCTGTTCAAATCCAATAAGCACCGTAACAAGCAGCCGATTTTCATTTTCGGGATTTGTTGTTGAAAAATTGCTACGTTTTTCAATATGATCCGGAGTCAGATTGTGTAAAGATGTTTTAATTTTTGAAGAATAAAAATATATACAAACATGAAACATCAAACAAAACGTGACCCAAGAAAGATAAACAGAAATAAATCAAAAGACATCCCACAAATCAATAAAAACGAATACACAACTGCTATTGTTGTTAATGACTCCTGTTTGATCATTGTGAATCAAGTTCGGGAATAATTCATTAATAATGTTCCATTCTTTTGGACATTGAGGTGTATAAATGGTGTCTATATGGGGCACAATCCAATCGGTCCTTCCCTTCTTTTAGTTTTCCTAAGTGCCCATTTAAAGTTACCAAAAGGAGAGGAGTTGTCTTTTAAAGCTTTATACCACTCTGAGGTGAACACATCGCTCACCAGAGTCATTTCAGCACCTCATGTTTTATTTTGTTCTTCTGACATAACAGGCAAAGTAACGGTGTCCAGAGAGGAATTTATATCATCCTCTTTATCATCTGGAATTTTTGGAAAATGTTTTTTATAAAAGGATTCAAACGTTGATTGAATTTGGTCTTGTTTAGTTAAGATTACATCATTTTGCCTGTTCCGTATTTTAAAAATTGTGCTTTCAGCTTGTTGTTTTTTAAGTTTCCAAGATAGTACTTTCGAAACATAATATCTTTGTTTGGTAAAGAGCATTATCTTAACTATTTCCTTTGAAGTCAGATAATTCATTTCTCCTCATATCTTTTTAATTTCTTGTAGCATTTTAGGATCGCCGCCTCAAATGAGGGTTTCCTCAGAGTGGGTTACGATCAGGTCAGTGACATCAGCATCGGAAGCAACATCACTCCTTGGTGGCGCATTCAAAATTCAAAAGAGTGAAAACCTTTCCATTAATATTCCCCTTAACCAGTACATACCTGCCTTCTTTATCTTAACATTCAAAACTCTGTTCAAAAACAATTCGGTTTGAACTCAAAATTTCAACTCCCCTTCTATGTTTGCCTTTATATGATGAATAATAGTAACAGAATTTCATTTTTGATAATCAGCATTATTCAAATGTGTCAAGAACCATAGGAACACAAAACCACTGAAAGCGTAAAATAGAAAACAATCGGGTTCTGACGTAAACAAGAAAAAAAAAGTTAAATAATAAAATCATGTCACAATATCTTCAAATTAACAGAAATGTATCACCATGTGACAACAACCCGAACTCAGAGATGGAGTTACCTTCTTGGTAACTCCATCTCTTGTGTTGTTTAGTTTTCTGTGTTTTGCATCTTTCTTAAGTGTACCTCTGCTTTTTGTTTTTTTTTCTGAGCTCCTGATGTGGTTGAACCTTTGCTGTTGTTGGCAAACCTCGTATTGAATATCTGGAGCAAAGACGTGCTTAGCTTTATACTGGAGGTACCTTTAACCCTTGCAGCCTTCATGACACGTTCCTTCACACGATCGTTAAGATCATTATCAGGCCTCGTGGTTTATCAGCTGCTGGTCTTGATGTGCCCAGGCGATGTTTCGATTGTGATGGGAGGGACTTTGACCCCTGAGCCATCAAGGAGCTCAGGAATATTCCTCTCCAAAAAACTATCTGTATCCTCTCCCTCTTCTCCCTCCGAGACCCACACAAGCCGAAGGTTAGGACGACGAGATCTAGACTCCAAATCAGGATCTTTTAAAAAAAATTCTCCAGCGTTGTCACCCTGGCCCGCAGCGCCTCCATCTCAGTCCTCACTGCAGATCATCCATACCATCTGAAACACACTGCTCATCTTCATGTTCTTCCTCTTTGGGATTAGGCGGGTCAAACAATGATTTTAAAGCCAAGTTTTGCAGCGGCGGTGAGAGGTGCTTCTGCTCTAAGCATGTGTGTGTATGTGTATATATATATATATATATATATATATATATATATATATATATATATATATATATATATATATATATATATATATATATATATATATACGGTATTTGTACAGGACAATGCAGGATTACTCAAACGTAGACGAATCAATCCAAATATTGTAAAAAAGTTTATTTGACATTCTATCCGTCTTGTTTAAGGCTAAACGTCACTTAAAGTATTTTTGTCTGTAGGTGATAATCGGTATTACTGATGACTCCAGCCGACCATGTGGGAGATCGACGCTTCTGGATCCACTGAGCACCTGATGAATGCAGGTATGAAAGGACAGAGGTACTAGATAGACCAGATATGAGGCCTAGTATTGCAGAACTTCTATTTCTGTAAACATTGTAAGAAAATAAAACCATTAGCACAGTAAAGTACATTTTACAGTGAGGAAAAAAAAAAATAACCAGTATGTGTACGGTATTTTCATAAAAGCTGGGGTACCTGATTTTCAAACCATGAAAGGAGGAATTGTTTATTTTTCCGATCCAAAGTTTTCATCTGACAGGACATGCAATGCTTTAGAACAGTTTGTTAAAATACAGCAATTAGGACCTCCAAAGCTCAATCTAGCGCTGCTTACGGCTCTGACTTCCGAGTTGGTGAAAAATAAAATACTATTACTACTACTTTACTATTAGAAGTAGATAGCATGCAATATATATATATATATATATATATATATATATATATATTATGGAGCGCCATAACCAGGTGGCTGGCATAGTGTACAGAAACATTATGCTCAGAGTACGGGCTGGAGACCCCAGGACAAAGTGGGAAACACCTCCAAAGGTGGTGGAGAATGACAAGCCAATGGAAACATCCGCAATAAGGAACATGAGAAACTAGAGAAATACCAAGGCCTCAGAGAAGAGCTGGAGAAGGCCTGGAGCGTGAAGGTATCGGTGGTGCCCGTGGTGCCCAATCGGAGCACTTGGGGCAGTGACCCCCAAACTGGAGGGATGGCTCGAGCAGATCCCAGGAAAAACATCAGACATCTCGGTCCAGAAAAGTGCAGTGCTAGGAACAGCAAAGATACTGGACAGAACCCTCAAGCTCCCAGGCCTCTGGTAGAGGACCCGAGCTTAAAGGGGGAGAAATAGAGACCACCCGCGGAGGGTGAGAAAGTTTTTATATATATAAATATATATATATAAATATATATATATATATATATATATATATATATATATATATATATATAATGCATAAAATAAAAATCATTTTAAAGCTACTTTACCTCCCCCTCTCTGCCTTTCTTCTTCTGTCTCACAGATGTGCCTCACATGAGGCCCCTGGAACTGTGAGACACCAGAAAGGAACATTAAACAGCTCAGCTCCACCTGGTCAGGCTGTTTTAACAGGCAACAGGTTGAGCAGCAGGCACATTGTGGAGTTTAGCTGTGGGCAGATCTGGGCAGACAGCGCGAGAGAGGAAAGAATCTGTTCCTCCACCCTCTCCTGTCTGTGCACCTCCACCTCACACTGCTTTATGTGAAGGTTGTTTTACCCTAAAAACTTACTGTAGGCTCTCCTCGTCATCTGTCTCCCGGTCTTCAAAGCACTGCTCCTGCTGTTCTTTGGGGCAACACATGAAATAAATATTAATCTGACCTCTGACCACATGCTACCAGCTCCTAAACAGAGATAACTGGTGCGATGTGTGCGATGCAAAGACATTATGATACAAATACAAAACCTTTTTAACATAAAACCATTGACCATTTCACTGTTTATAAAGTGTCCCAAAAAATAAATACATTTTTAGAAAAATGTTTTTGTGTTAGGATCAAGTAGTAACATTTAATAGCCTGGTGTTTGGACTTTTATCATTCATCAAAATGGACTTGAAATGCTGTTGACAATTACATAAAAAGGTATTGTTATAGTATCATGTTTTTTTGTGATAGCATGATTGTTTTTTTCCTAACACTGTGCAAGCCTAACAACTCAAACACTACTTTGATCTGCTTATTTGTTTGCAACGCACCCACGCGGCCTCAGCTTGTGCCCTGCGTTTACCGAGACCGTCGCTGCAGCCCATGGAGGTCCAAACAAAGAGAGGTCTGTTCCCTATTGTCCTGCCCGGAGCTGTCAGCCCCTCTTTGGGCACAGCCTCAGTGAAAGGCTGGGGTTGCCGGAGGATAAAACGATTTGGGCTTAACCTCTCCGACTCAACAGCGATAAGAGGAAACTAGGTGAGGGATGTCAAAGACGGGAGAGAAAGAGAAAGCATGCACAATGTAAAGTTATTGCTGGATGCTTTTAAGTCCTCTGTCGGAAACGGCTGTAACGTAAACACCTGCGGCCATTAGCTGATTCAATCTGAGAGGCCGGATGAGGCTGTTTATATGTTACAGGCTACTACTGAAGGGCCGGTTAAGACAAAGTAGAGCATTAGGTATACACAGTGAGTGACGGAGGGCAATGTGCGCTTTCAGGCTTTTAACCAGTGGAGTGTCTTTGAAGACCTCAAACGAGCAGGAAGGTGAGGTAAGTGCAGAGGACCCCGACACACGCTCTGCCTTCCCTCTTCTGTTTGCAATCACGTCTTAATATGTCTGGCGGACTCCCCTTGCTGTGGCATTGAAGTCCAATTTTACTGTCATAAAAATCACCTGGCGAGCTGCAGGCCATAGACTGAAACATCTCAGCCACAAGTCAGACGTTGAGTTCTGGGTAAAGCAGTTTGTTGATTGTTTTGCTGTTTTGTGCGTGGGTCGTCTGAAAGCCGCCCGTTAGTGTGGAGAGAGGGTCAAGAGCGCTCCATTAAAGTGCGGTGTTTAAGAGGTGCTGGGGCCTGGGCGGGGGAGCAGCTGCCAAACATGTGCTCCCCTGCTCCTCATCTGCTCATTGTCTGTGCATCTTTTCCTGTCACACAAATCCCCTTCATCCACACGCACAACTTCAAAAGATGCTATGGGATGTAGCACCGTTTGAGCGGCTTTGTTAAGCAAATAACATTAAAGATGCACCGTGTAACTTCTTTAGTGAAATGTTCACCACCTTCTTGTCTCTTGGAGGTATTATTGGGTATTTTTTGTCTGTTTGGATTCAAATGTACACTAAAGTGCGGCAGTGTAGTAATACATAGTGTAAAACAGTGCAAACTAAACAAACAATACAAAATATTTTATATAGTCTAGTCCTCCATCCATAGAGACAAGCAGTGGCGTGATCAGGCCAGGTCAGATCTGTGGAGAGGCGACCCGGCATACGGTAAGAATACATATGTTTAAAGGTGTTTTTGAGCACACATAGTAATATTGACAGTCCAGACAAGACAAGCAGGTGGCGGACACACCCCAGCAGGAAAGCAGCGCACCTTTAATCATTCAGCCACGTGAACTTCGATCTTGCACCTGCACGAGAAACGTAGGCTGTTTTTCAGTTTCAACATCATCAAACAACGATTATATTCCATTATTCCATTATGAATGCAAACATCTGCACCACTCTGAGCGCTATTAAAGTGACACCACGTGCGCCTCTATAACAAACTATGACACAAATGCCTCTCTAATCCACGTTGCGTTTCGTACACAGCGCCCCGGGACCTTTTCCGATCGGCAACAAAAGCCACTACGAAAACCACAAATCCTCTCTCTCCCTCCCTCTGCTCCTCTGTCTCTTTCCCCCCGCTCCTCCCAACTCAGAGCGCCTCCTCGCAACTTCTTCTTACCTCTCCCGGTGTTTTGGACGCACACGCTCCGCTCGGCACCAGCGCGTCCGCCTCCGGGGTCGCGCGTCAAGTCAGTGAGGTTCGCGCGCACAACACTTGGCGAATGAATCGGGGAATCGACACGTGAGTTTACGTCGATGCGTCGTTCGGGACAGCTTCAGGGAACATGCGGGCGCCACACTGACCATGGGACATCACTGAGCACATGCCGCCTCTGCCCCCAAGTTGCTCCCAAGTTCAACATCCACGTCGCCCCAACGCCTTTTCGCCGAAGCGCAATTACGCACGTTCCCAGCCATGGCACCGGTGTGGGACAGACGCGGGCCCGCTCTGCTCCTGCTCTGGAGCTACTGCGTCCTGGCGGAGTCGGCGTTCACGAACTTCACGCTGGACAACGAATTCCACTCGAGTTTCATCCACCGCCGCCTGAAGAGCCAGGAGCGCAGAGAGATGCAGCGGGAGATCCTGTCGATCCTGGGGCTGCCGCACCGGCCCCGGCCCCACCTGCACGGGAAGCACAACGCGGCCCCCATGTTCATGCTGGACTTGTACAACGCGATCACAACGGACGTGGAGGGGAGATACTCGTACCCGTACAAGCCCGTGTTCACCACGCAGGGGCCCCCGATAGCCAGCCTGCAGGACAACAACTTCTTGAACGATGCAGATATGGTCATGAGCTTTGTCAATCTCGGTGAGCAGCATTTCCCCCCCCCCTGTTTTCTATAACTAAATCACAGCTGTGCAAATGTCAAAACACGCGGTTGTCTTTCTGATTGTACTGTGTGATCCACAGCTGCTCTGATAGTCCATAGAAGAACATGCGTTTCCATAACCTGGGTGCAGTTCTCCGCTAATGTGCAGGAGTGTCACATTCCAGTGTTTCTCTCTCAAACAGCCTTGCAATCAGCTAAAGGCTCAGGTGCTGGAGCTTCAGATGCAGGACTAATATGTCAGCCACATGTTATCTAAAGAATGAGCAAGTCAACAGCAGATAGGTTCAAAGTGCACCCTGACTTCCTTAGACTATGAACATGATTTCTTTAGTTTACACTTTATACTTTTGGTTCATTAACATACCGTAATATTGCACGGACTTATGTTTCTTTGGGGCACATTCTTGGAAGTGCTTTTCGATGGCTCAACACCAGATATGTATTATCTTTATATTTCCACATAAACATTCTTATCAATGTGTTTATTGATGCCAATTGGCTTTAGGTGATAGAATTACCCGAGTGCAAATTAACACAGCATTTGGAAATAGTTAGATAGTGACATTGTACCTGTCAGCTTTAATAAAAAAAAATAAAAAAAATCTTTACACTACTTGTGCTGCGCAGTTTACTTCTAATATTCCAATTTTGACAACATTTAATTTAAAAGTGGAAAGAGAAATACTTACTATTACTAAGTAAATGTACAGTTACACGGCTAAAATACTCTCAATTACAAGGTTGTTTATTTGGATTCCCACCAGGAAACAAAAAGCCACAACTACAACTACTGCTGCCAAATTTGTGTTTGTGTATAAATCTAAAGTACACATGCAAAATTATCTTATAAGTATTTTATACAAAACTCAAGTTATTAAACATTTTAAAGCTCAATTAATGATGGCAAATCAGAGCAGACAATGTGGTGTCATTATGTGATGTTTAGAAATGAGCAGAGACAACATTGAGACAGCTGTGCTTTGGAATGATTGGGACGTGTAACTCATCCTGTAATGAAGTACATTTACATGGCTAGAAATATACTCAATATTACTTGAATAGTAGTAATACAATTTGTAATTAGTTACTTTCCACCCCTGAAATTCTAAATACATTTGCTTGTAACCCTGAAGGAAACTCATTTCTGGGTCACATTGGCAAGTAAAAGGGAGGTGACATATAGTGCAGTGTGTAATTACTGTGGGAGCTACTGCATTGTGACTATTTTTGACAGGCTGTGACACAGATGGATTCGACCACAGAGGCTCAAAGTCGAGGGCTTGTGTTGTAAGGTAGAGCTTAAGAAAGGAAGTATGGAAAGTCACAGTTTGGACTCATTCATTCAGACAGCATCTATTCATGGTACAACGGTGTATATGTGTATTCATAAGTTCTTTATCACAAGAATAGTTGGTAACTTTCGGGTTATGTTTGGCATCCTTTTTGTGAGAATATAATATACGGTATATAATATGTACATTGCCAGTGAAAGAGAAGTTCATAGTTAGGCTATAGGTCCTGACCCTTGTGTGATGTTCAGTAACAGTGGCAGATATTTTACAGCTTTTCACAGTCACTGCTGCTGCTGAAAAAAATTGACAGTTTCCTCTTGGAGTTCCATTTTGGCTCAAATTTGTTTTCCATAAAATAAATGTGACAGCTATTTAAATTTTCCCCAAAACACCAGCCCACAGCTTCCATGCCAGCTTGTATTAGTCAGACTTGTTCACTAAAATCTTTCCTGTTTTCTTTCATTTGGGTCATTTGTCATATTTTTCCCGCAGAGGAATAGGAAATGCTTTGATGTATTTTACTATCTTGCTCCTCTAAGAGCACACATCTTCCATGTGGATGACCTATTAAGAAGCACATTGTCTCTGTGCTGTGTCCAGTGAGGGCGGGTGTGGGCTCTGGGACAGACCCCAGGCCAGGGACGTCCCCTCATTGAGTCACTTGACTTTAGGAGAGCCAGCTGTGTAAATGGCTTACTGCATACATCCAGAATGTACACGGCTAAATGCAACGCATGTCGCCCTGATGCAGGGCGTGTGCCGCGTGCAGGACATAGGCCAGGGTCTTAACACAACACATACGGCTAAAGGGGCATATATTCTCTAAATTAAAGCTGGGGTCAAAAGTTTAGCATTACTATAGTTGTTTACTGTAACCAAGGAGTTCATTTGTAAATATTCTTACATAAGAGTTTTTATTAACCGAGGTCATCTGGCATAAGCCCCTGGCCACTGTGCATTAAGGCATTTCCTCTTGAACAAACCACAGCTTCCAGGCTTCTGGCTGCTCCTCCTGCCTGCCCTCCACTTCATTCACTTCCACTCACCCAAGTCCATCTGAGTGAGGCATGCTCACTCACTGCCTCATCTAACTACCTGTTACGTTTATCCCAAACCACAGAAAAGGCACATGACTGGGATGACTGTTATCTTCTTCCTGTGTGATTTAACGAGGAGCAACTTCGTCACCTTTATTTACGTGCGTAGCATTAGTCATTCAATTTTATTTACCTATTCTTGCAGTACACATGTACGTACAACATTTTTAGAAGGTCAAATATTTAATTAAAGCCGCGGTAGCGACGATGATGGCTCTCGCCACCCCGCGACCGCTTTCCCAGACTTGTTGTTGTTGTTGTTGTTTTATGGCGGTTGGCATCCAATTGTTGCATTACCGCCAGACTTTGTTCCTCAGACTTTTCGTAGTTGTTGTTGTTGTTGTTGTTGTTTTATGGCGGTTGGCATCCGAGTGTTGCATTACCGCCAGACTTTATTCCTCAGACGTTTCGTAGTCCTCAGACTCTGTCGTAGTCCGTAAAAGTACTCCTTCCATTGCTTTGGTGTTACAAAGCCCATGAGGTCATGATATGACTTTGTGACTAGAATAGTTGTTGTGTTGTTGTTGTTGTTGTTGTTGTTGTTGTTGTTGTTTTATGGCGACTTTTCGTAGTCCTCAGACTCTGTCGTAGTCCGTAAAAGTACTCCTTCCATTGCTTTGGTGTTACAAAGCCCATGAGGTCATGATATGTCTTTGTGACTAGAATAGTTGTTGTTGTTGATTCCAGACTTTATTCTTTAGACTTTAGACGTTATTCTTTAGACTTTATTCTTTAGACTTTTTGTCTTTAGACTTTATTCTTTATTCTTTAGACTTTATTCTTTAGACTTTATTATTTAGACTTTATTCTTTATTCTTTAGACTTTATTCTTTAGACTTTTTTTCTTTAGACTTAAAAGACTTTATCTTTAGACTTTAGACTTTATTCTTTACATTATTCTTTAGACTATTCTTTAGATTTTTATTCTTTAGACATTATTCTTTAGACTATTCTTTAACTGTCTGAGGAAGAACAAGCCCTGGACTAAAACTGTGAGGAGACCTTGCTCAACACCCGGTCTGGAGAGACGGGAGATGGCGGAGGAGAGTGGATCGGGGATGGAAGACGTTCTGGACGGCGTGGAGGAGCAGCCTTTTCTGCCTGCACGTGCCCGGAAACGTAAAAAGTCCCTTAGCTCGTCCGAGGGTTCTGGGAATGAGCAGCAGGATGAGGCTGAAGCTATTGATATCCGGAGTGAGAGCAGAGACTGTAAGGTGATCATAAAGCTTGCACAGGATAGTGCATCCTTTAAGGAGTGGAATTCAGTGGCATTGTCAAAGAGCCTAACTGTAGCTGTGGGAGTGATCAAGAGTGCGAGTGTCCTTAAAGATGGCTCGCTGCTGGTCGTGTGCAAGGACGCGGCTCAGCAACGGAAGGCGATTGGAACTAAACGTCTGGGTGGAAAGGACATTCTTGTGTCTGATGCTGAAAGAAACACGGTCAGAGGAGTTATCGTAGGTGTCCCTACGGCGACGTCTGTGGATGAAGTTAAGGAGAATTTGACTGGAGCTACGGTGGTGGACGCTAGGCGGTTGAAGGTGACCCGGTCTGGGGTAAGATGTGATAGCTTGTCGGTAATGGTAACGCTTGAAGGGAGGTGCCTGCCTAGTAAGGTGTTCATTGGGTTCATGTGCCATGACGTTAGGCCATATGTTCCACCGTCCCTGCGTTGCTTTAAGTGCCAGCGCTTTGGGCATATTGCAGCGGTCTGTAGAGGGAGGCAAAGATGTGGTAAATGTGCAGGAGATCACGAGTATGGGAAGTGTGACGTGGGAGCAAAACTGAAGTGCTGTAACTGTGGGGAAGAACATAGCTCTGCCTATGGGGGATGCATGTTTAGCAAAAGAGCTGCTGAGGTGCAGAAAATGAAGGTCTCTCAAGGTATATCCTATGCAGATGCAGTCAAGAAAGTTTCAAGTAACGAGTTTAGAGTAAATACAGAGAGAGGAGCCAGCGCTGCTCCCAGCCAGGGCGAAATGAGAAAGGCCAGCGTGGCTCCCAAGAAGTGTGAAGGTTTCAAGAGTGGAGGTCCCAAGTGTGCAGGTTCCAGAATTAATGAGAATACCTTGGTTGTGGATAGAGAGGATTTTGTACTCTTTATGGTGGATGTTGTAAACTGTGCTGCTCAGACTCAAAGCAGAACTGAAAGGATCAGGATCATTGCTAAAGCTGCAGGGAGATTCCTTGGAACAAAGGAGCTTGATTGGGCAGATATAGAAAACAGGCTTAAGGCGCTAAATGGGAGTCGGAGTGATGGGGGTCTGCTTTTGGGGAGTCAGAGTGATCAGAGTGACGAGATGGGGGTGGGGGTGGTCTCCTGTCCTCGTCCAGTCTCGTAGACGCACGGCTACCAAGCAGCGACATCAGTGGAAATATTAAAGCCTATAGAATGAAGCCTAAAGAATAAAGCTGTACGGTGGAAGCACCGAACGTCAAAGAAGGAGAGGAAGATGAAGAAGAGTCTCCCTGGAATAAAGCCGGTTGGTCTCTGAAACAACAACAACTATTCTAGTCACAAAGACATATCATGACCTCATGGGCTTTGTAACACCAAAGCAATGGAAGGAGTACTTTTACGGACTACGACAGTCTGAGGACTACGAAAAGTCTGAGGAATAAAGTCTGGAGGTAATGCAACAATTGGATGCCAACCGCCATAAAACAACAACAACAACAACAACAACAACAACAACTGGGCGAGGACAGGAGACCACCCCCACCCCCATCTCGTCACTCTGATCACTCTGACTCCCCACAAGCAGACCCCCATCACTCCGACTCCCATTTAGCGCCTTTAGCCTGTTTTCTATATTTGCCCAATCAAGCTCCTTTGTTCCAAGGAATCTCCCTGCAGCTTTAGCAATGATCCTGATCCTTTCAGTTCTGCTTTGAGTCTGAGCAGCACAGTTTACAACATCCACCATAAAGAGTACAAAATCCTCTCTATCCACAACCAGGGTATTCTCATTAATTCTGGAACCTGCACACTTGGGACCTCCACTCTTGAAACCTTCACACTTCTTGGGAGCCACGCTGGCCTTTCTCATTTCGCCCTGGCTGGGAGCAGCGCTGGCTCCTCTCTCTGTATTTACTCTAAACTCGTTACTTGAAACTTTCTTGACTGCATCTGCATAGGATATACCTTGAGAGACCTTTATTTTCTGCACCTCAGCAGCTCTTTTGCTAAACCTGCATCCCCGTAGGCAGAGCTATGTTCTTCCCCACAGTTACAGCACTTCAGTTTTGCTCCCACGTCACACTTCCCATACTCGTGATCTCCTGCACATTTACCACATCTTTGCCTCCCTCTACAGACCGCTGCAATATGCCCAAAGCGCTGGCACTTAAAGCAACGCAGGGGCGGTGGAACATATGGCCTAACGTCATGGCACATGAACCCAATGAACACCTTACTAGGCAGGCACCTCCCTTCAAGTGTTACCATTACCGACAAGCTGTCACATCTTACCCCAGACCGGGTCACCTTCAACTGCCTAGCGTCCACCACCGTAGCTCCAGTCAAATTCTCCTAAACTTCATCCACAGACGTCGCCGTAGGGACACCTACGACAACTCCTCTGACCGTGTTTCTTTCAGCATCAGACACAAGAATGTCCTTTCCACCCAGACGTTTAGTTCCAATCGCCTTCCGTTGCTGAGCCGCGTCCTTGCACACGACCAGCAGCGAGCCATCTCTAAGGACACTCGCACTCTTGATCACTCCCACAGCTACAGTTAGGCTCTTTGACAATGCCACTGAATTCCACTCCTTAAAGGATGCACTATCCTGTGCAAGCTTTATGATCACCTTACAGTCTCTGCTCTCACCCCGGATATCAATAGCTTCAGCCTCATCCTGCTGCTCATTCCCAGAACCCTCGGACGAGCTAAGGGACTTTTTACGTTTCCGGGCACGTGCAGCCAGAAAAGGCTGCTCCTCCACGCCGTCCAGAATGTCTTCGACCACCGATCCACTCTCCTCCGCCATCTCCCGTCTCTCCAGACCGGACAATCATGACCTCATGGGCTTTGTAACACCAAAGCAATGGAAGGAGTACTTTTACGGACTACGACAGAGTCTGAGGACTACGAAAAGTCTGAGGAATAAAGTCTGGCGGTAATGCAACAATTGGATGCCAACCGCCATAAAACAACAACAACAACAATAATATGAATAATGAATAATAAGAATAATAAATAATAAGAACCCTGGCAAGAACAAAGAATGGCTCGAGCCAATTAATTGCGTCATATTGCTATAAAGTTGTACGTTGCTGCTGACACGTTTATGAACTAGGACGAGATGTTTGCTATGTTTCTTATGACGGAGTTTTCTGGGAGGTTCTGTTGTAAATAAAAGCATATAAATATCTAACCATTGACAAGCATGTGCTACCCAGTTTTGTGTAATTGCAGGCAGTTCGGCTCCTGTTAATCCAGAGCAGATGTGGCACATTTAACAGAAAGTGGAAAACAAACATGTCGCCGGTGTTTTATTTATTTCGCTGTTATTATGCATCAATTAGAAATCCATTGTCTCACATTAGCTAATACTGGATTACACGTTTCATTTATGTACACAATGAGTCAGTGCCCATAGCAGGTCATTATTTTGTGTTGCCTGGGTGACCTGCCACCTGTCTCAGTGCACCCACACCCTTCATGTGCTCCCCAGAGCTCCTCCTGCAAAACTAGCAACATAATTTTATTTCACAAGGATTCGGAACTAAATTTGAGCAGGTTTTTGAGAACTGCTCAGGCTGAACATTCTCAAAATATACAGGCTTTGGACAGTGTCTAGTGTGTATTATCCCAGGATTTGTTGATGATGGAGCATAGTTGCATCAATGAAATTTCCCCATGTGGGACAATAAAGGAATATCTTATCTTATTTTATCTTATCTTATCTTCGTATTAATTCAAGTTTCTTCCACACTAGTCCTAGTTTGGGCCTGGTCTGAGCCTAGTTTAGTTCTGATATAGACTTGTAGGCCCTGTATTTGTCCTGTTGTTGTCCAGGTTTAGTTTTAGGTTAAGTATTCGTTCACACTTATCGTTTTCTTATCCTAAACGGAGCCCATTTTAGTCCTGATGTCGACTTGGTTTGGTCATCTTGTTTAGTCCGATCAGTCCTGGTTCAGTTTCGTCATGGCTTCGTACCATTTTTGATTTGGTGAATGTGCAATTGTGAACGCACTTAGTCCCTTTAGTGATGTGTGCGTGTTTAGTTTGAGTCATTTAATTTAGTGTTTTAGTTTTGAGCTAAACGTACAAAAGTTTAAAAGTATGTGCAGTAAGAGGCATTATACATTATACTAAGAGGGCTTACATCACAGCCTGTGCCTCATAAATATACATCATTAACATATAAATATTAGATAAAACTTGCTATAAATGAAACACACAATACAAGTTTCACTGAAAAATAAGATCTCTGAAGGAGTCTGGATTGCATCTGTGTTAGAGGCATTGTTGTTTTACAGTTAAACACATTTGAGCATATTTCTAGTGACGGTATAACCTTCTTAAATCTGTCCTGTCATGTGATTTTTCTCTCTACCCCTCCTGATTCTCATTGCTCCCTAAAATCTTCACACTAATGCAGATGTTTCCCTGAAGGCCTGTACAGATGTGCTTGGAAACTTTATCTTTTCTGAGTCCAACAAGTCCCCTCATCTTGACCTCCAATCTATCTCCCTATCTTCACGCACGAAACAACATATGATACAACACCTTCCCTGCGCTCACCTCCTCGAATCAACATTGATGATTGTCAGTGAAATCCCGGGTTTAATTAGTGAGATTCAATACGCTCCCTTCAGCGTTGCGTGATGTTTGGTCTCCCGGCTTCTTCCTCTGGAGATTTGAGCCGCCTGTGCTCAAAGACATAAAATATTTCAACACTTTCTCAAGTTCTTTTTGTGTTTTTCCACACCCCACCCCCTGCACTTTCGCACATGGAATCCTAAACTTCCCAAATGTGTTATCTTTTATAATTTAAATTCTTTGCCGTGCCAGACATGTTTTTCACATGAAGATTAAAAAATGTAGACTCAAAACATGAACGTAAGAGGAGCAGTGGTAGATAAATAGACAGTGCTACGTATTCCATTTACATTGTACAACTTTAGATGATACTTTTACATAAATCTATTTTCAGACAACAATATTTGGATGATACAGAATATAAACTTTTTTGCGGTGTCAGACATATCCTTGAAGTTCACTGTTCTGACTGGTTGTAATCACTTCTTTGCTCTTTCTGTCAGTGGATAGCTTTGTCTGTCGCGCTGACTGCCACTGTGAAAAACACTTATGGAGTTTGGCCAAAAGGAATGTTTCTGGAGCTAATTAGTGTTATTGAGTGCATGTTTTATGGCCTTCTGCTGGTCAGGGAGTGAACAGCAGCGGAGGAATGTTACTCTTGGTACAGAGGATCTTAGCGTTTTTAAGGTAATATTTGAAAGCAACATAGTAAAGTTTACTTTTTGGAGTGGTTTGTAAACTGTTTGTAATCAGTATTTCTGCTGATTTTGTCTCTTTACAGCGTTACAGATTAGACAAAGATGAATAATGCATGATTCAAATCAATCGTAATGCAAGATTAACTCTTATCTTGTGTTTTTATACTAAGGAATAGGTTTGATATTCCATACAAATTTCATAACCCACACTGATAATTTAAACTGCTCTTTTTGGAATGTCATTTCAGCACAAAATTTGTATCGATCAGTATCTGATTTTCTAAACTAAAATATTAACATTGTTTTAATTGTCTATAGTCTGTATTTCCATAAAACTAGCTACATACTGTCATACCAATTCTATTGATATGGTTCAATTGAGCGTCGTCTAAAGTTACGCAGCCCCACATGATTTTCAGACCTTGTTAGATTCTTTTAGTGTATTATTCTTTATTTGATAGTCACCTGTTGAGCCTGGGAGTCCTGTATGACATCTGGCGGTACATAACAGAGACTGGGCCAAGCAGAGAAGACAGTTGCTGGGAGAGATGATGAAACACACTGCGGGTGGGACTCGATATTGTGGCAAGTGGTCAAAAGGCCCAGATGTACAGAGCAGCGGGTGTTCTCGCTATCCCTGTATGATGGACTGAGCGCGGTCACTGCCAGGAATGTAGAACCCGTACTAGTTTCTCCAATCAATCTCCGGTGGCAGGTTAACTTGATCTTGAATCTTGAAATGCCTCTAAATGAAGACAGAAATGGTTGGAAAATGAGCCACAGCATGATAAATGTGCCGTTTTTTTTTTTTTTTAATGGAAGTTACTTTGGCATTGCCTTATCAGGAGTGCATTCAGACTCCCCTCCCTGCACATCTGCAACCCCAGGTACCAAGCAGTGAAATCCACATGCGATTGCAGCCGGGGAGCCGAGTTCTTTTCAAACAAAACAAATAAAACATTTTTAGAAAGCATATTAAAAGAATACCAGACATTTTAGGGCAACATCTACTGGCTTTGTCTGTTTACATTCTGTCCGATTTCTGTAGCCAAGCCACCTAGCTCTTTCAGTCACCAGCTGCACCGGTGATGTATTCACCCTAGCGGAAATTGCGTTAGCTGAACCCTGTAATACTGGCCAGATTCCTGTGCAAGATCCAACAGCCAAAATCAAAGCCCATAAAAGCCTAGGAACAACTATACGCAAGTGTTTTTTTATGATTGCTAGTGAAAAATAACATCCGTGCAATGTGCAATATGAAATTTTGCTGTCCGGTTGCTATTTATTTTTATGCAGTTCAGTCCAAATTGCCGGAAGAAGAGATTTAGGAAAAGCTGTTAAAATGTGTCAGTTTTCCTGTCGATTGTTAATAGTATTGCAAAATCCTAAGGTTTTATGTAGTTGTGCCACTGTGCTCTTAAATGAAAGTCTTAGAGGTCTTTAGGAAGAGGGAGACTTGACTGGGTGAAATGGGTGTGCCCCATTCAGTCACCAAATGAAAGAACCTCCAATAACAAGAGGTTAAAGGGAAGAGTGAGAGGGGGAATGTCAAAAAGCTGTGGTTCCATAAGTTGTTTTATCCTGCCGAAGAGAGGAAGTGCGCTGGTTATGGAAGGATTAGCAGTGGAGGATATTATTCCTTGGCATGGTAAGGTCTG
Organism: Eucyclogobius newberryi; assembly: GCF_026437365.1. NCBI lineage: Eukaryota > Metazoa > Chordata > Actinopteri > Gobiiformes > Gobiidae > Eucyclogobius > Eucyclogobius newberryi. The sequence goes on from NW_027315801.1 coordinate 9,021,715, forward strand.
TCACCACATTAAATCACATGCCAAAGTTGGGTGACTGCACAAAGTTAGGCTGTGGTTTCCTTTGCCCCAAGGCAAAGGAAAGTGCCTAATGTACAAGCTGTGAGATTTATTTTGTCAGCGGTTAAGTAGACATAAGATTTGATCCAAAAGCTAAAGGATGTTGTTGGTAAAGCACATACGAAATACATCTCAGATGACCAAACTCAGGTAAATGTTACTGTAAAGATACAGTAGCTCAAATGTGTGTGAACTGCCAGGTGTCATGGGATCAAAGATGAATGCCCCAAAGTCATTATCGTACTTTTTTGTACTACTCTACTTGTAAGTATCGACTCATCTTACCTTGTGTCCGGCTTTGATTCGGAAAAATCATAAAACACTTGCCATTTAGATTCCAAATGAATGTATTTTAAGCATGTTATATGGAGTGTAAGTGATATAAGATGTTTTTTATTCATATCTTAGCTGAGAAATTCACAATTGAGTTCTATACACCAGTGGTCTATCTACCAAGAAATGACTGGTTAGTACAGGTACCGTTTTTAAAAGCTCTTGAGAAAGGAAGAAAGTGGTCAGTAATGCTGTGTTTCATCTTACCCAGGCCCCAGTGCCTTTAGGCTGAGGATCTCACAAAGGTTTGATCTGACCACAAGTCTTAAATGTAAGGACTCCTCTTCCTGTGGTCGCTGTTTATACGTGAGCACGGGCATGAAAGCAGCTGAGAGGCACAGGGCTGTGGTGAGTTAATGGTCATTAAGAGCGAGTAAGTTATAGCATCAAACTCCACTGACCCTTTCCCTACAGCGGCAGAAATACATCACAGGAGCATGATGTCATCACAAATTGCCAGTGGCCAGGATGTTTCCAAACCTGATAATCACCCCACTGTGTGTAGTCACCAGATCCTCAGAGATCAGACCCTCTGTGTTGTACAAACACGTCTTCTTCAGGACCTGTATTTCTTCCATTTCCTCTGTTTACTGGATGGAAAGTTTGACTTGTTTTGCTTTGGTTTTAGAGTTGTGAGTAATGGAGATGCTACTGCACATCCTTTTATAACTATTATGACCATTTCATGCAAGCGTTAATATTTGAGAACGATTTTCCCCCAATAACTAAAATCCAGCCGTAATGTATAATTTTGACAGTTTTCTTTATTTTGAACCAATCCCTTGTGGAAGAGAGGTGAGAGCAGGGTGTGATCTCTTCCCCGCTGTGCGGCGGAAGCAGACATGTTTAGACTGAGGGGTGTGAGGGCGCCGGACAGACACTTGAGCTAATGTGAGCCGTCATGGCTGTCCACTGCTGCTGTGGGACCTGAGGTGTGAGAGAAGTGTCCTGGGCCAGCCAGGCACAGCAGAGCCGATGAGGAAAAACTGTAGAAGGAAAACAAGGCTGTGAGAGTTTGGCCTTGAGCTGTGCACGCTGCTAAACAAGATGAGGAAACGGAAGTTCTGTAGGAGGCATAAATCTTGTAGATGCGAACGAAATACAGTAGTAGCTCTCTTGTTGCCAACGCCTTTTGGGATGAGAGAAAAAGCAATCACCATTGTCCCGGTTCCTCAGATGTGTGCACTGTACTGCTGTGTAGTTAAGCGGAGAACACAAACCAATGATATGGCCTAATGTTGTATCATCAGCCTATCATCAGGAAGATTACAGGTTTCCTCAAACTAAGAAGAGATGCCCAGTGGCAAAATGTTTACATTCATCTCAAATGATAGTTTATCAAAGGCCAGCATGTTTTATTCATAAACATGCTGGAACATTTGGAGGCAATTTCACAATGTGTGTGTGGGAACACCTGTGCCTCTTAAAGCTAAGGGCTTATCTGACATGTTTGTGGTGCAGTCTCTTTGTGACACAGGGTGTGATGGCTACTCACTTCCTTCCAAAGGAAGTTATAAAGACACCCGCTTGAGTCTAAGTACTATGGTCCTTGTCTAATGACTACCATATACTGTGAAGAAAATGGATGCAGAAATGTGGCAAATCCTAGAACCCTTTGGCTCTCTGAGTGATGGTGAAAGGAAATGATAGATGGAGTGTCTACAGACGGTTCATGAGGAATGAAAATGCAGAATGAAGTGATAGAAATACTTGGTGTGGGTGTTTCACAGCGGCAGCCAGCTGCTCTCTCAAGCAAAGATAAAGAGCTTTACAGTAAAGGGCCCGGCTGCTCTGGAGGCAGAGGTCTGGGGTTAAAGGGAGTGCACCTGCTTTGAGCTGGTAACGAGCGCGCACAGCCTTTCAAGGTTTAGAAGGACATAAAACTGTGAGACAACATGTCACTAAAACTTGATGGAAACATGTTTTCTGAACATGCATGATCTAAGGGTATGTCTTTTATTGTTTTTATTGCCCTCTACAGTTTATTCCGGTTGCCTGCAGTCTGCCACCTCGCTGATGTCTCTAAATCCCACACACCGATCAAGTGGTAATTACACTGGTTCAGCGATAAGTGTGAACTGAGCATTACCATGCTGCTGATTGCTGCCAACAGCTTTAGCTACCAACAACCTCAAAATGTATGCACTGTCAACACATTCAGCGTCATGTTGTAAGAAGTAATCCCGATGAAAGACCTGATAGATGCGACGCCCACCTCACAGGCCGGGCACAAGTGTGGACAGAAAGTGGGATGTAGTATAAAGGACTGGGTGATGCAGAGCGTAAGTAGGACAACAAGTTGATAATGAGTTGCAGTGCTGTTATGAGGAGCTGGCCTTGAACTGTATTGTTTTCTATAGGCGAGTGTTTAAACCATATGTGTGCCTGCAGAAGAGGAAGGACAATGGTTGAGCCCAAAGCCAGGCTCCTTAATGACCAGCAGAGAGCCAAGCGGTCCCTCTCTCAGCAGTAATTAGATCCTTCTTTACTCCGGCTCTGGCCAATCAGCTCACAGTGCAGCCTTTGTACCCACTCCGTCACCAACTGGCTTTAATAGAGATGCAGAGTCTGTGGGCAAAGCATGAACTCAAAGCCATGCTGAGAAAGTGGCAGGTGTGCAATAGGAAGTCACACTGTACTTTTCGCACTTACCTCACTGCACCTGCACGGCAAACAGGACAGACTAATGACATTATAGGGTATCTCTTATTTAACTGTTGCCTTAATTGTGTAACAGGAGTAAGAGGTTACTACTAAACATTAAAACAACAAAATATCCTGTCTCTTTTGGGTGTTAAGTATACAACTCGCTTCTTGTAATTCTTCTTGTAAGTTTAGAAAGTCATATTTCACCTCCAATTTGGACTGTCAACAGAATCCCAGCTTAAAAATATAATTGCTTTCAGATATTTCTTACCCAAACTTATTCAGGCTTAAATCTCAGCCTTATCAGTCTCTTGCGTTTTGAGGGATGTACATTGAGGGAAGTTTTATGTTAGATGCCAGTCATTTCCCCAGGCTTTGTTCCAGCACATTGAGTACACTGGTTGGTACCTTGTGGATGTCTTATTTGGATCCAATGATATTCAAGCGTTTTAAATCAAATGTGTTTAATACATGTTCACTCACATGTGTTTGTTTATGCGTGTGGGGTCCGACTGGCAGTTGAGAAAGAGGCAGCCTGAGGAAGAAGCGGGACACGATGAGAGACGAGGCCCTGACCTCTACGACGTCCCGCTGAGACATGAGAGGTTTGGGGTCAGGGGGGCCAAGTCTGGGGGGTGCCGCGATGGAGGGGATGGAGAGTTCGACTCATGAGAACCAGATGAAGGGCAGCCTTGACGACTCTCTGGAGCGTCCAGAGGAAAAGAAGTAGAAGAAACAGAGGTCGTAAAGCTGTCAGAATGGGCCCGTGTCTCTCTATCATGGTGCTGTGCACACCAGCTGCATTTCTACATATTTTCATGAAAGATTCAATCATGAGCCAACATGTGCATTGCACATACAGTATGTAGTAATACTGTAATCATGTAATTTTTGGGATCAACCCAACTAGTTTTGTCAGTATCTCGCTAACAAGTGATGGAGCGTGGCAAAATATATACAGTAGAAATTTAATATGGCAGCTGCGAATGTTTATTCCTATATAAAATGGAACCTAATATACCTTTTATAGTTTGACTTCCCTGTGACCTCTGTAAAGTGGTCTAAACATGCATTTCTTGATGCCTCTCATGTGTTATACCTTTTTTTTAATTTTGCAGTGGAGCATGACATAGAGTTCTTCCCTCTTCGGCGGCATCATAAGAAGTTCCGCTTCGATCTGTCGAAGATCCCAGAGGGCGAGGCCGTCACTGCGGCTGAGTTCAGGATCTACAAAGACTTCATCCACGAACGATTCGACAACGAAACCTTTCGCATCAACGTGTACCAGGTGCTGGAGGAGCACTCTGACAGGTGAATACACGTTTTATTGACCAAACGTGTTTTAGCCTACAAGTGACTAAAAGGGCCAAAGCCAATGAAAACATATTGTAGTATTGCTTGAAATAATTTTACAGATTATTTATTTATTTTTATTTATATTTGTACACGTTAACAAATTAAGTCTGTAAATAAGATAAGAAAAGCTTTTTTTCCCTCCACAATGGAGAAGTCTCTTCTTAGTTCCATCTCTACCTTCCATCTTCTTTCCTCCACCCAATACCACTGCAGCAGCAGAACCATCAGTCACCTCAGCCACACAATCCTTTCTTCTTCACAACCTGTACCCTTACTGTACTTTTGTTGAGGAGATGGAAGTTTCACCATAAATTTTGGTTTTAATTACAATTTTGATACCTAAAATGCCATAGTTTGAATCAGACAATATCCTGAGCCAAATCAAATTGTAGCTCCACCTTTTTATGCCTCTATATGCATAATAATCAGACCACATGGTTTTACTAAAGGTTTCTGATGTCCAAAGGGAACAACAAAGCCATTTATTCCTTTGCCAGGGACAGGCCTGGATACACAACTGAAGCAAAGCTCTGACACACTATCTGCCTTCGTTGAAAAGAGGTCAGAATACACAAACGGCCCTGTGAAGCGTTTTAGTTCAATCCTCTTTGTTTCTGGACAATACGGTGGACTTGGACATGTGCTGTTTCACACACTGCACTTCACAGTCTCTACTCGTGCAGCTGTGTTGAGGAGCTGGCTCTTTATTTTGGACTTTTTATGTAATGTAATTTTATGGCTCTTCATCAAAGTCTAGTAAATAATGGACAGTGTGTGCTGTATGAAAGGACATAATGTTTATAAAGCCATTATTGTCAATTAAGAAAATGAAGTGTTCCCCTGGGCCTCACCATCTGGAGTTCTGCCTCGCTACCTCCTCTCGCGCTCTGCTCTATCTCCTCCGCTGTTTCGCTCGTCACACTCCTCGTCACACTCCTCTGACCGCCGCGCTCTGCCGCTTCAGCTCCGGTCACTTGGCTTCACTTTGTTGTCCAGGCCGGTTCTTGTAATTGTGCATCCAATACTTGCGGATACATGTGTGTGAAATGTGTTGGCTTAAACTAGGATTGTGCAATTGATCACATTTTAATTTACAACCAATAATTTGTAATGGTCTGATCAGCATGAGTCCTTTTTATTGAGCGGTTTACAATCCTCTGGCAGTAAAAGCAGAAGAAATGTGACTTTTTTGTGTGTTAATGGTAATGATTAAAAGTTAGAAAATTAATAATGGAAGCATTACTTATCCGAATCTAACATTTTGATATATTTTTTCATATCCTTCCAGTCCTAGGTCAAACTTGGGAAGTCAGAAATAATCAGACTTATTCATTATAATTAGGGCTGTACATCTTTAGTTTTTTAGTTTATCAATCAGTCGATGGTGTTTTAGTTGATTACATTTTCACTTTAGCCAGTGTTATGCCTCGTTGCATTTCAGTCAATTAATCAATGCACAGGCCATGTCTTTATTTGATCAAAATTGTCTTTAGTCGACTACAGCCATTATCATCATCATCATTATAGGTGAGGATTTAACAACAGTACTAATCAGATTCTTTGTTTTGTAAGTGTGTAACCTTTCCCCCCCCGTGTGCTTCTTAGAGAGCCGGACCTCTTCCTGCTTGACTCGCGGGTGATCTGGGCGGCGGAGGAGGGCTGGCTGGTGTTCGACATCACAGCCACAAGTAACCACTGGGTTGTGAACCCCGGGCGCAACCTGGGCCTCCAGCTGGCCCTCGAGAGTAGCAGCGGTGAGTTAAATACATGTACTACTATTCTACATAATACTATAGCCTTTATACTGCTAGTGATGCTGAAATATTTGTAGATCTATCAATCAAATAATTGGCAGTTTTCATTAGTTTATCTACAGTATAGTTATAGTTGTTCACTATTATTTATGTTTATTGCATTATATAAAATGGACTATCACAAATGTAATTGTAATGCTGTTCAATAATTAGAGTATTGATTTTTTCTATCTTTCGTTATTTTTGACTGCTTTTTTACAGTTCTTTGAATACACATGTTTCTTTCATTCCTGCATCAATGTTTTTGAATGATGTCATCATATGATGGCTGATATTGCATTTGGTTGAAGCCGTAGACACTGAACTCTTGTGTCAGCACACGCATAAATCAAACTGATTGTCATCAGTCACATCACTCTTTCTCTTCTGTCTTTGATAATGCCCTCAGTGTCATTAGCAGTGGAGCAGAAAATACATTGCTCTGTGGTACAGATAAGATCTGTGGTTCGGATGTTACTCAGAGAAAAGTAGACTAGTTTCTGAGATTATTTTGTCTTTTCAGGGTGACACGATTTTACATGAAGGAAGTAGTAGAATATTTCTTTCATGGCGTGGGAAAGGGTTATGTGTATTTGCATTGGATTTGATCTTAAGGGTTATGGGCGAGCGTGTACAGACAGGGGCATGGGACATCCCGCCGCCAGAGGCGACCCAAAGCCTGGGTTTAGCACTAAACAGGGATCAGGCACATTCTTCAGTGTGTGACGAGCAGATTGTTTGCACGCAAATGCATGTCTTGTACACAAATACACCTACACAAACAACAGAGTTTAATGTGGTCAGATAAGGTCAGAGAAAGAGAGTGAGTGAGTCTGTGACTGCCTGGCTCTGAGTGAGGGGAAGGTCAGGCATACCACTGATTTCACAGACTCCTCTGATTGTATACATTGGCCTTGTACATGTACCGACACCTGTTTGAACCTGCTCTCTGTCTCCCCCTGAAGGTGAAAGCATTCATCCTCGTGTGGCCGGCCTGATTGGCCGCAGCGGGCCTCAGAATAAACAGCCCTTCATGGTGGCCTTCTTCAAAGCCACAGAGGTGCACCTGCGCAGCATTCGATCAGCGTCCGGGGGGAACAAACAAAGGAACTCCAACCGCTCCAAAGCAGCAAAGAACCAAGAAGCTCTGAGAATGGCCAACATCGCAGGTATGGTCGCTGTTGTGGCTGCTGGTTTAATTTGGCTCCGGTTGTCACAAAACAATGCAATGATGCAATTTCTACTTGTGGTCCTTATTTGCATAACACAAGCCAGGACTACTTGAAGTGTATACAGACCAGCACCAAGATTTAGAGCTTTCTAAAACAATAACGAATGGGCTGCATGTGTGTTTCTTTGTGATGAAGGTGCGAGGGGCCAGAGTTTATGTGAAGAGCTGAAACACAAGACTATAATGCACCAGCTTCAAATATCCCTCTGCTCTTTTTGTTTATTTACACAGAGCAGCCAGGCCAAGTTCCCTGTAGTTCCCTGTGTGGAGGTAAAGCAAAGCTGGCTTTTATGGCGGAACACGTGTGGGGCTCTGCAGGCCAACGCGGGGCCACAACACATGCTCCAAATGGAACTTTTTGGATACCGGTGCTGTGCTAACTGAGTGATGAGAAGCAGTTGTACTTGATCATTCCCAGTACACACCACTCTAATGCAATTGAGGGACACAGGGGTCAATGAAAGAACACAGGGAGGATGATAGCGTTCAATCACAAACAGACAAGCCTAATCGCATGAGCATGGGGAAAATATGAGAGAACATATCAAAGGTTTTTTGTCAAACTTAGTGAGTGCGCACACATCTGTTTGAGTCAATGTGACCTCTGTACAGGGTGGCCCTCATTTAGAACAACTTTGAGTGTATCTGGAGGTGATTTACTCCCAAGACTTGTTTATATGTTAACATTTAGTCAGCGATTCTTAATGTCCGATTGTCTAAACTATCTCTGTCTAATGAAGGTCTGACCCTGTAAATAGTTAGTGTTGTGGTTGACCTGAAGAATGGGATTTGTAATTTATTACGGTTGTGTCCTTGTTTGTTACACAGAGAACAGCAGCACTGATCAGAAACAGGCCTGTAAGAAGCACGAGTTGTACGTCAGCTTCAGAGATCTGGGGTGGCAGGTAAGTGCGCTCCACAAAGTCCTGTTTCTGCTTGTTTTACTGATCCACGGCTCATAATGCACTGTTGTAATCCTGGAACATGTTTGTAGTACTCCTGCAAAGTAGTTCATGGCCTTGACCTAAGCTTTTGAAACAGCTTTAAAGCTTTTTCCAGTTGTAATAGTCTGTTCAAAGTCTGACCCTTTGGGCTAAATGTTTGTATCAAAACGCTGTATGCAAGAAGAAATACGCTTTCTCTCTTCATCACCAGGAGTGGACCATAGTGACTAAAAGAAATATCTAAATGTTTTTTTTGCATTATCACAATAACGATTTTTTTAACAATGCATCAGGAATGTGCTAAAGTTTGACTGTTAATGTCTTTTTAGGTTCAAGTTTCACATAAAACATGACTGGACCATAAAATGAACCACAAAATGCACTGGAAAATCATTTCATTCCCTTGTTCAGAGGAATATATTGCATATTTCTGTCTCTTTTGTATGACATTTTTAATAGTTTAAACGCTAGAAGACATATTTGATATTATAATTTAGCATATTAATAATTTGATGTGTCCTCCTGAGAATTTTTAGAAAACCACAAGAAAATAACCTATTATATTCATTATTTTATCTGCTTTTTAAGAGTGTCGTATTGTGCATTTGAGCTGCTTATTATTGCACTAGGTATACGCTTGCAATTAAAGCAGTAGAGGTAAACAATATGTATTATTTCCCTTTGAATTTCAAACATAATTCTATATCTTTTATTCTCAATCCCTCTTTGTTATTCGTTGATCATGTTGCCAGTCGGATCGATCTTGACCAAACTGTGTGTGGTTGTGCCTGGCAGGACTGGATCATTGCTCCGGAGGGCTACGCGGCGTACTACTGCGAGGGCGAGTGTGCCTTCCCATTGAACTCCTACATGAACGCCACAAACCACGCCATTGTGCAAACGCTGGTGAGCCAGGCTTCCAGGAACAGAGGGCGAACACACGCTTTAATCATCCCGGCTATTGTCAGGAAACCGTGCCTGCCTTTTTGGAATTTTGTTACTTCATTGTACTTTTATCCAGTAGAAGTAGCAAACGAAACAGTTGTAATACAAAAAATTCAAAAGTATTCAAAATTACAAGTTTGTATAACTGATTTAGAAAGATTAGAACTCTAAAAGGAGAGAATTTCATTTTTCAAAACTTAAGATATAAGAACAAACATATTTTTTCCCCATAATGCCATTTTAGAGGAAACTGACTTACTAATAAACACTAGATTAGAGGAAAAAATAGGCAAACATTTCACCCAAGTAAGAGTATTGCAACTTAAAAAACATATTTCCCAAGTTGGCCTACAAGTAAAAAGTAGATTCCGCAAAAATGAGTCTCAAAAATGTTTTTTAAAAATCTGAATCCGATTACCTCAGAGCATTTCAGTCTGTGGCTGTGGTTCGGAAGAGTGAAAACGCTTCCGCAGTAAATGTAAAGCAGTAAATGTAACTAATGCGCTCCGTTACTCTATTTCCCAGGTACATTTTATCAACCCGGACACCGTGCCTAAGCCGTGCTGCGCTCCCACGCAGCTCCATGCCATCTCCGTGCTCTACTTCGACGACAGCTCCAACGTCATTCTCAAAAAGTACCGCAACATGGTGGTCAGGGCCTGTGGCTGCCACTAGGACTTTCCGCTTTAGTCTTAAAAACTAAACATAGACGACAACTTCCACTCCGTAGTCTGAGGACTGAACCGAGAGAGACGTTTTTGCTTTTTTTCGACTGAAGAATCTCACAAACAAGCCGACTCTTTTCCTACACACTCTCCACATGTTTGTGCTGTCTACTGTGTATTACCGGGTTCATAAAACAACACTAGAAAGGCCTGCGGGGTGCAATTGAGACGGAGGAGGGCAAATGACTATTGTTGAGTGATTTTGTGGTGTGGTCAGATAAAAATAACAGAAAAAATTAACTCTGTCACTTGTATTAGAGCTGCAGTCAAATCAGGATCGCAGTTTGAGTTGGTGCGATCATCGAACCGCAAAGGCTGCAAATGTTTAGATCGTGGAATGTCCTTCTGCAGTCAAATCCATGACGTTCTGAAATGTATGGGATTCTTGCATTGTGGTTTTGTTTGTCAGTCCTCTCTCAGATGTCGATACCTCTGGAGTTGTTCACGACGCGCACTCCAAACAGAATCTTACTCATTCAAACATTACATTCCGTACGATTTTTAAACAACCCGTGCCATTTCCAGCCTCAACTGTGCTGTATAATCTTTTACAATCAACAATACTTTGTTTAGATCAATATTTTTATAGTTTTTTTTCCCCAGTGATCTAAATATATTTTTTATGATGACCAACCAGGATGAAGATTCTGAATAATTCTATGTACAATATCGTGTAAATATATTTTTTTTTTTTTCAAACAAGATCTGTATTTATTTCCACATGTGTTAAATATGTAACGCTGCATTTTTTTTTAATCCACACATGAACTACAGATGCACAATAATGCCTTTGATCATTCGTCTATTTTAGTGAGGCAGATTGAACTGAATTGAACTCCAGTCAAATGTTTTAACTTAAAATGGAAGATTCCAGATTCCTCTAAAGGTGCACTATGTAACTTTTCTGGTTTAGAGGCTGCTACTTCCTTATTTCCATGAAAATGTAATTGCTTTTCTTGAAATGTTTCACACTGTGGCATTACACTTATATGTCATGCATTTCTTCAATTAAATGTCTTTCTAGTGCTAAAAATGCCTTGAAAAACATTTAATTTAATTGGAACATTCTCAGCAAAGCAGTGACATCACTATGGAGACAGACAGGTGACAGACCCTCCACCAGAAATGTTACACAGTGCACATCAATCAGAGCCACAACATGTCTATCGTGTCATAACTTTTTTGTTTCTCAACATCTTGTCCTGCGCAAGACTATTTCAGGTTCCTACGTCTCTGCTGTAAAACAATCTGTCATATTTAAAGTGGATTTATTTATTGAGGGCGGCTCACCTGTTTTTGCAGAGTTGCCCGCGTCTCAACCAGGTTTTTACTGCTGAACTGCTACAACAATAAACTGAGAAAAAGAAAATATGACCATCGTGAAATGTTTTGTTTTATTGGGAGAAGAAGTCGAACGAAAGTGCCAAGGCAAAACTAATACCGTTTTGTAACACATTCTTGCACACGCCTCTGGTTGGATTGCTGGATTACTGACGTCCAGGAATCTGCTTGTCATAGTTCACATTTTGGAAAAAATATGGTTACAGTTTATGTTCAGATAGCTCTTTGTGTGTGTGTGGTCTGAATGAGAGTCCTATGAAAAACATTGTGCCAACATGTGTCATTTTATCTGGATCCCTGCTTTTGTGTAACACTTCGGGCTCCATGAATCCTGTTTCGTTGGGTATTGTAGGCTTTATCGGGTGTTTTTATAACTCCACATAACACGTATTACATTCCTCTAAGAAACAAAACCTATGTATCGTGATAATGAGTCAGTTCTACGAAAGTTTATTCTGGTGAAATGCTGACCTCTGCTGGTCAGTCACTGGTACTGCCGTGTGTCCAAAGTATAACTTTTCATTCCCATTTTGATAAATAAAAGGAACATTTGAAAAACAGACTTTCTTTAGATGAGTGTATGCAGTTAATCTCAACATGATTCTGCTTTGAAATGCAGAAGAATCCCTAAACATTTTAACAGCAACACTTATACTTATACTACTTTATAGTGAGACGCAGTTTACAGATTACTGCAATTAATGTTAAATTAGTGTGAATCTTTTTGTCACTCATTTCTTGTAGACTAGCTTTAACCATACAGTTGCTATATCCTAACTTCACAAAAACTCTATACTATTTTAATCAATATCTTTATTATTATTAAAATATTGATTATTACATAGATTACAAGGATTTACGCAATGATTGTCTGATTTTTTCCCCTTTTGGAGGCAAGTCCCTGTTATTCAAATGGCCATACAGATTTCAGCCCTGTAATTTAGCTGTCATTAATGCATCTAACTTAAGGAGCGAGTGTTGCAACCCAAGCAGCAATCATCATGTTATGTGGAAACCGAAAGTTCTGAGAGGCGCGCAGACTTTCGCTTTCGCTTCAAAAGGCGCACTTCACTTTTGACACTACTTCTGCATTAAACTTCAAAGAGGTGAGATCTCTTTACCTGGACTATTAATCAGTCACAAAACCTCCATGGAGTAGGTCATTATAAATATTGAAAAACAGTAATTGACATGATAACCTGGCTTCTGTAACTGTTTCTGTAGAGAGGAAACGTCACGCATGGCATTATTGAGACTACATGTGGAGGGACAGGAATAATGCGCTGAAGATGGAAGAAAGGGCAAAGTTGCACCTGAAAGAGTGGCTCATCGTGCAGGTGGAGAGCGGACAGTACGAGGGTCTGTGCTGGGAGGATGAGGACAAAACCATGTTCAGGATCCCGTGGAAACACGCAGCAAAGAAGGATTACAATCAGAGCGAGGACGCGGCTCTCTTCAAGGTTCACTTCATTACTGATCTTAATTATTGTCATGTTAATTATTGTCACGTTCACTTGATTTGTTCTTTTGGGAATGCTGTGAAGTGATTGCTCAATTTAATATTCTCTAATTATACAATTTAATAGGCCAATTCATTTCAAACTAGTCTACTTTTTAGGTTATTTGGATTTACATATCTTGACAAATGAACATTGACGCACATGTGTATTCATTTAATAAAAATATATATTTTTTAGATTTATTTGTAATTTTCAATAACTTAAAAATACCTGAAACGTTGGCTATTTTCAATCCATCATAAATCAATCATTATTTTTTAATCAAAGTTTTATTCGTTATGGTGCATTATTTCATCATCTTGTTTCTTGTTGAATATCTATTATATTTCAGAAATATTTGCCTAAAGTTATGTGGTCAAATTTGATTTGTTAAAATACTGTGAAGTGGCTTCGTTGCTCAGTTTATTATTCTTTACTTAAATATACAAATGAATATGGAGTGATAATTTTGGCTACATTTTATGTCCTAAGTTTACTAAATTGTAGGCTAAGAGTTAATCCAAATAAAAATAAAACCAACATTGACAGATTGATTTGATTTACAGATTTTATTTATAGATTTAATAAACATATATTTTCAAATTATTTGCTGATTCACGCCTATTTCTAATCTTACAATAACTGTGGCTTTATTTTATCATAAGACAACTATATACATAAGACAACAATATTTTTTCTTTCAAAAATTAAAGATTTATTCAGAATGTTGTTAAATATTTACAATCAAAAAGTAATCTGGTTAAATAAAATGGAATCTAAACCAAGGTTCCTGTTGAGTGAAGGTTCAGTTTATGTGTGTTTGTGGCGTACCTTTGTAATAAATGACCTTTGAACTGTTGTCCTTTCTAGGCCTGGGCCGTGTACAAGGGCAAGTACAGAGAGGGCAGGGACAAGGCCGACCCGACCATGTGGAAAACGCGCCTTCGCTGTGCTCTCAACAAAAGTACAGATTTTAAGGAGGTCCCTGAACGCAACCAGCTGGACATCACTGAACCTTATAAGGTCTACAAGATCCAAGAAGAGCCAGGTTCAGATAAAGCGCCAATACTGTACAAGGAAATGTTGACACAATGTTGACTTTTATAACATGTCCACATTTTGCAGAATTATTTCAGAAAAGAGAAGCAGTGAAGATAGTGTCCCGACAACATCTTGACTCTTTGGGCATACGGGAAGAAAAACAGGTGATATACTCGACATGAACCTGTCCAGAAATAATGTTGATTCAAAGCATTTATATTTACATAAGTCTCACTTCTTAGCATAGGCTTTCCTTCTGCTTTTTGACACAGGCATAAAGTGTCGCTGGCTTTTAGCGATGGGACAAGATCTCATAAAACTATCTCCTAAAAATAACCTTATATTTACATTTGGCTTGCACAAAAAGTGAGTTTCGTCTCCCGAGAAGCTGTACTTCCAAAAAGCAGTAAATTACAGCAAAAATATGAAATAATCTCTTTCTTCTGGACCCAATCTTGTCCCACCCCTAATGCCTTTTGAATGTGGTCTGCATGAAATCCTATAATAAAAATAAGAATAATTTTCTGTCTGTTTTAGCTTCATCAACAGAGAGAATTAATGCAAAAACTACGTAAAGAAAGAACTCCAAGTACTGGTAAGAACCTTAAAGTTCTCCCAAACATCTGCAACACGACTGAATTGTTTTGTTATGTTAAAGAAAATCCCCTGAGGGAGCATGTGTATTGTGAGGTCAAAGAAAACACATCTTCAAATCTGCCCCACGCTCGTGTACCATTCTTCAACCCTGCAGTAAATATATCAGGTACCTAGTCACTTTGTCTTTTCCTTTTTATTGTGTCAAAATGTGTACTTCTTACTAAAACTCAAATTTCTGCTAGGTCTAAAGTTAGTTAATAGACTCAAATAACTTGAAAAACCAGTTCCCTCATTCCATCACTGGAGATTTGTTACACAATTAATGTTATTATTGTATTGTATTTAGATTTCCGCATACATGTTATGGGCACTTTGCCAGTTGTACTGACAAATCCAAACTAAACCAGTTCTAATCCTCTAAATAAGAACTAAGATAATTAAGAAATGGGATGAATGTGAAGTAGTTGGAGATGCTGAATAAAAAAACAAAAAACAAACTTAAAATATATTTAACTTGGACAAAACATATCTAAATCAACCATTAGATAGAAAAATAAATAATCAAAATGAAACAAATAAAAAGTGACTAAACCAGATTAAACCAGCTGATCTTAATGTAATTATATAGTTTGAAAAAAAAAACAATTTAGTAGAAAATGAAACTACTTTATGTCCAGATTTCCGGATGCAGGTGACGTTGCTGTACCAGGGCGTGAGGGTGATGCAGCTGACCACCGAGAGTCCGGACGGCTGTTTCATTCTGCAGGGCCGCGTCCCGTTGGGGAATGAGCAGATCTACGGCCCATGCACCGCTGAGCAGCTGTCCTTCCCTGAGCCCACACGCCTGGCGCTGCCTGCGGGGATGGCGGAGACCATGGCACGCCTCCTCTGTCACCTGGAGAGAGGCGTAGTGGTGTGGGTCGCCCCGGACGGAATGTTCATCAAACGCTTTTGCCAGGTAGAGACAACAGACATATTTGATTTTGCACAGTTCAAAAAAGACCATTCTAGCTACATGTTTATAGGTTTATAGTACATCAATGGATATTCTATGTTTTATTATGTAAACTACTGCAATACACTAATATGTACTTTGGTGGTCTATATGTACCTTTTGTGACCCAGCTGTTGCCATAGGAGATGCATGGCTCTGTTGTTGGTTAATGTTGTAACTGTATATATATATATATATATATATATATATATATATATATATATATATATATATATATATATATATATATTGCTAATTATAACTATTAGATTTTCTTATTTGAATGAATCTGTGCTGCCCGGTCGAGGGGTAAATGTAGCAGCACATATGTCAAGCTTCATGTGCAGCTGATCACACTGTTGTGAGTTCAAATCCTGGTTCTGACAGTTTATTGCATGTCCACAGCAGTATATATTTTTGACGTTAAATAATAGTTAGGAATAGAAAAGTAATACAACAATATTTTGCAAACATGAAATCACCTTTATGTTGCAAAGTAAAATGATAAAGTTTTCTGTATTATAGCTGATTGCATACTGTGGATACTTATAGTTTATAAAATGATCTGCGTCAAGGTTTGCAAGGCTTCTTTTTGCAGTAATGCCAATACTAACAAATGACGGTTACGTATTTACAGGGGAGAGTGTACTGGCACGGCCCTCAGGCTCATCACATCGACCGACCCAACAAACTGGAGAGAGAAAAGACCTTCAAACTGCTGGATGTGCCGGAGTTTCTCAGTCGTAAGATAGATGGCATGTTGAATGTGAACATGTGTCCGTCTGTCCGTCTGTGAGAGTCGGATCTCTCCTTCACTGGAACTCCTCCAGGTTTCTACGCTTTTTTCCCAAAGAGGTTTTTTTTGTAGTTTTTCCTGGCCGAGAAGGAGAGTCTAAGGACAGAGGACCCTGGGACATCGTCCCTCGCCACCACAGACATTGTCTGACTTCATCGCCACCACAGACATTGTCTGACTTCATCGCCACCACAGACATTGTTGATTCATTTCTCCCTGTGGCCCTCAGAGGCAACTGTTGTTGTGATTTTGGGCCTTACAAAAATAAATTGATTTGATTTGATTTGAACATGGATTAATGCAAGTTATCATTCATTATCATGTATGTTCACATGTTTGTGTGCAGAGCTTCAGAGGTGTATTCAGGGCAAGGGGCCTGTTCCATTGCATAAGATTGAGCTGTGCTTTGGTGAAGAGTATCCAGACCCTAATGTTCCAAAAACAAGGAAACTTATCATGGCAGAGGTCAGTAAATTATAATGATATCATTGTGTGCTGACTATAGATACGTGTTTTGGATTTGATCATTTGATTTAATAAAAAAGTATTTCGAATTTTTGTTTAGAAAAAGTATTGACAATGATTTTTTATTATTATAATATTTATTATTTTAATATTGATATATATATCTATCTATCAATATTATATATATATATATATATATATATATATATATATATATATAGAATATTGCTATTGGTTGCATTCAAAATAAATGGATCAATTGTATAATTATTGTAACATCTTATAAAGATGCTTGAACCATCTAACATTGCACTTTATTACTTTGCATTATTTGATAAAAGAATTGAACTACTGAAATGAATGAAGTTTGTGGTTTTGGCCACATTTGGTTCAGCTTGAAGAGCTGCAGTGCCACCATGTCTCCAGCAGAGGTCCTCAGTGACACGTACTGTATGTCTTACTGTTTTGTGGCAGGTGGTGCCTGTGTTTGCAGAAAAGCTGCTACAACAGTTTCATGTGGGGGACCCTGAGGAGAGGAGAGGATCGGAGCACAGTGAAAGAGAGACAGAGCCTTAGCCCGACCTCCAGTGGGACATCCGGGTAAACAAGGGCATTATTCTATCTGAACAAGTAGCAAAATGTCTGTATTTAGAGGCTAAAATATATGATTTGTACTTTTTATCCACTTTAAACTAATTGTGTATGTACTGTGTGCAGTGTATATGTAAAGGCATATTAATCTATAATAATGTGATAATGTGAAGTTTTGTGTTCTCTGTATAATCATTCAGCTTTAACTTTTAGTGCAGAAAATAAATCCACACCTAAGATGAAATCTATAAAGCTTTTTGTTTTTTATTTTTAGCGAACATCATAAAACAGAGTCACAATTTTAAAAATATACATTTTTGTAGCTATAACATTTAAAAAGAAAACAAATCAACAGGTCAAATTTCCAAAATAAAAAAAACACAAGAACTAAAGTGAGAGAGTGTGCTGAATCAGAGGATATACCCGTATCTGAGTTTAAAATACTTTCATCATGTCCCTGCCTTCCGACATACAGTACATCAAATGAGATGGGAACAGAAGCGACCGCACACAGGGGTCGAGAGCATTCACAAAGCATCGTGTTCCAACGTGTTATTAGCACCATTACTATTAAGCCAGTGCACTTCTACCTTTCCCATCCGTACTTTTTAATGGAAAAACACCATGAGTGAGGAGGATGTGACACAGCGCGGTCTGCCTGCCTGTCTGTGTGGGTGGGACTTGTCATTAGTGTTCTCCCTTTTTCTAGAGACAATGTTAAGAACAGATTGGACGGTAATGCCTTGATGAACGCCGCACTGCAAAGACTCCTGGTGATGAGAAGAAAAAGGCGAAGAGTTGTTTATACATTCATCTTGCCTCCCTAGGCCGACTCGGCGGCTTTGAAGCAAGAAAATAATCATAATAATAAAAAAATAAAACAAATGCATTGCAATACTGACAGAGATTGCATTAGTTTAGCATATTTACTGTATACAACATCAGTTATGTAATATATATACTGTATAGTCAATTATCTTCATATGTATATTTATATGCACTTGTTCCATAGCCTTAACACTGGTTGGTAACCTGGAGAATCACTGTTAAGTTTGTGTGGGACAGCCATTACAAAAACAGTGAACACAGACAAGTGCTTTTGATTGTCTCACTAAATGTGTCTCTAAAGAGCCATCTTCAGCTGCTCTGGTCAGGACTGAGCTAAGGTGGTTAATCATTTTGGGCACCCGTAAAAATCATGACATTAAATCCTTCCCTGCAACCCCACCTTGCGTTCTCTCGACTTTGCGAGAGACAAGCAGGGTGTGTGTGTGTGCTGCGTGTGCTAAATGTGCAAGTTTCTACTGCCACTTCATCAGCTTCGAGCCTTGAGGTAAATCCAAAACGCTTTGTTCAGTTCCAGTGGAGGGGAAAGTGTCCGGGGCAGACCAGCGCCGCTTACGTGGACGAGGCTGCCCCTTACTGTCTGTCTCTGAGGTGACGGAGGAGTGCGGAGTCGCCGGGGCGATGGGAGGCGTGTGGTGAGGGAGGGGCGGCGGAGGAGGCGGAGGCGGCATCTCCTCTCTGTGCGTTCTGGAGGAGGAGGACTGCGTGCGGTGGGGCCTGGGACGGGCCCGTTGGGAGAGGGTCGGGGTGAGAGCCAGGCACACGTCCCCCTCTGAGAGCTGGCGACAGGACAGGCCGTAGAACTGCAGGGTTTTCTGTGGACAGCAAGAAGACCAGCCCCTGTCCCGCACAAAGAAGGGGTACTCCACCAGAACCTTCAGTAACTCCTGAACAAGACAACAATGCACTGAAGTTAAAGGTTTCTCACAATTGATGCATAAACAAGAGTAGGAGAAGGTGGCAGGGTCAAATTTAAAGTGCATAAGACCAGAAGAGATTGTATTCAAGAAAACAGTTTGACACTGTTGGTGACATTTACAATTGCGCTTCCTGGTACGACACAACTGCTACCTAGCAACCATATGGTAAACAAGGGCTAACATCCATATAAATAACGCTATAATTACGATTTGACAAATAATGGCATCCAAGAAAACCTTCAGAACTCAACAGTAGTTCATTAAAACTCTTTTACATTTTTTCTTCACAAACTGAAATGTGACAGATGTAAAACTATGATCAATATTTACCACGGGGACTATCCCAATAAATCATCAAATCAAATCAATTTATTTTTGTAAGGCCCAAAATCACAACAACAGTTGCCTCTGAGGGCCACAAACAAAATCAAACTTAGAAAACCTGTTAAATGCACACAAAAAAGAATAATCCCTGCAATCACCAAATGAGAAAATATAGCAGACATTTATACCACAAGGTTTAATCATAACTTTTTTACTCTTGCATCAGAAAGTGTTAAATATCTCACAGAACAGAATAGACAGTAATATTGGGCGAGAATTATATTGAGTTTGTCGAGTTATTTGAGTGACTTAAAATAAAAGTGTATCACATTAACTCTCACTTTGACTGTGACTGACCTGAGTGTTGCGGTCCGTGAGGTGCACTTGCAGGTGGCTGAAGCCGTGGATGCTGCTGGGAGAGATGAGCAGGACTTTGCAGGTGCTGAGGTGAAGGTCAGGAGAAGTGTCCGCGCTCCTCAGAAAGTCCTCTGTCCTCAGCTCCTCCACGCGCTTCAGCCGCCCTCCAGCCAGCTCGATCAAGGACCCCTTGGTGAAGTGAGGTAGGAGTGCAGGGGGCGATGAGTGAGTGCAGTCCGGAGACGAGTCCCTCGCTCTGATCCTGTCCCGTCTCCGCTCGGGCTCACTGTCCCTCTGTTGGTCTTTGTGATGTGGTAAGTGCTTGTCTTTGTCCTTACTTTTGTCTCTGTCCCTTTCGTGTTCTCTGTCTCTTTGGGGCCGGTCATGATTGTTGGACACACCCAGAGGTGAGTGGGGGGTGCTCCGAATTGCATGCTGCCTGGGCCCTGGGTCCCTGTGCAGGTTGTACAGAGGGGTTCCTGAGGGACTGTAGAGGGGATAGTTCTGAGACATTCCTAAAGAGTAATAAACCTGTGCTTCAGCTGTGGACACTCCTAAGTGGTCTAACAGCTCTCCTCTTCCAGGCCGGGCGTCTGGTCCCAGAGGATGGCCACTGGGAGAGAGCAGATTTGAGCTGCTCTTCACTTGTGCGTGTGCATGTCTTTCTTGCAGGGAGGAATGTGGCTCTTCCTGAGCAGGCGACTCTGACAGGAACAGCCCTCCAGACTGGCAGAGAGAGGACAGATTCTCCTGCTGTCTGCGCGCTCCGTTGGCATGAGTGCTGTGTGGACTGATGTCCAGCCGGCTGCTGTCGTTCCCATATTCTCCCATCAGAGGCTTGGAGGAGGTGGCAGTCCTGCTGCCAGGACCATCCAGGCCATTGGGCCTCTTTCCAACATACCTGTGCCTGGGATCTGCTAAGGTTGTGTCCGGTGAGTACAGAGAGTGGTGCCCAAACAGATATGTCGGGGGGAAGAGAGATGAACTGTAATCCCTGCGCCCGCTGTTCATGTAGGACCACATCTCCCTGGAGTCTGCCGGGAAGGGGGCTTTAAATGATGAGCTGGAGGAGGAGGATGGGGGCAGTGAGAGGAGGCTGTCCCCTCTGTGCCAGCGCGAGTGGTGAGGTAAAGCTGAGGCCAGGGGGTCATCTCTCCAGGCCGAAGAGCCCGCGCCCCTCCGATCCACCTGCCCAGGGAACAGGGGCAACGACACTGACGGTGAGTAGCCCAGATGCCATGGCAGAGGGAGGGGCAAGCTGGGGGCTGGAGCGGGCAGAGGGGGAGGGGTGTGGAGAAGGTGGCTGTTGTGGTGTGTCAAGGCCCTGTCACTGGCCTCCCTGCCCCCCTCCCCCCTCCCGATGGTGGGCCTAACCCGCAGCGGTACAGGGGGTTTAAACTCATCCAGGGGCAGTTCTGACGACCCTTGTCGAGACTCCCTCTTCTTGGGAGGGAGGCACTCTTTGCCGCGGTCGGGACTGGGATTCATGGATGGGCTCCAGCGGTGGTGGAGACGCCCCCTGTGAGTGGGTGTGGCTAGGTCACATGAGCCTCGCGGGAGAAGAACGGGGGGCGATAGAGGAGCATCCCTGTCAGATCACTGCGGAGCCTTCTGCACTGAAGCGCCACTCACCTGCAAGAGAAACACGAGGGATCACAGCACATTTCAAACAATCACGCCTCCTCAAACATGGAGAGGAATCCACCAGCTCTGGAACTACTTGAGGTCGTGGAAGGTGACAGACCCCGACTTCACGACTGTTGCTTATTAGTCATTATCTGAGCTCCTCGCCACGGTCCTGAAACTGCCCAACTTACTCGTTCATTCAAACACATTACTCCCACGACCAGGCTAAAAATATGATATGCAGCCAGCGAAGTTGAGAGCCAGCATCGCGTTTGAGCGTAGAACACTCTCAGCAGGAGTGTTTTCATCTATGGCTCTCGGGGATGATTGGAATATGTAGATATGTTTTTGCAGCACTTTCCTGAACCACCCCCTCGACACCCTCACTGCCTCCTCATACTCTTGTAATCTTACTACTAGCACCCCTGTCTCTCCCTCTCTCACACACACAACATGGGACTCAAATTCTCCCTCGGGCGACTGCAGCCCTCTAGTGATCGAACTGGTTGCCACCCACTTTAAAGCTTCAGTAATAATATCATAGTGGCAAGTGTGTGAGGCTTTGCATAGTAATTATCTGTCACAGCAGGGGACATCTATGCATTTTTTTCCTGGAGTAATACTGTTTATTTGTTTAGCGTGTTTGTGTTCCTCAAAGTGTCAGAGATTTTGCAGCCTCGTTTCATTCAGCAAGAAGTGCGGGGGAGCCAGGCGAATTCTTCCAACATTTTAGCGCCGCCATGCCCAAAATTATTTCTAATTTTAAGTGATGATTGGTACGTGGCCTACCCAGCTGTTCGGACGGAGCGCACCAAAACAGCATCATCATCACCATCATCACCGCCGCGGCACACGCCATCGCCATGCGCTCCGACTTTACCCGGTACAAGTCTGTCTCAGCGAGCCCGTACCAGCTCCCCGCCGCCACACCATCCGCCACACGGTTGCCATGGCAACTGCCTCCCAGACACACACACACACACATACACAAACACGCGCACACCGTCACATCCAGCCGGTTAGACGAGGTTAGATGGGGATACTCCGGTAAAGATGGAGGGATGGAAAAAGAAAGAGGCGGGTAAATAACTGTTGCTCATCAAGCGACTTGGTCCAAAAACAGAATAAGTGTTAGGGAAAAAACAAGAAAAGTGGAGCAAGTTGTTTGTGCATCTGTGTGAAAAGCTGCAAACTGGTATGGCAGCGAGAGGAGTGGGAGACACTGTCGAAAACAAACTTACTGGACAAACAGACAGACGCGGGGACGTGGGAAATTCACTCAATCTGACAATGGTAAAAGCAATTCAACAAACAACCATAAAACATTTAATAAAAAACTATTAGATAATTGGCATATTCATGAATCCTTTATTACTTTTTAATTGTGAAGCTATACGATTTTTAATTTTTTTTTCAAACCCATTTTGTAGGTTTCCTGAGAAGTAAGCGTACATTTCTAACAATATATGATAAACTAAAAGTGGAAAAAGTGTCTCGCCCACGTCATTCCATTGGCGACAAAAATACAAAATATCCCTGCATATTTAGTACGTACATTACATTAACATTTGATTAAATTATATTGGTGATAAAGATAACAAATATAAGAAAATAAAAAAACAAATGTCACTTTTCACTGTGACCACAAATTGACATAAGCTTGCAGGAAAGACAGTAATGACTAATAAGCACGAAAAAAATGACAAAAATATGTATATTTCTGGAAGAAGAGACAATAATTTCAGTAAAAAAAAAACTTGAATGAAAAGTATCTAGCATTATCTTAAAGTCACTGATCTGCCCACTATTTTGACCTTAACATATGCATGATAATGGAATACATACTGAATACTGAAGCTGAAAAGCACTTAAAGAACATCCATACTGCCCTGTTATGGAGTATTGTAAACGCAACAGGAAACAAACCGTCCCATTGTGCCTGCAGAGGAGTTTGCAGATAGAGATAAGTCTTCTATAACACAACACTCCTACACTTAAGCTGGAACTGCTGTGGTTACCGTGCATCGCAGACAGAAAGAGTTCCAGAGAAACGCCTTTGATTTGTAAACATGCCACAGCTTATCTCAAATGAATGAACAGCAACAGCAATCAGAAACATCCCTCTGCAAAGTCGTACACTAAACGCAACTTCACAATTGTCAGCTTTCATCATCGCCACCTTTATTTTTATTTTCTGCACTCCTCCTCTTATTATCCCGCCTTTTCTCAGGAGAACCGGCCGACCCCGCCACGGACACTTATGACACTTGTGACTACAGACCGCAAGCAAAGCAGAACAGCACATTTCTATCCACAACATTTTCATTTTCACTCACGAAAGTCAAATTGCCTCTTACAAACGCGACATCCATCTCCTGTTCTGACACGCAGACACATCACTGACATCAGAACTGACCTTTGTTTTCCCGCAGAGAGACATCAAATGCTGTCCACAATTCACTCCAATTCTGTCCCCAAGTTGTCCCCCCCTTTTCCTTTCCTTCCGCCCCCTCCCAGTAGAGTAAAAAAATCCCTCTAGACTTGAACGTGAACCTGCTCCTTCTCATCTGAGTTGCAGCCCACCAAAGTGAAGTAAAGGAGAGAAAGCCCGTATCAAAGTGTATGTGTGTGTGTGTGTGTGTGTGTGTGAAGTGTGTGTGTGTGTGAGAGCAAAAAGGGCTAAGGAAATGAGTAATATCTAGCACTGTGAAACATGTCTGCTATGCCGAGCTACACAGGCAGACCAGTTGCTTGCTGCCGCCCACTTGCTTTTAATCAGTATACAAACATGCATACATATATCATATACCGTCTGGCCCTATAGTCTGAGAGGCGGCTTGTGAAGGAGTGGAGTGTTTTCACAATTCAATGCAAAATTCAAACAATTAGCCTGATTTACCTGAATTAATTTCCTTTCGTTGAAGGAGACAGTTGATTCGGGGAGGGCCGTGGACCAGAGCTCCATCCTACACACTCTCAGACTTAGGCTTTTTCTACTGCCTCTGACTCAAAGCTAAACCTCAAATCTATCACATATGTAAGAAGAAAAAAAACAAAAAACAAATGTTCTGTCACATATTTGCAAGTATGCCTTTGAAAAAAAAAAAAACAGGGCACGGTGGGAGAGCGCAGAATGATTTGATTTGAATGATTCAGCGGCTGAAGTGAAGTGGAGTGCTGGTATGGCGGGTGCAGCTTATTAGGAGTTGAGTTCATTCACAGTGAAAAAACTACAGAGAGCGCAAAAGGCTAAACGAGGACAAGGGCCGAGGCGAGTGTCTTTGTCTGGGCGACTTGGGAGAAATGGTACTGTGTGAGGCAACGTTTTATAATAATGATAATAAATGCAGTGGTTACAGAGAGACATGATCACTTGTTTTAAATACACTGATTGGAGAACAGTATCAAAACATTATTAGTTTTATATATTTTTTTCACCCTGAAACAAATAATTGCATATTATTTTTACATATTGGACATAATATAATATAAACTAAATCTATTAACTAAAAATAATCAAATTGATCCATGGATAAATCCTAAACACGCTAAACTGTAAGGGTTTAATTAGTGCAAACTCATTCTCTTGGTAAATCAGTGGTGGAAGAAGTACTTAAGTAAAACTAAAGATACATGTGCAAAAAATGTACTGAAGTAAAAGTGAAAGGAGCAAATGGAAGAAAAAGTATTTAAAGTATTCATTTAAAAATGTACTTCAAAGAGATAAAGTATTTCACAAATATTTTTAGAACTGTGTTAAAGTGTTAAACATAGTGTGCTTTTAAATACATATAAATACAAATACTAATCTTTCTGGTGAATCTTATTTTAACTTGGGCTCAAAATGCTTTATGCAAAAAATAACTGCTCAAACCATATGAAAAGTACTTTCAACCTTTCAGTCCAGTTGATAAAAGTAGTAGAAAGTACAAATACCTGCTCTTAAATGTGAAGTAAAAGTGAAAAACATCCATACTATACAAACACCTTAATGAAATACAATAGCTTAACATTTCCACCACTGAGGAAATTGCATTATTTGTAGGAACAAAATATGTACTTACCCTATAAACTGTGCTCATAATGTAAAGTCAATATTGTATGAAAGTGTTGTCACCACAATACACAGTCTGCCTCTAATAGTGAACTACATATTGACTAAATTGAATCCCAAAGAGCAGACACATTGAACTCTGGTGACTCGAGGAGGCAAATACTGCACACCATAATGTGATAGTGGTACAATGCCACCCCAGATGTTAAATCTCATTGCACAAAACACAATACAGAAGTGTAAACCAGTGGAGCACGGGGGAGGAAAACTGAAAATAATGAAGCAATCAAATGGTAATAGCTATTTAATTACCACACACAGCATATGTTGTTCTGTCATTGCAATAAGTGCAGCTTTTTAACCTCCTAAACTGACTGAAAAGGAAGAGAATACAACCAGCCACAGTCAATTGTAGGTTAACCTTGTCCAACTTGTCAACCTCCATCAAGTGAAAAGCTAATCAGACAGGGAAATGTGTTTAGCATCCAGCGCAAGGCCAGAGTGAGCAGAAAAGACACGTACACGCTCTGCCAACATGGAGCGTCTGGTGACATTTTGGGGAATACTCTTTTCTCTCAAACTCAATGGGTTTTTGTGATGTGAAAGATTGCTGTGTGGGAATCTCAATGCTGTCGGCAAATGTGACTGAATGTGTGGGCTCTTTACAATTTTTTTCAATGAGGAAGAAAAAGCAATTGTTTAGAAAGCAAACTTGTTGAACACAACAGATGAAACTTGAAATTACTTCTCCAGCACTATATTTATATCAATTTAAAGGGGCAAACCACATGCTAAATCAATTTAAAATCATTAAAATAAATATGCACATCACAAGATTAACTCTTACAATTAGATTAAATCTAAGATAAAAATTACTGTCAGCAGGTCAGTCACAAACAAGATCATTTTCTACATCAAACTAAAGGAAACATGATCAAATCAGTGATCGTGGCTGTAAATGTCACCGTAAAATTAGAAATGCTCTAGTCATAATGAAAGAAATGAAATAAGTCAATTACAAAGTTCACCAAAGGTAGTGAAAATAAGAAGATTAGGAAATGACTATGCGGTGAAATTTAGCAACCGACTTATGGAGAGTAACAAAAAAATATGTCTTAACAGTTTTCATCACTTTTTCCATTTCCTTTGCTGTGCATAAAGTCACAAACTCAAAAGTCAGACATGAGTCAGGCAGCACCCACCCAATAATGTAAAGCAGGGACACAAAAGATCTGACAGTTACTTAATCTTTGGCTCCCTTTGGCGTTTTGAAATCAAACTGTCGTACTTTCCTTGCCCCTGGCTGTGCCCTCATGCACAGGCTCATATCGGGTGTCTGCTCACGTTTCAGTGTGTGGGGGGCTCTAACCCACGTCTGATGCAGCAGAAAAGTGTTGCTGAATGTAACTCATCTGAACAGAGAGAGTCAGAGAGGCAGAGGGCACAGCCGTAGTGAACACATGGGGCGAGTGACAGTGACAGGACAGAGGGAGAAAGGCACAGATGGGGGAGAGAGAGGGGCAGGTAGTACTACTAGGCCTGTAGTACTACTAGGCCTGTGCTTACTCCAGAGGAGCCTAAGCTGATAAAGGACAGGTGATACGGCCCAAAGCTTATGGGCAGAAGGCCAGGTCAGCCGAAGAAGAATCAGTGACCCATTCTTCAACAGGATGAGCCAGCAGCACTGCCCAGGTTCAGTACAATGAGGATGGACTTAGCGATACTATAAACACCACCTTCCTGTGCACACACTGACACACATGCATGAGACACAGCGAGAGAGAGAGCACAGTCAGGACTATACCTGTGTCACAGGATGAGAGAGGTTCACACTGACTGCCGTGTATTGCAGAGTTAATCCATGAGAATCCTAACTGGTGCGGCCTAGTGCAGGCTCAGTATAGTTCTGGGAGGAAATCCCCCTGTTTAGTGGTACAGGCCATTAGCCCCTGGGTATAAATAGGGCAGCTATGGCTCCTTAAGCTGGCTTTTACGCAATATCAGTTAAAAATATGACTTGACTAATTACACACTGGTCAGCAGTCAGCAAAAGCAGAAAGTCATCCTGGAGTTCTCTTCCTGTGAATGCACCAGACAGAGTAAACATGTTTGACGTTCACAGGGTCATTAGAACAGCTCTGCACACTCGCTGCAACCCTCATGTTTGACATTTTCTGAGACGCTCTTATGCTCTTGTCATCTATTGACATTTAAGTGTTGTTTGATGAAGTTTCATTTCTGCACTTTTTACACGCCTCTTACATCTTTTAATGTGGTTTGAAAAAGGGCTGTTTTTTACCACAGAAAGCTCATATCACAAAGATCACAAACAGTAAACATGTTACAATACAATCACAGTATTGTAAATATATATTTAAGGGGGATTTCCCAGTAGAGTCCTGCCTCTTATTAACAGCCATCAAAGTCAGCCTCACGCACAGATATCAGAGCTCAGAGCCCTACAAGGTGCTGGACGCCACACGACATGACAACAAGCGAGATCCGCTCTAGAGTGGAGGGTGTTATTTTGGGATTAGTCCGAGTGACTTTTGTCAAACTTTGTTGGGAGATAAAAGTTACTGATCTGTAACTATAAGCAAAGCAAGTGGTGACATCAGTCTGTAAGAGAGCATGGCCATGTCTGCCACCGATAACTGGAGTGCCATTCATCCTCAGAGACAGTGTCTAGACATTCTGCACCAATGCTGTCTGGAGTACCTTTATCCCACACCCAACCTGCTAAGCCAGCACGCTCATCTACTCATAAAATAACACGTTGTAAAGACATCAGACACTAAAATATGCATCAGTTAATTTCTTCCATTACATTTTTACAGCTATTGCAAAGGGCAGAAGACATTCAATGACATTTTCTCCACTGCAACCTCTTTAAATGTACATCAAAGAAGTAGACATGGCGCGAAGACTGTATTGATGCTCAAAGCAACCAGATATCTTGGAGGTTACAATTTCTCTACATTAATATCTAGAGGCTAATACTGCAATAATAGCCGGCCCGAGAAGATATTTTCTGTCTTCAACACAACATGCAGTAAAGTATTCAAAAAAGACGGGGCCGGTTCAGATCGTGTGGGCGTAAAGTGGTGGGTGGCAGAGTTTAAAGGTCACGACCCCTATTGTAGATAAAGTATGGAGGAGGAAGAGAACATACTGCTTTATCATACACACAGGTTAGCAGAGTCACGGCCAGAGAAAACGATCCATGCAAACACAAAGAGCAAAGAGAAACAGAAAATAAACAACAAATGCCTATAGAAATTTAAAAAGGCTGCCAAGGTCAAGCAAGTGAAGTCTTAAAAGTGTTATAGTTACTCTACAAGAAAGCAATATGAAACAATGCACTAAGAAGGATCTTGGAGTCGCATTCATTATTTATTACATGCATTACTACAGACCTCTATAGTTATTAAAATAAGTGGTCATTTAGTTAACGGTATTGGAAATGTAGCAATTAGTGCTTCTTCTTTTTGGGGTCAATTTGTAGGCTTTTTTCTTTCTATGTTTTCAGATTGTAGCAATTAAATTGAGAAACAAAACAAAAAACTATTAAAAACAGTTAAGGCTTTTGATGTGGATTCAGGATTTTTTTTGTTCTTCACCAAGGACAATTTTGACTTTTATTAACACAAATGAGAATGTTTCATTTTTGACATACTATTTTTGACTCAAGAATTAATTAAAATTGCTGATGTATTTTGATTGCCACATAATAAACATTTGTAATATATTGTTGATGAAATGTCTGTGTCTTTTAATGTGAAGGCCACAGCCAGTCTGTCAGTAAAATCAGAAATCAGACATTGGAGGAAGAAATTTAACTTGTATTTGTGTTAAATGAGAACAAATAAAAGTCTGGATTGCTCAAGAATGACATATTGAAAACCAAAATTCTGATAAATCAATATGATAAAACGATATATGTAATTTTGTTTGTTTGTCATATCTACCCCAGCCCTACTTCAAAGTCAGATCACCCTTGATTAAAAAAAGGGGGGAAAAAGCTGAAACTGCATTTAAGAAACCGCCGTTCCTCCGCCTCACGGGACATTCCCCCTCGACAGGTGTGTATGCCGCCTTAAAGCTGTTTGGGATTATTCTTCACAGGCCAATTCTAGCCTCACTCCAACTGTGATGCACCAAAACTGTGACACAACAGAGTCTTTTCACTCGCTCAGCCAGACACCGAGCGAGAAGAAGAAATGCATTAAACTAAATGTATAGGACAGTCGACCTTGATGTTCATTGTGTTACATTACTGATGTGCAAATTAAAACACATCAATTACCACTTTCAATCTTCACTTACTCGGTTTATTTTGTCAGAGCGTGATAAAGATAAAGCTAGTTATTTCAGCTTGACATTATGAAAACTTGCAGAGAGATCTGGGCGGCAGTCGACGGCAGGGGCCTCGGCGACCAGATCTCCGGACACAGAGACTAACTCTGGGGACATGGAATGTCACCTCGCTGGGGGGGAAAGAGCCTGAGCTTGTGCGGGAGGTTGAGCGATACCGACTAGATATAGTCGGCCTCACCTCCACGCACAGTTTGGGCTCTGGAACCCATCTCCTCGAGAGGGGCTGGACGCTCCACTTCTCTGGTGTTGCCCGCGGGGAGAGGCGGCGGGCTGGTGTGGGCTTGCTGATAGCCCCTCAGCTCAGCCGCCACGTGTTGGAGTTTACCCCGGTGAACGAGAGGGTCGCGTCCCTCCGCCTTCGGGTGGGGGACAGGTCTCTCACTGTTGTGGCGGCCTACGGGCCGAACAGCAGTGCAGAGTACCCGGCCTTCTTGGAGTCCTTGGGAGGGGTACTGGACAGTGCACCGACCGGGGACTCCGTTGTTCTACTGGGGGACTTCAACGCCCACGTGGGCAATGACAGTGACACCTGGAGAGGGGTGATCGGGAAGAACGGCTTCCCCGATCTGAACCCGAGCGGTGTTCAGTTATTGGACTTCTGTGCTAGCCACGGATTGTCCATAACGAACACCATGTTCAAGCACAAGGGTGTCCATCAGTGCCAGGACACCCTAGGCCGGAGGTCAATGATCGACTTAGTTGTCGTGTCATCAGACCTCCGGCCGCGTGTCTTGGACACTCGGGTGAAGAGAGGGGCAGAGTTGTCAACCGATCACCACCTGGTGGTGAGTTGGATCCGCTGGCGGAGGAGGAAGCCGGACAGACTTGGCAGACCCAAGCGCATTGTGAGGGTCTGTTGGGAACGTCTAGTGGAGCCCTCTGTCAGTAGGGTATTCAACTCGCACCTCCGGGAGAGCTTCTCCCATGTCCCGGGGGAGGCTGGGGACATTGAGTCCGAGTGGACCATGTTCTCCGCCTCCATTGTTGATGCGGCTGCTCGGAGCTGTGGTCGCAAGGTCTCCGGTGCCTGTCGTGGCGGCAACCCCCGAACCCGGTGGTGGACACCGGAAGTAAGGGATGCCGTCAGACTAAAGAAGGAGGCCTATCAGGCCACTCTGGCTTGTAGGTCTCCGGAGGTCATCGACGGGTATCGGCAGGCCAAGCGAGCCGCGGCTCGTGCTGTCGCAGAGGCAAAAACCCGGGCCTGGGAGGAGTTCGGGGAGGCCATGGAGGAGGACTATCGGTCGGCACCAAAGAAATTCTGGCAAACCGTCCGGCGCCTCAGGAAGGGGAAGCAGTGTCTCACAAACACCGTTTACGGTGCGGGTGGAGGCCTGCTGACCTCGACTGGGGATGTCGTCGGACGGTGGAAGGAATACTTTGAGGATCTCCTTAATCCCTCAGTCACGTCTTCTGAAGAGGAAGTAGAGACCGGGGACTCGGAGGCTGGCTCATCCATCACCCAAGCTGAAGTCACTGAGGTTGTCCGCAAACTCCTCGGTGGCAGGGCTCCGGGGGTGGATGAGATCCGCCCTGAGTACCTAAAGTATCTGGATGTTGTAGGACTGTCTTGGTTGACACGTCTCTGCAACATCGCGTGGCGTTCGGGGACCGTGCCTCTGGACTGGCAGACCGGGGTGGTGGTCCCTCTGTTCAAGAAGGGGGACCGGAGGGTGTGTTCCAACTACAGAGGGATCACACTCCTCAGCCTCCCGGGTAAGGTCTATTCCAAGGTACTGGAGAGGAGAATCCGACCGATAGTCGAACCTCGGATTCAGGAGGAGCAGAGTGGTTTTCGTCCCGGTCGTGGAACACTGGACCAGCTCTATACCCTCCATCGGGTGCTCGAGGGTTCATGGGAGTTTGCCCAACCAGTCCACATGTGCTTTGTGGATCTGGAGAAGGCTTTTGACCGTGTCCCTCGGGGTGTCCTTTGGGGGGTGCTCCGGGAGTACGGGGTCCGGGGCCCTTTGCTCAGGGCTGTCCGGTCCCTGTATGACCGGAGCAGGAGCTGTGTTCGCATTGCCGGCAGTAAGTCAGACCTGTTCCCAGTGCATGTTGGACTCCGCCAGGGCTGCCCTGTGTCACCGGTTCTGTTCATAATTTTTATGGACAGAATTTCTAGGCGCAGTCAGGGGTCGGAGGGTGTCCGGTTTGGGGACCACAGGATCTCATCTCTGCTGTTTGCAGACGATGTTGTCCTGATGGCTCCATCAAACCCGGACCTGCAACATGCACTGGGACGGTTTGCAGCCGAGTGTGAAGCGGCTGGGATGAGAATCAGCACCTCCAAATCCGAGGCCATGGTTCTCGACCGGAAAAAGGTGGCTTGCCCTCTCCAGGTGGGTGGGGTGTCCTTGCCCCAAGTGGAGGAGTTCAAGTATCTCGGGGTCTTGTTCACGAGTGAGGGAAGGATGGAGCGTGAGATCGACAGGCGGATCGGTGCAGCGGCTGCAGTGATGCAGTCGCTGCATCGGACCGTTGTGGTAAAGAGGGAGCTGAGCCGAAAGGCAAAGCTCTCTATTTACCGGTCGGTCTACGTTCCTACCCTCACCTATGGTCATGAGCTTTGGGTAGTGACCGAAAGAACAAGATCGCGGATACAAGCGGTCGAAATGAGTTTCCTCCGCCGGGTGGCTGGGCGCTCCCTTAGAGATAAGGTGAGGAGCTCGGCCACACGGGGGGAGCTCGGAGTAGAGCCGCTGCTCCTCCACGTCGAGAGGAGCCAGCTGAGGTGGCTCGGGCATCTGTTCCGGATGCCTCCTGGGCGCCTCCCTCGGGAGGTGTTTCAGGCATGTCCCACCGGGAAGAGGCCCCGGGGAAGACCCAGGACACGCTGGAGAGACTATGTCTCTCGGCTGGCCTGGGAACGCCTCGGGATCCCCCCGGAGGAGTTAGAGGAAGTGTCTGGGGAGAAGGAAGTCTGGGAGTCCCTGCTCAGACTGCTGCCCCCGCGACCCGGCCCCGGATAAAGCGGCAGAAGATGGATGGATGGATGGATTATGAAAACTTTATAACTTATTCACTGTTATTGCCAAACTGGGGGGAAGAGAGTTCAATTCAGTTTATTTTTATCTTAACAGCAGACAAAACAGTCAAAATGAATCATGTCAAGCTTTAATGTCAATTTACTTGTATATGTAATTATTCATTAATATGGTTACCTTTTCAAGCATGCTTTTTTCAAACAAAACTTGATTGTACGGCTAATGATTCTTGGTCGACTAAAGGCAAAACTTGTGCGTTAATCAGTCTTAAAACTCTCAAAACTCTTGCTATAATTCGACCATATATTTGACCCAAAGTGGCAAAGAAAGGTATAAATAATAGCCTATTTGTATGTAAAAAGGCAGAATAAATCCACAATTAATTCCCAAATCTCCGTCCAACTTATTTATACTTATACTTATTTATGCCTTCTCCTTTCTGCTGTGGTCAAAATAAATCCTTTACGAAACCAATGAAATAATATTTAGCTGCGTAATAAATATTTTGGTCGCCCCATAACCAATAACTTGACAAAAACGACTAAATGCTAACAGCCTAGTTTGACTGAATCTCTTTATCTATGATTCACACACAATTGCTATACTACTGCATCATTATCACAACGTACATTTCATCTGTCTTGGCCATCTGTGTCTATTAAAAACTCAAAACGCAAACGTCTAAACAACATATTTTAACCCTGGTAAACTTTCATGGGAAACTTGCGGCCCTGATTCTTTGCGACATGTAGGTCAGCGTTTGTCCAAAGTCCAAAGGTGTGAACATCAGTGACATGTTCTCTGATTACCCTGCACTAACATCCTGTACTAGACTGACAACTGTCCCCTCCACCCAAACACTCAGCCTATGATGTGGGACTCCTGCCTGTATCCCGAAATAACAGATCCCAACCAACGGACCGCTGCCCACTCTTCCAAGTACTGACAGGATTTTTTGTACAGACATCCATATTCTCATGCAATAGCCTGAATGTACACTTCAAGTTATTTTCTTTTTTTTTTGTTTCCCACTCATTGTCAACCCTCCTACTCGCTGTCTTTCCCTCACTCAGGACTGGCAGTTCTAGGGGACACACTCGGCGTAGGTGGGAGCGCTAGTGGAGTATGACTTTCAATGCAAGGTGTAAGGTGTGTGTGTGTCTAGTGTGTGTAGTGTGTGTGTGTGTGTGTGTGTGTGTGTGTGTGTGCTGGAGGTGGAGAGGCACAGCAGGACGTGAACGAACACTGTGATAATGACAACCCATGCATTATATAACATGTAGATTGCATAAGGCCAAGAGTATTTCCAGATACAAGTGTTTTTTATTTGTGGGTAGAAAGGAGGGCCTGCGTGTGCGAAACCATGAAATGATTTTTTTTCTATTCCCCTTTCAAGAAGCGTGTGGGTGTCTGACTAAAGTGTATTATGTATGTTTGTAAGAAGGGGCACGAATGTTTGCAGAGATTTCTTTCATCGCTATCTGCATATCAAAACAAGTATGTGGGAATAGTTGGCACGTTGGCGCACACTGTGTAAGGGTGTCTTTACTGCACGCACCCACTCATTATCACTTTTAGACTTCAGAGAGATCCAATTGAAACAAATGAAACAAAAACAACAGAAAAATAGCACTTGTTGGGTAATACCTAAAAACTGGTGTGATGTTTTGCTTATGGATTGGTACTGATGTTAGTAGTAGTCTATAGGATGCATAGTGTGGAGTCATACAAGTGCGGATATGTACGTGCCACTGCTGCCTCCTCTGCGCTCCTCGCTCCATGCATGAGTGTGCCCCTGTAAAAATAGACTTCTTAAAGGGCTAGGCGCCGCGCAACCTTCTCCCACTAGAGGCCTGTTACTGCTATACAGGGTGACACAACTCTGAGAGGCGCCGCGGGCAAAGGAGGCGGGGGGGGGGGGGGGGGGGGGGGGGGCAGCGCGTCTCTAGCTTAGCCCTACCTTAAAAAGCCATCAACCCATATTCACCCTTTTCGTTTGCATCATTCATGACTTCTACAGTGCCGGCTTTCCAAAGTAACTTACGCAGGGAGTTTCCGAACGCTTTGTCATTCATTCACAATTCTTTTTTTTTCTTTTTTTTTTTACATCATCAGCAGCAGCATTACTATAAGTCACTGGCAACAAGACAAGCTTCCTGTTCACTCTTGCTGATCGGCCTCCATAATTAAAATAAGTTAATTAAAGTCAGCAGGGACAAATGTTGTGTCGCAGCTAAAGCCTGCGGAACACTTTGAACCTGTGAAATGCGCTTGTATTATGGAGCATATGGGGAGGGATGTCACCACAGCAGACGGACACTGCCTGATGTAGCAGGAAAAAATATATATAATTACTGTATGGTGTAATATGTGTCTGTGCCAGATGAGAAAAGAAAGGACAGATAAACACAGATTGAATTAAAAGTAGCTTAGACAGTGCACGTGAGTCTGCTTTTTGTTATTTTTAAATGAGAAAAAGTTTAGGATCCCACTGCACCCGCTTTATTATTAGTCCTTTCCTCACCATCTCTTTCAAACTAGTCAAAATAGTCACTCCCCTCGCTCTCCCTACTCCTTTCTCTCATCCATCCCTCTTAAACTTGTAAGTGCACTCCTCTGGGGCACCCCCCGTTTTTGGCTATCTGCGCACTGTGTGGCTATTTCAGCCCACTGCTCTAATTCTGAAAGCGTTGGATCTTCCTTCACACTGATTAATGAACCTCTCTCTACCTCTTCCCCTTCTTTCTCTCTCTCTTGCTCTCTTGCTTTCTAACTATGTTCCGTCTCTCCTGTTCACAACATGTCCCATGCACAGGTGCCCACTTCTGCCAGCATGTCATTCACATCGCACTTTCTCCACAGACGTGCACGCCGGCTTCTTTGATAACACTATTTGTTTACAAGTTGACACACACACACACGCACACACACACACACACACACACGCACGCACGCACGCACGCACACACACACACGCACACACACGCACGCACACGCGCACGCACACGCACACACGCACACACACACAAATGCACACATGCACGAATGGGCGACGGAGTGAAGTGCTGCTGCTGCTGCTTACATACCTTGCTTTGTGCCTTTGCGGAGCCGGTTACAGACAGTCTAGTCATTGGATAGGGCAATGGCAGTGGCAGTGGCAGTAGCGGTGGAGGTGGTGGTGGAGGTGGTGGTGACAGCGTGGAGAATTATCCAGTTTGTGTTGAAAGTCTTCCTCTACAGCTCAGCCTGGTTCCCTGCCTTCATCCTCTCCTGCCTCCTTCTAACACTCTCAACGCCTCTCTGACTAGGCTCACTTTCTCTCTATCTCTCCAGCTTGCTTGATCTCTCTCCCACACCCCCCTCCCCTCCTCTCCTCCCTTCCTCGTGCTCCTTCACTCACAGCTTTACAACTTCACTCAGTCTGAGAACTTTTTTTTGTTTTGGTTTGTTTAAATTCTTCCCCTTTTGACCAGCACTTCACTTCAGTCAGTCCCTGGCCACGCACTGCTCCTCTGGTCTAATTATTCAGTCATTGTGGAAGCTTTTGCATTAGCTGCTGTAGCTCATGTCACTTGGCTCAAAGCCCAACACCGGCTTCGCTCATTAACCTCCCTGAGAGCTGCAGAATGGACCGGCCCGTGGATCAGTCTATTTGCTGCAGGCTCTTTAAGCCTGGTCAGCCAATCAGAATGCACATCAGGTTAAAGCAAGGTGTGCTCGTAGGAGGACGTCCCAATAGGTGACATGGGCTCAGGGTAATCGCTGACATGTTATGGCAGGTCAATGGTAACACCAGCTGGACAAATCTGACACGTTGAGGATACAGTTCGGAAAAATATAAAAGAGCAAATATAAGCATTGTTATTGAAAAATAATAATAAAAAATATAAACGCAATTTCTGGAATGCAAAAATATTTATGACAATAATAATGTATTTATATTTGTCAGAATAAAAGGGAAACTCTTGAATTTTATAATGTAAAAATGATTTACTAAAAATGATTCAAGTTTTGTAAATGCTTAATTAATATCCTACTTCCTAACCCTTTAAGTCGTTACAAAACCTGAATCATACTTCATTTTCTTTTATTGATATTTTCGTGTTTCGTGTGCCTGAATCGTTCTTATAAAACATTTGTTCATTATAAATTAAGTCTTTATTCATGCTTTATTAAGGCTTATTAAATGTAGATAGTGTAGATGGCACCAAAATATCAACGTCAAAAGTTGTGTTTTGATTTAATTCTTATGTTGCCTTGTTTTAACTTAACTATAGCCATAAGTTGTTATCTAAGTAGTGAAGTGTGCGAAGGGATTTAATAAGATAATGACCTGGAATTTCTTATTTTTTTTACACAATATATTATAAGTATTTTTCAGTTTCACTGGTGCGGACTGAGTGACTAATTTCCCTGTCAGTGCCATCATGTGCGCTGCTCCTAAGCGAATGAACCACAAGGGAATACATCTTATTGTGAAACCTCTATGAGAACGTGTACTAAGGAGTCATATGCTGTTTTTCACTGTACCGCCTGCCCCAGTTCCCATCACATGACCTGGAGTAAACCCATCACTGTAAATTCCTCTTCACAGGCAGCGCAGTTGAGCCCCAGTCTGTCACCCAGCACAAAAAAAAGCCAACCTGATATGTCCCACTGTGTTTCATATCCTCCTTTTCCCAAACGTTCTGGACGGGACACGAGGCTGAAGCCAGGCTGGGTCAGAGCAGCTTACACAGCATGGATCTTTTACAATGCAATGTCACAGGCAGCGGGAATCCAAGACCCAGGGATGAAAATCAAGTGAGAATTTGATACATTTGCTGGTTTTGAGGGTGCGGAACAAATGGATGACACTCAACTTTGTATTTAACCTACTTTAGACGGACCTTTATAAGCAATAGTAGGTCAAGATGATTGTGACAAAGCCTGAGGTAGTTTGACCCTGAATGTATTTGTCAAAAAGAGATACTGATACAGAGAACAGTTTTACCGTTTGAGAAGTTCGATGTCTAGACAAATGAATAAGAATTGGGCGATATTTAATACGTATGTTAAATCAATATGTGTATTTTGGCATTCTAGGAAGCATAACATTGGCCTAAAGTTTTTTGGGAAAATAGAAAATTACAAGTACTATTACTTAGAGGCAAAAAGTGTGTTTTGGCTTTAAAATCTTTCTAACTGGCGGAGGGTGGAGCCAATGTCACATGCAGAGGCCGTAGGGTTCGGAGAGAAGTCGATTTGATTAAGAAATAACATAAAAAGGGGGTCAACATGGGTCACGATGCAGTGTTCTCATATGTTTTGGTCCCATGCCTGGACAAATGTAAAAATAATGCAAAAAAATATGTTGTATTTTTTTGCATTATTTGTTGTAATTATATGTTGTAATAAAATCTATGTAAAAAAAAAAAGAGGGATACCATGCACGCGTTTACACAGTGCATTTCCATGTAGACAAGCACATGACACCACCAGGTCAATTTACAGGTCAACTCTGTGGAGAGGCGCGCAGTGAGAATGCATGTTTTATTTATTTTTTATTTTTTGGTTGTAATTTAAAACACATACTGTCATACTTTGGAACATCCCAGGCAAAACAATGACATACAGTACATTTAGTACATTTTATTTATATAGCACCTTTCACAGACAGAGGTCACAAAGTGCTTCACAAAACACAGAATAAAACAATAAAAACACAAAAAACTTACAGTGAACAATACATATACAACAATATACAGTAAAATCAGTCCGTAAAACAAGTACATTTAAAAGGCTTGACTAAATAAAAAGGTAGAACGGAAGATCGTTCCAGAGTCTGGGGGCAACTGCCTGGAAGGATCTGTCTCCTCTGGTCCGAAAACGGGTGCGAGGAACCAACAACAGTTTCTGGTCCAAGGACCTTAGTGAGCGAGAGGGAGCGTACGGTTTAATCAGATCGCTGATGTACAGAGGGACCTGACCATTTAAAGCTCTAAAAGTTAAAACAAGAATTTTAAACTGTATCCGGTAGGAGACCGGCAGCCAGTGAAGGGCTTTAAGAATGGGTGAAATGTGGGCCCTTCTATTTGTGCGGGTCAAGATCCTCGCTGCAGAGTTCTGGACCAGCTGCAGACGAGAGAGTTCCTTCTTGTTAAGACAGGAAAACAAGCTATTACAATAGTCTAAACGTGAAGACACAAATGCATGAATTATAACTTCCAGGTCATTTTGAGACACCATTTTCCTGAGCTTAGAGATTTTCCTCAACTGAAAGAAACAGTTCCTCGTCAACAGCTTGGAGTGGTGCTCTAAAGACATGTCTTTGTCAAAGACAACACCCAAGTTTCTACAGACAAGTAGTCCAGACCAACGTACATTTAACTATGCAAAAAAACAAAAGGTGCAAGGTTAAAAGGGTCTTAAAGCAAACTACATTAGTTCTGAGGGGGGGGGGGGAAATCTTTCAGCTTATTATTTGAGTCCACCCATAAAAAAACTGGAGTCATCACTTCATTGATGTCAGAGCAGTTATCTTGTGAAAGTTTCTGTCTGACTGGAGCCATGAAGTGGGAGGAGGATTGTAATCAAACAAGTGTGGGAGGGTGTGACTCCTGCACGCCACTACTGCATGTGTCTTGTGCTCTTGTGATGATTTGGCAGGGCTCGCAGGCCAAGCCAAACATCTTAGTATCATTTCCTCCTCCTCTTCTCTCTCTCCTGCTCTCACTTCTGCATTCACACTACAACATCCCATAAACACGGTTGTAAATAGCAGTGGGAACAAGCACCACTCGCTTCTTGCCAAGTGAAAATTAGTTTGACACCCCGAAAATGAAAAACATACATAGTCAAAAGATTCGGGAGCTTCATGTTAAAATGTGTGCTGCTGTAGTTACTGGGCAAAGACACATGGTGTAGGTACACATGCTGTATGCAAAATAAAAACATAACGCTTGCTGTTATTTATGATCATCAAGTACAGTGAGTACAAAAACATTATTTATTAGATTTTAACTACCAGGGTAATCACAGCAAGAATATGGTCATTTGCATATCGAAGATTCCTTTGCCTTTCTCGTGATATAAATGTATCAAAACTATGGTGTGCCACTAAACTCCTGACAATAGTGTACCACATTTATTCAAATGTTAACTACAAAAGGTTTACCAATGTCAACCTTTAGTGTTACGGTTGTGAGAAGAAACATCACGATTTAACGATTATTCACGATTACTGAAATCATGACCAAACAACAGTGAAATATTTCAATTTAATTTCCCAATGTTTAACACAGTACTATTCTTCATGATTGTGACCAACGTCATGAAACCAAACTTTCTGAATGACAAAATATAGTTATTGTGACAAAAACCTAGCCAGATGAAGGCCACATTGTTTGGACTCTTGACTGAATTAAAAAGGCTTCATTTAGCTTCTTAAATAGTCACAAATACAATTTGTTTTTAATATTTACAATCATATTGTGACCTGGATAATCACAATTATCAATAGCCAAATAATCTTGACATTCTTACATATATGTTTGTAGAAATTCTGTCATATTCAAACATTTCTATTCAAACACGTCAAAAGGCAATACTTAAATGAGGATAAAGACATTCTAGTTATTGTAGTTACTATTACCTGCAGTGTGTCTACTACTGTATTATAAATTATAAAAAAACTAGACCATTTTACATATTGCTAGTACTAAAAATATCTTTAGGTCTAACGTCAGTCAATGACTTCATGCTGGACGGTGTCAGAGGCAGAAGTTTTAAAAAGGCAGTGGTGCTTAAACAGGAGTGATGTCGGGATCACATGCAATGGTATTTATTTATTTATTTGTCTATGGGAGTTTTTATTTATTTATAGTAGATCTTCTACTGAAAGTGTTTTTCAGACTTCCTATAAGTGATCTGTTCTTCTGTATCTATCTCTGTATCTACCTGCGTTGCACCAATGAAATTTCCCCATGTGGGACAATAAAGGAATATCTTATCTTATCTTATCTTACCTCTGTGAACATAATACACAGTGGGTCGTGGTGAGTCCAGCCTGAAACTTGACCCCAATGACCCCTTAAATCCGGTGCGTGCTGGGACTGAGCCGCTGGACGGGAGTTTGTGGTAGTTCAGCTCCCACTGAGAGACTGGTCAAAGTAAACGAGATTACCAAGGATTTATGAATGCTCGTTGCTTAAGTCGGCCGGGTGGGAATCTTCTTCTCAGCCAATTACACGACAGCATACGGCCGTTTCACACAAGAGGGGTCCAAACCCAATGAAACAGGAATTGACAAACTGTTAGCAGATTCTCAGATTTTTCAGAGGAAGTATTACTCTATAAAACACAATTTTCAGAAGTCTAAAATAAGAACAAGAGGAAGGACAGAACAAATAGTCTACATCAAGGCCAAGTTAGGACATGCCAAGGACAAGACTAAATCTTCAAATGTGAAAGCAAATGCAAACACACGTAAAAATACTCCAAATTAAATTATAAGGACTGCAACCATGCAACCAGTCCTTCTGGTGGGGGTCTTATATGTTCTATGTTTGGTCTGGAACGTCCCAGTGTATGACATTAAACTTGTCTATCTTGTATTTAGTCAATTCCAGGTCCACGAAGGATAAAAGTAAAAAAAATAAAACGCCTTATTGCGCTTGT
This sequence comes from Eucyclogobius newberryi, assembly GCF_026437365.1. NCBI lineage: Eukaryota > Metazoa > Chordata > Actinopteri > Gobiiformes > Gobiidae > Eucyclogobius > Eucyclogobius newberryi. The sequence goes on from NW_027315801.1 coordinate 9,063,218, forward strand.
CGCATCTCCACAGATCTGACAGGTAACTTGGCCAATCTCTCTTGTCGCCACGAAAGATAGATACATTAAGTGCAAAATGCGGATTATTCCAGGGAAAGCCGATACAATCTCCAAAGAGACAAGCAGGAGGCAAAACCACAAACGTTTTAATAACGCACCAAACTTACAACAAGTTTAGAGGAATAGAGGACTAAAAATGCTATTCCTATAAACTTGAAGCCAGGTTAATTCTGTTCGGCATTAAATTGTCTGGTAAAAAAAAAACTAAATCACATCTAACTACCAAAGTTGACCACCAAACAAAGCACTTTTAAATGGCAATATTAGAAATGTCCCCATTGTGTAACAAATAAAGGCTTAACTTATCTTAACTTATGACTAAACCATAGTCTAACTTGCTTTAATCTATCTATAGGTTTAAAATGTTCCAACAAGGACTAAGCAATAGTCCAATTAGAAACAAACCTTCATTGTAAATAAAGTGTAACCTGGTTACTGTGTCCCAGATTGAGAACCTCAGCTATATATCTTTGTGTACTGTATTCGCCTGTGAGCAAGCCCCACGTGTTTTGTGTGTGAAAGTGACTCACCAGTGTCAGTTACTCCTAAAACGTCTTTTCCTTTTTTACATCACACCTTTGCTATTTTAGGTTAGCAGAACTAGTACTACCCCCAGCGCATACTCACAATGCAAACACTGTACAGCCCCCATCGGGAGACTATTTGAGCGCATCTTTTATAGCACAATAGCTGATTCGGAGGAACACAGACAAAAATACCCATGCAGGGTTACGTGCAAAGTGAAATATATCACATTGCATAAGACGGAGAAAAGATCCTAACCACCGTAAATGCAACAGTAGATCTTATGCCACAAAAGCAGACGCAGACGCACACACACACAAACACAAACACACACACACACACACACAAATACATGAAAACACACACACACACACGGACACACACACAAATACACACACACACACACACACAAACACAAATACACAAACACACACACACACACAAATACACAAACACACACACAAATACACGAACACACACACACACACACACACACACAAATACACAAACACACACACAAATACACAAACACAAATACACAAACACACACACACACACACACACACAAATACACAAACACACACACACACACACACACACAAATACACAAACACACACACAAATACACGAACACACACACACACACACAAATACACAAACACACACACAAATACACGAACACACACACACACACACACACACACAAATACACAAACACACACACACACACACACACACACACACAAGCGGTGATGTCCTAATAGTGTCCCGGGAAACTTTAGCTGTGTCGGAGTGCTGAGTCAGGGAACAGGCCGAGTGAACAGGGGGGCAGAAGGACATTGTGCTACACCGAGAGCTAAAGTAGAGACAGACCCACAAGCACTGCCCAGGATGGAATAAAATTGTGGAGCTTAAAGGGCATAAAACAGCTTAGATCACTCATTTCATGTAATTAACATACATGGTTTGACTAAAAATCCAGCCTAGTTTATCCTAATTTGGCTGTCCTGGTGAAGTGTATTATAGGATATGGGCAGCAGATGTGGCATATTATGTAGAGGTAATTCTATAGCTGTTATCAAGCACAGCCATACTGTAGACAAGTGTCCAAGCTTGTTTAATTTACACAATAGCTGTTATTTGACAAATAAAAATAATAAATACATAGTTTTTCCTTGTGCGTAAAATACCTCTTCATTTTGGATGTATTTTTGTGTATTATTTGCATAAATAAACAGATCCCTTCACAAAGCTCAGAGCTATATTATGTAATTTAAAACTTTTCTTCATAAACTGACACTTGACTGATGTGAAACTATGATAAATATGCGGCATGCAAATCTTATGGTACAATTTTATCATGATATTCATTTCACGGTACATTATTTATTGTGATTTTGTGGAGAGGCTTAAGAATTGTAGAACTTATACTTTTTCACTTATGCCTGAACAAGCCTTTGATGTGAATCATAATCCAAAGATTTAAGAAGTAAAAGTGCTAAATAATAGTTATTTCTTCATGTTGTTTTCTGCTGCAACAAATTGCAGTCAATCAAAGACTAAAGTATTTCAAAATATAAGCGCAATATTATAATAAGAAACACAATGAGAAAAACATGAAAACTTGTCATGGCTCTAAAATTGCCAGATTAAGGTTTAACAGCAGAATTAACCACGACTGTCTGAAACTCATGAGTCCATTGAGCAAATTGGAGAAGTCCGAAGAGGAAGTCATCCTCAGTCATGTTGAATAAGTAGTAGTGTTTTCGTTCAATGTGGTTTAACAATTGTGTGAAGATATATTAAAACAAGTTGGTACATTGTGCAACATTACAAGGCATCTGATTTTATTCTGGGTTGTGGTTGTCTAAAGCTGCTTTTATACATTGCTTTAGTGAGCGGTTCAGGCCTGATTCTATTGTTAATTGTCTAAAACATGTTGAAACATGACTAACACAGATGACCACAGTAAACCTCAGCTGTTCATATGCTGTGGGTTCAGATCAGCTGAGTCTCGTCACACAGAACACTGCCCCAGCGCCATCATTAGTGGTTAAATCAAGTGAAAAACATTATAACACACAACGTATATTCTGTTTTCTGGTTTGGGGCATTATCTTGCAGTCCACAGCTATGTCGATGATACTTTTGTAACAATCAAGAAACAAGAGCTGGAAACCTTCTCTGATCACATCAATGCTGTGGACCCACATATTAGGTTTACAAGAGAAGACGCTAAGGAGAATCGCTTGGCCTTTCTTGATTGTTCCACAATCAGAGGAGAGGACGGGAAACTCCAAATAGAAGTATATAGGAAACCTACACACACAGACCAGTATCTGCTCTTTGGTTCCAACCACCCACTACAGCACAAGCTGGGGGTGATCAGAACCTTACAACACAGAGCTCAAGGTGTGCCCACCAGCTCAGAGGGCAAGAAGAAAGAGGAAAAACATGTCCGAAATGCCCTCTCAGCCTGTGGTTACCCCGCTTGGGCTCTCAACAGAGTGAAGAGAACCAAGAAGCAGGACAAAAGGGAAACTGAACAGAGAAGGAAGGGTGTTTCTATCCCTTATGTGTCTGGCCTCTCGGAAAAACTGCAGAGAATTTTTTAGACAACACAAAGTCCCTGTTTATTTTAAACCAGGAAACACTTTAAGACAAAAACTGGTTCACCCAAAGGACAAGTTGCCGACTCAAAAACAGAGCAATGTAGTTTATTCGATCCAATGCAGTGAAGAAAGCTGTAAAGAACGGTACATAGGTGAGACGAAACAGCCTCTACACAAGAGGCTCTATCAGCACAGAAGAAATACAAGTTCAGGACCTCAGAGTGCCGTGCATCTCCATCTTGAAGCCTCTAATCACTCGTTTGAAGACGGTGAGGTGAAGGTTTTAAGCAGGGAGAAAAGATGGTTTGAAAGAGGAGTCAAGGAAGCTATTTTTGTTAAAAAAGAAAGACCTTCTTTAAACAGAAATGGAGGGCTAAGGTTTAATCTTCCTGTTATTTATAATGGGTTACTGAACCCCTGGAAAGGTAGAAGACCAGGACCAGGGCACTTAGATGCTAATCAGGTACTCAGGGTGGTTGAGCCAGGGTCTCACAAAGACAAAGAGGATTCTAATAGGCCATTAAAATTCTGAATAGGCTAGCTCGGTAGATACAAGGGGGGAGTTTCTGTTGAAACAAACAACTCTTTCTACTTCAGGAAGGCGCCTCCCAATGTCTTACCACAGAACAGTATTAATATCGGAGTTCTCGACCTAAATTCTGTTATTGACAATGACTCTTGGATGAGAGTCGAAACGTCTACTTTTTCAAACTGAGTCCAGATGACTACAACTGAAGCTTTTTCTACTATTAAAACTAAAACGTAGATGATTACATTATATTTATAGTTGCACTTCCTGGTTGGACATGATGTGACAAGGTAGAGGTAATTCCACAACCGTTACCTAGCAACCATAATGTAAACAAGGGCCAAAATCCATTAAAGTCACACAATAGTTATGACGTGACAAATAATAATAATACCCTGATTACACAGAAATTGTGTTTGCAAGTTTTATTCTCAAACTGCCACTTGACTTGGTGTAAAACTGTGACAAATATTTACCACAGGTTAAATCCCACCAGACAGAGTAATAAGAAAACATTTAAAAATACGAATGTTGAATGTTCTTAAAATTTAAACCAGACTGAACGTTTGAAGGATGAAGTCATATTAGAGAGGGGTCGTGTCATGGTATCTGATGTAAAAACTAAACAAAGGCTCAAAAACTCAAATAGTAAATGATATGGTGAATAGCGGGAGTAAAGTGTTTGGTTAGTATTTATATTTAGTAACATTGGACCATTGTGTACTGTTAATAATGATGAATTAGTAGTAGTAAGTTTCCCATCATTAGCCATTTTATATATACACAGTACGTCAACAGATGGGAAATAAACCATGATAAAAATACACCATTACTAATGTGTCAATCCAAATCTGTTTCTGCTACCACCAGTGTGTACTTCAATGCCAACTATGCGCGGCTATAAGCGAGTATCCAGTACGTGATGCTCTGTATATATAGCCCGTGCACTAAACAGCGAGAGCGGCCAGTCAGCAACATCCAGGTGGTTTTAGTTTACCCTCGCACTCCCTCTGTCCCCTGTTGTCTCTCCCTGTCTTTCCTGCAACATTATTTGTCCTTTGTCTCTGGCTAAAAATACTCGCCTCCCTGTCACTATAACAGATTGCTTCGTATGGAATTTGCTGCCTGCAGTGGACAGTCTTCTGTTTGCCTCGCGCACATACACACGCATATATACCATAAGCTGTGGGTCGTGTTGGTGTCAGCGGCGCGTTGGCAGATGATGTGAAGTGCGAGGTGTGGGCGTGTGTCGGCCGGGCAAGTGCGCTGACCTCAGGAGACTCAATGGGCTGTTATAGAGGGGACTACTTGAGGTCGCGCACAAAACCCAGAAAGCATCGTATCTCACTCGGACAATGACTCGCACCTGCGTTTGACTCGACACAGTTGTGCGTGTGTGGACCATGGAAATGTGCTGAATGAGTGCTGCCCGGTGGTCCGACAATTTACTGCATGTCCTCCTCTCTCTCATTCCGCTGTAGAGAGGTATGGAAGCAGGGTTTGGACAATAAATGTTACATGACGTACTAAAACTACAAACCATTCAGTCACAAACCCTCCTTTATTGAGGTGAAAGGCATACAAATGTACTAACTATGATACTTAGCTACCAAAATAAGAAGAAAAAGAACCTCATCAGGCATAACATTATATATAGGCATGTAAGTATAACACTGATTTTATATTCCTCGTAGGATCCTTGTTTTGATAAATGGGACACTTATTTACTTCACACAGACCAAGTAAGTAAGTAAGTAAATGAGTAAAGGAGTAAATAAGTAAGTAAGTAAGTGAGTAAATGAGTAAGTAAGTAAGTAAGGAAGTAAATGAGTAAGTAAGTAAAACTTTATTTTTAGAGCACCTTTTAGGGATGAAAATTACAAAGTGTTTAAGAGAGCGCAATAAAAAACAGTAAGAAAATGAGACATAGCTCCATTGGCCAACCAGAGGTTTGTCTAAATAAAAGTGTATTTAGCTGTTTTTTAAAAGGATCCACAGAGTCTGCCATACGGAGGGCCATGGACAGGGCACTCTATAATTTGGGAGCGACTGGCTGCAAGAACAGGTCCCCAGGTTTTAAAACAGCTCTTTGGGACCATCATGAGGCCCTGACCTGAGGACCGGAGGGCTAGAAGTGTAAGGGCGCGGCAAGTCAGTGATATACTGAGGAACCTGTCCATTTAGAGCTCTAAACCAGGACTTTGAAATCAATATGAAATTGAATAAGAAGTCAGGGCAATGAAGATAATGTTAGAGTGACGTGTGTTCATTTATAAGCTCTTGCTAAAAACCTTGAATCAGGCGTTTGTGAGCAGGGTCCAAGGTATGGGTGATATTTCATAACTATTGTGTTATGAGTGTTGCACAACAGTTATTATGATCAAATATACCCTTAGGGTAGACTACGAAAAAAGAGAATTACAAAAGTCCAAACGAGATGAAACAAAAGAGTGGACATAATTTCAAAGTATATTTCTATTTCCAAGAATAGTAATGTTCTGTAAATGGTAAAAACGTTTTTTGACCGCATGGCTGCAGTGACCATCCAAAGACATAGATTTGTCTGAAAAGATGAAGCTTGATTGTACAGAAAGGCCCAGCGAGCCAAGGTTAATTACAGACATTTTCTCATCTGGTGCCAGAATCAGAGATTCTGTTTTTCCATCATTAAGTTGCAAAATGTTTTCAGCAAGCCAATTTTTGATACCAGAGAGGCATTGCAAAAGTATTTTTAGAATATATCAAATGATTAACTATGCCTTGATTTGCCTTAACCTTGTACTTTATTAAGAATCATTCAGGCTTTGTAACTTAATTAAGGTTAGATGGTAGGGTTAGGAATGAGGGTCGGAGCATTAGTTAAGTCATTACTAAGCCTGAATCATTCTTAATAAACTACTAGTAAGTGTAATTATTATAAAGTCTTGAACTAATGTTTGGCGGGTTGGTGGGTTTGTCTCCATAACTGCATTATAGTGTGGTGTTCACAGTCTTTTAGTTTTAATTTAGTCATATTCAACAAAAATGTCCTGCTATTATAATCAACTGAATACATAATAGATTTAGTAAACAGGAAAATATATATATTCTTAATTTTGCTTTAGAAGGTTATTCTTAAGAAGTTAGATATGAAAACCCATCATATTTATTTCCTGTGCATGTTTGTAATGCTATCCCCTGTTTGGTGTGTGTTTTCGAAGCGGTGTATTTGAGGTAACAAAAAATCTCAAACGTATAGTATCAAACTTGCACCTGCGCTTGACTCCACAAAATAACATGAATGCACAATGTGAGAGGAACAATGCCGACTACGAGAATACGTGTGAGTGAACGTCCACGAGGTACGTGTGAAAATGGGTTTCGGTTCGGAGGAGAAAATGAGAAACAGAGAGTGTGAGAAGAGATGAGAAGAAAACGCAGGGTTGACAGGCCACTCTTGTGACTCGTAAAGAGAATTAAATAAACAACAACTTCGCACTCCGGCGTTCACACTCCAACGTGCAACTCAAGCGGCAGTAAGGTGTCACTGTTTGGAGCCTGCTCAGGAGAATCTGTGCCTTTTCCTTCACATCGCCAGCTCCCATGGCAACCAGGCGGTGACCTGCAATGACCTGGTGGCACGTCTGGAACAGGGCCACGCAGCCATTTAGGTCAACTTATGATTGTGTTTAATATAGTCTGTGGTTCATTTGAAGACGTCTGTAAGACTGAGTCAGACATGGCAACTTCAGCACCTGTAGAGATATGTCTAGTAGGATTGCTTTATACTTGAGTTAAAAAGTATGGCATCATTTTCTGCCTCTTTAAAGTGTAGCCAAATTGACATAATTGACTTAAATGTGACAATATTGACTGCAGTAATAGCTTGTAGTACTAAGCAATAATAATAACGCCTTGTGTATAGCGCTTCATAGGCTCGTCGAAGCCTGCACACTGTAGTCATTATGTATTCATTACACACTGTGGTGTGCAGCTGCCCTGGGGCAGACTGACAGCGCCGCAGCCGTCACTTTGTCAACCACCACCAATCTTCCAAACACTCAGCACATTCATATTAGACAAGGAGGATGAAGAGTCTTGCCAAAGGACACAACAATAGAACTTGGTGTGAACAGGAATCAATCCTCCAACTAGGGGTGGGCGATATGGCAGAAAGATTTATAGGATTATTTTATTGTAGTCAGATGACAATTGCGATCTTTATTACATATCGTACCCTCATCTGAATGTTCACACTTTGCTGTGATTGGTTAAATTCTTCACAGAGCTTTACAGAGGAGTGCGTGCCGCTGAAACTTAATTGTGTTTCAGCAGACAGCATCAATAAATACAGAAAAAGAGAATCTTAATATGTTGATATGACAAAAAAAGCATCACAATTTGATTTTTATCGCCACATCGCCGGGGCCCTTCCTCCGAGCTTGGGCCGAGTACTCTAACCACTGAGCCATCATTTATACATATACTACGAAAACGTTCAAATTAAAACAGCATAAAACATGCATTCTCACCATGTGCAAGGTTTCCTCTCAACAACTTCTAAACTATTATGTGGCTTGGCGGTTAAACTATTTTCAGTTAGCGTGAATGCTATTCTTTGGGACATTCCAGGCAAAGCAATAATGTCTCTGTGTAAAAAAGCATGTGGTGTGCCCTCCTCCAGAAAAGTTACACTTATCTGCTTCTTAAGAGATTTCACACTTCGCCCTGATGGACAAAAACCTCCTGCCACTCACTGGGAACATTACAGAGGCTGACCAACAGGGGGAGTGTCAGAAAAGCGCTCAGCAAGTGTCTGTGATTGAGCACAGAGCTGCTTTAAACCTTACTCAGAGCGCCATTGTATCTTTCACCACCTGGACACATATAGTAATTGTGTCTAGTATGTATTTAAAAAAAAAAATAAATAAATAAATCATGCACCCTGGCCCGGTTACCTGCGCGTCTTGTGCAGGCCCTGTTGTCTCATTATCAGAGTGACATTTGTGCGGTCCTGCCGAGCCATCTGGATTCGTCCCACACACATGTGATAGAAAGCAGGCTGGGTTTGGATCTGACTCACATCAAACAGCCTCTCTGCCCACACACATTTAAACGCACTCACAATACGCACACACTCTCGCACAAACAGCAAACACAGACGGCACAAAACAGAGCAGTTTCCACCAAGCCAATATCTGAATATCTGACATTTAACGCCTTGTGAGGTGACACACACAGACCAAGACAAAGATTCCAACAGACGCTATACACAAGTTCACAGTTGGATAATTCTGAAATAAGCAAAAAAAAAACTGTATTGCAACATTATTTGAACCGAGATAAGAAAATAAAGGAGCAACTTTTTATTGCAGAGAGTATTTTCCTCAGATTGTCTTTAGAAAACATATGAATGTTGTGGCTTTTGAACTTGAAATAATATATATTTTTTCAAATTCATATGTGATTATAGGCTCAACTTCCACTTTAAGCAGTAATTCACAGTCATTGTATTGCCAATGCCAATATCTCCATTAATACATTTAATATTTGTGTCATAATTGTATTTTTTAAAACTGCCAAACGGACCTTTCCTATTTTTAATGTATTAATGTTTTGGCCAGGTATATTATGATATTTAAAAAACACTCTTTACTTTTCCTTATAGATTTATATCTTTAATTTGACACTAAAACATAGAGCGATAATACTTTGTCTCTTACAGTACTATAACTAGAATAACTAGAATATCAAATACTTCTTGACCTTGCTCTGGAGCTCAAGGGTATGTTCAAGATAAAAATCATCGTCGCCACAGAATTTCAAAATCATCAAAAGAACAGCTAAAAGGAAGAGTGAGAAGTCGTCAGGTCGGGATTACTACGAGCTTTATCTGTCTGTGGTCGAGCAGATGTGAGGCATTCAATGGAAGTGTCGACTGAGTCCGAGTCAAAACACAGACATGTTTTAAAGTGCAGCTGCTTCTTGTACTGATTTGATATTGGAGATTCAGAACGTGCTGAAACTCACGACGGGGCTGTTATGACAGTTCTGCAACAGTTTGGAGTTTCACTATGAGTGTGTGTATCTGTCAACGCTCGGCGCGTTCAACCAAAGCGAAGAAAAGCCTTTTATAGTGGAAGACTGAACATCACCACAAAAGGGAGATGCTGCTACTAACACCGACAACAAAGAAGAAGAAGAAGAAGAAGAAGAAGAAGAAGAAGAAGAAGAAGAAGAAGAAGAAGAAGAAGAACATTCAAATACTGGAATAGAGCAGACTTGACTTTAGTAAATCGTAATGGTGTCTATAATGGTGCAGTCATCATTATCTTACTCAAAGTTGTGATTTGATTGACTACCCTACAATCTCCGCCTGTACTTTTATTATTTATTCCAAAAAAGATTGGATTTATTTATTTACTGTATATATTTGTTTATTTGGCAGGGACAATGCAGTCAGACATGGGTACAAAGCAAAGTGCTAATTTTCTACAAAAAACACATCAAAACATTCAACTTTATAAATGCACAGTGCAATTGTAAAAAGTCATTCATTCAGAGGTATTATCAGGAATTGGGAACAGTTTTGATTTGTTTTCAGCCAACACTTAGGTCTAGAGGTGAACATTTTGAGCTCAGAAATGCTTTTAATCTCTGGGCAGTGAGTTCCACAGTTTACAACCTCTGTAGGAAAAGACGTCCTGCACTGTGGGGTTTACAGTTTACAGACGGTTCTGCATTTTGGAACTGGAAAAATCGATGGACGAGTATCTATTATCCATCCATCCATTTTCTTCCGCTTATCCAGGGCCGGGTCGCGGGGCAGCAGTCTGAGCAGGGACTCCCAGACTTTCCTCTCCCCAGATACTTCCTCCAACTCCTCCGGGGGGGATCCCGAGGCGTTCCCAGGCCAGCCGAGAGACACAGTCTCTCCAGCGTGTCCTGGGTCTTCCCCGGGGCCTCTTCCCGGTGGGACATGCCCGGAACACCTCCCGAGGGAGGCGCCCAGGAGGCATCCGGAACAGATGCCCGAGCCACCTCATCTGGCTCCTCTCGACGTGGAGGAGCAGCGTCTCTACTCCGAGCTCCCCCCGTGTGGCCGAGCTCCTCACCTTATCTCTAAGGGAGCGCCCAGCCACACGGCGGAGGAAACTCATTTCGACCGCTTGTATCCGCGATCTTGTCCTTTCGGTCATTACCCAAAGCTCATGACCATAGGTGAGGGCAGGAACGTAGACCGACCGGTAAATAGAGAGCTTTGCCTTTCGACTCAGCTCCTTCTTTACCACAACGGTCCAATGCAGCGACTGCATCACTGCAGATGATGCACCGATCCGCCTGTCGATCTCACGCTCCATCCTTCCCTCACTCGTGAACAAGACCCCGAGATACTTGAACTCCTCCACTTGAGGCAAGGACACCCCACCCACCTGAAGAGGGCAAGCCACCTTTTTCCAGTCGAGAACCATGGCCTCAGATTTGGAGGTGCTGATTCTCATCCCAGCCGCTTCACGCTGCAAACCGTCCCAGTGCATGTTGCAGGTCCGAGTTTGATGGAGCCATCAGGACAACATCGTCTGCAAACAGCAGAGATGGAATCCTGTGGTCCCCAAACCGGACACTCTCCGACCCCTGACTGCGCCTAGAAATTCTGTCCATAAAAATTATGAACAGAACCGGTGACAAAGGGCAGCCCTGGCGGAGTCCAACATGCACTGGGAACAGGTCTGACTTACTGCCGGCAATGCGAACACAGCTCCTGCTCCGGTCATACAGGGACCGTTCAGCCCTGAGCAAAGGGCCCCGGACCCCGTACTCCCGGAGCACCCCCAAAGGACACCCCGAGGGACATGGTCGAAAGCCTTCTCCAAATCCACAAAGCACATGTGGACTGGTTGGGCAAACTCCCATGAACCCTCGAGCACCCGATGGAGGGTATAGAGCTGGTCCAGTGTTCCACGACCGGGACGAAAACCACTCTGCTCCTCCTGAATCCGAGGTTCGACTATCGGTCGGATTCTCCTCTCCAGTACCTTGGAATAGACCTTACCCGGGAGGTTGAGGAGTATGATCCCTCTGTAGTTGGAACACACCCTCCGGTCCCCCTTCTTGAACAGAGGGACCACCACCCCGGTCTGCCAGTCCAGAGGCACGGTCCCCGACCGCCACGCAATGTTGCAGAGACGTGTCAGCCAAGACAGTCCTACAACATCCAGATACTTTAGGTACTCAGGGCGGATCTCATCCACCCCCGGAGCCCTGCCACCCGGTCTCTACTTACTCTTCGGAAGACGTGACTGAGGGATTAAGGAGATCCTCAAAGTATTCCTTCCACCGTCCGACGACATCCCCAGTCGAGGTCAGCAGGCCTCCACCCGCACCGTAAACGGTGTTGGTGAGGCACAGCTTCCCCCTTCTGAGGCGCCGGACGGTTTGCCAGAATTTCTTTGGTGCCGACTTTGGTGTCCTCCTCTATGGCCTCCCCGAACTCCTCCCAGGCCCGGGTTTTTGCCTCTGCGACAGCACGAGCCGTGGCTCGCTTGGCCTACCGATACCTGTCGATGACCTCCGGACACCCACAAGCCAGAGTGGCCTGATAGGCCTCCTTCTTCAGTCTGACGGCATCCCTTACTTCCGGTGTCCACCACCGGGTTCGGGGGTTGCCGCCACGACAGGCACCGGAGACCTTGCAACCACAGCTCCGAGCAGCCGCATCAACAATGGAGGCGGAGAACATGGTCCACTCGGACTCAATGTCCCCAACCTCCCCCGGGACATGGGAGAAGCTCTCCCGGAGGTGCGAGTTGAATACCCTACTGACAGAGGGCTCCACTAGACGTTCCCAACAGACCCTCACAATGCGCTTGGGTCTGCCAAGTCTGGCTTCCTCCTCCGCCAGCGGATTCAACTCACCACCAGGTGGTGATCGATTGACAACTCTGCCCCTCTCTTCACCCGATTCACTCTTCACTCTATTATGCTATTTTTTATTTTTTGTTGTAATAAAGTGGATTTTCTTTTGCCCCAATGTAGACATTATTGTCAAAGCAGCTTTTATATTTAAAATGAGACCGCTGTGTGATATTTGCATCTAATTATAGAACCAGAAGGTGCGCCGCACGCTAGTTGCTGTTAGCGTTTCCATGTTGGCAAACTCGGCCCTGGCCTCTGAATGTTGTTATAAACTCATCGTGGTGAGTAATTACAATGCTTGGAATGTGTGAGGAAAGTGAAGAATAACTTTAGACTAGCATTAGAATAGTGACATTTAAAGTAAGACAGTAATATTGGGGTTTATGATCTACAAAGATGCTACATTTTACTAAATTGGAAAAATATAATCAATTCATTCTTTATTAAGAACACACAGCAGTTCATAGTTTGAGAAAAACAATATAACTGGTCTACTTTAAAAAACACATTGACCTTGTTTATATAAAAAATAAATACAATCAGGACAGTAGTTTTGAGATTAAGCAATAGTACAAAAAGTAAAAGACAGAAATATTACAACTGATGATTAATACAAAATTAGCTAAATTAGCAATACAGCTAAATAATTGCCCTTTTCATGTGTTTTAACTTAAAAATCAAATTGTGTAAAATATAACATGGTCAGAGAGAATTTCAATGCTAACTGCCATTTGTAATTTTTGCATAATGTACAAGAAGTCTTGTTTCAGAACGCACAGCTCGTTGTTGTTGTTGTTGTTTAATCATTACTTATCAATTATCACATTTATTTCTCCCTTCAGCTCTACCTTTCTAGATATTTGCACTCTGCTACATCTGAACACTGACATAACTCTGCAAATCCATTCTGAGGCTCAAAGCTGTCCTCTATACTGCCCAGGCCTCTTTGGTGGCTCACCTTCAGATGTGGTGCACCGCGATGTTCACTGACATGCTAAAGCTCTGCTGCATGCAACGTGCCCCTCTCTGCAGCCCCCTTTATCTTGCACTCTTTCCCTCCTGCCTTCACTCATCTATAATTGATTGCTCCCACTGTACCAACTTCATTTGCTGCCCGTGAATAATGAATGAGACACGGAGAGGAGGCGCTTTTTCCTCTTGGCTGGTTTGATACTCGATTAGCCGTTTACAGTGTATCTATGCTACCGATCAGGCCCCGGAGTTACTAATGTGAGAACTAGGAACCAGTGCCAAGAAAGAGTCTCGGGAGAGAGAGCTTGACATCACTGGGAAATAGAAAGCGAATCGAGTCCGCTGATAGGTTAGCGGAGCGTCTTTAAAGCAACAGGCGATAGCGCGAGTTGTTTGAATACATGATTAAAGCGTGCGGGGAGGTGTTGCAGCCGTGGAGGGCATGAAAATGAACCCTTTGACTTATAGAGTGCATTAATCCCTTTGCACCATTCTCACAGAGCAGCAGCTATCAGAGGGCCTCTACACTTGGGTTGACACATACTGCATGCTGTACACCTGAACACGCTCACACACAAATACACAGAGGCCCTTCTCTTCAGGGGCCACATGTGCTCCTGAAAGGGGCACGACATGTCAGCCTCCCCCCAAGCACACCCAGCACGCACACTCTGACCAGGGTTATTGAAGCTTTTAACACAGACAAGAAACACAGAATACTTGTCTTTTTAATCAGTAAAAAGACATCTAAGACCACTGATGGTATTTTTAAAACAAGGATAAAATAACGTAATAATGTAAATGATGTACCCATCAGCATAGTGTATTTATCATTTACTTGGTAATAAATATTTTTGACAATATTGTCAATATGAACTGTATCAAATTATATAAATAGGAAAAATATAGCGGAGAGAGAGAGCGGGGAAACAGGAACCAAACGTCACGTCACCGGCATAATTCCATGGAAATAGACAGTTTAAAAAAAAAGATTTAAAGTTAAAACCAAACTATGTTTTATGCTGAGTGTGTAATATCATAGCCAAAGGAACAACATTTACCGGTAAATGAAAACCAACAGAAAAGGCTCTTCCAGGGCAAGTACGAGTCAGTTTTGTGGAAATGCAGCTCTCTCACAGTAAGTAAAGTTAGAAAGTTTTCCATTGTAATAAAAGTTCAAAATGGAAATAAATAAATAACGAAAAACAACAACAACAACAGCGTGCTTTTACAATGATCTATTTGGTGGCAAAAAGGTTTAAACTATAGTAACGAAGAACACTGAAACAGTTTGTACAAGTGCACATCAACAGTGAAATTGAGTCATTTATAGTTGCAGTGGCTCGTTAGCTCGTTAGCTTATAGCTGGTAATAAACAACAAGCCTCGTCGCCCCTGTCAAGACCACTGGATATTAAAACAGATGAACAATGTATTTTTCTAACAGGGGTGCTCATCAAACTGTAACAGAAACAACAATATAAGCTCACTTAAGACTATGTTATTTATATAATTTCATTTTTCAATTTGACTAATGAAACCTGCGTAAATTCAGCCTGGAAGACCTAACTCCACCCATCTACGTCAAGGCCACCTGCTCCCCAGCTCAACCAACGCACCCAGCCCGGGCGTCGGCCACCATGGAAGGACCCCTCTCCCCAGCGCCATCATCGCAGTCAAGCGGCGTCCGCCTGTCCGTCTGTGAGAGTCAGATCCCTCACTTCACCATGGACTCTCCCAGGTTTCTGCGCTTATCCCAAAGCGGTTATGCAGTTTGTCCCGGCCAAGAAGAAGGGTGGAAGGACAGGGGGCGTCTGCATCATGGCCCCGCACCTGCTCCTCATCCCCAATCAACGCTCTCAAGTCACTCCTCCCCGCTCCCAATCAGCGCCCAGGCGGTCGCATTTAAGCCCTCAGGCAGATGGCTCGACCGCTCAAACCGTACTGCGACCCACCACCTCCCCAGCTCCTCCTCTGCATCCTAATCATCCTCTACCTTCTCTCCACATCTACCATCACCAGTCTCCAGGCTCCGGGGGGAGACATCTAATACAAATAGATCATGATCGCAACGTCTTCCGCCGGGGTCTGAGCGCCAAATAACCCACGTAATAAAGCTTGCTAAACAGTCCTTTCTGGTCGTCTCTGCGTCTCTCCAGGGTGAACTACTACTATGTTTAAATGAAAGACGTTCATCTATGGAACAAACAAATGGGCAGAATAACAAATGAATTTAACATGAATTTAACATGGGCAACTCATATGTAATTCCCTTTTATATGCAACATGGATTTGATCGCACTTGCTCATCGGAATTATGTTAATAAATAGTGTATGCTTTGTATTACTGTATTACTATGTGTAGTCAACATTTCATATTGTTGGAATATTCATACTTATCAACGTCAATGTCCAACTCTTTGATGATTCTTGATGCAAGTAGTCAGTTGAGATAGCAGAAAAAATGCATATTTAATGTATATGCTCTGTACTTCTGTATCTTCATAAATTCGACTCTCAGCTCCCTAGTGGCCCTGCGGCAACCCCCTGCTTGCCCCTCCTGCCTTGACCTCTAACTAACTAACTGTCCCGGGCACATGCTCACGCACATATCCATTCATGAAAAGAAGAGAGAGGAGAGAACTGCTGACACAGACGTGAGATAAAAGCCCCACATTGTTGCCAATCTGCCGGAGAAGAGCCAACAGAAGGGGCACGGAGCACAGTGAGGCCCTATGACACAACCGCCATTATCAAATGGCTCTGTGTTGCGAGGGATGCTGACGACACCATAATGCCTCGGTACTGAGATAATATAGAAATGACAGCTTCACTTCCAACCCTGAATATCGAAGTCCTTTGGTTCAACCTGCGTTCCTTTTCAATCCGATCAACATCGCTGTCTGAACCCTACAAAGAAATGTCTGGGAGATTATGAAAGCGAGGCCCTGATCCGCAGAGTTAGATAAAGATTCAACAGAGAAGGCAAAGAAAAAGATGTGCGTGAGAATGAGAGATGTACTGTAGAGGCGTTTAAATGCAGACCGGAGCGGAGAGAGAGAGGGGGGGTGTAAACAGCGAGAGAAGGTTCAGTGGGTTCAGCGTGCAGTAGCAGGAGCAGGAGATGGGCGTCAGAAGCTGGAAGCCCAGGGGGTTGGATAGTGGTGCGTGACTCACATCCTCATGCATACATTTACACGCACACTTACATGTACAAACCCAGCATAACATATACCCTGTAGAGCTGCGTGGCTAAAGAACGTATGGCTACACATAAAAAACCTTGAGAGATGGATTTACACATAATAATGAGTGGTTTAAATATGACAACTGATAGACTTCTTAATGGAAATGTATGTTTTTATAATGTGGTGCAGAGGGTTAAGCGTTTCTCAGCCACAAATGGTTATAATCACCTATGTCTCTATAGGCAAGACACTTAACCCACTCACACGTCACAATATATTGAGTGTATATGGCTATAGTTATAACAGGAAGGGAAAATATTTAGGCGAGGAATAAACTCACTGTAATTTATGGTAAGAAAATAGAAATCAAGTGTCTAAAGCAGCCAGTCTCGTTTCCAAGGAGAGAGTATATTTGGATTGTTCCGCACACTTTTTTCCATTACATTTGTTTTCTGACATTGTGACATTTTTTTCAGTTTGTTGTACCTCTTTTCAATGTTCACGTTGATCCGCGCAATGGAAGCTTGATCAATCTATGCGACATGTAATTGCTCAGGTCGCGAGTGGCCTATGATGACAAAAAATATGAAAATTAAAAACATGTTCATAAAAGATGGTAAATTCCCATTGTCCGCTTCATTTATCCAATAATTGTGCACAAAAAGAAAAGACAAAATATATATATTATCAGGCTGCACTAAAAACTTATCTGATCACTGATTAAATGTTGGCTATGATGGAAATTCTTTTTGCATCCAGCCATACATACTTGTGACTATTACAATGTGTATGAACAATGGTGAACAAACACTTAACCTCTTGAGCCACAACTGGGCTGCAACGATGAACCAGCTCATTGTGACTAGTTGACTATGACAAATAATTGTAGTCATATTTTGATCATCGTGATTGTTATCTGTATTGTAAAGACCTTTTAAAACAAACATAGTGACATATTTAAATCAGAAAGTAAAACAAAGTAAAAAGTACTTCAGATTTTCCTCAATAATCATCTTTATTCATAAATATTGTCCATCGAAAAGCCTCCAGTCCCAATATTTCAGTGTCCTCCATATAATATATTTGTAAAATCTCAATGCGCAATAGAAACAAGTCAAACATTTCAGCTCTGACTAGTTGACTACTAAAATAATCATTAGCTGCAGCCGTATAACAAACCACAACCTCTCAACTTGTCTTTTAAAATCACAGTCTACTCATTAACCTGGATGGCAAAAAATCAAAACAAATATTAAGACATTTTGAGCTTCTTGTTAAATCTTGTTAAAGTCACACAGGAAAACTAAACCTTCACTGCTTGTAATATTTGCACATAACACTTTTGTCTGAAGTGTGGTCTGAGTAATGTCCACAATAATAGTAGAGCCGAGGAGAGCGTGACGACTCAAAGTGATACTGTCAGTCAGGCCGTGTCAGCAGCCTGTGCTCTACATGAGTCACAGGAACACTTTTAGACACCGACAGACGCATGTCACAAAGCATCAGGTACACTTTTACGTGTGTGTGCACAATAAAGACAAGTTGTAAGTGTGAAAAACATTCTGAAAGCTGTACACTTTGGTTCATGGAGTTGGTTTCCATTTCAAACCACAAACTTTCACGTCATTAGCAGCCAATACTAAGTGAGCAATAAGTAATACGTTTATATATATATTTATAGTTTATAATCTGTCACACTCAAAGACATGTTGACTCTGAAAGGGTTGAGCAATATTGACAAAAATATTGAGTATCACCATAATGCTAGTCAGACAATATTATGTCTTTAATATTATGTCTTTAAATGTGTTGGAAATTTAATTATCAGACATGAACATGAAATATATACAATGAAATGTATTTTCTTTCCTCTTTAATCTTATCTTTTTTAAAATAAAAACTATATACTATAATTTTGCATATCTTCAAAACAATTAGTGTTTTTTCTTTTCTTTGGATCAACACACTAACTTAATGGAAAAAGCTGACATATTAAACATTTCCATTTTCAGTGTAATCGGCTTAAGCTTTGTGAATTGAAGATGCTTCTTGTTTGAGTTCACTTTTAGACCTTAATCCAAGTATGTGGTATCTTACTTGGAGCATATAATGGCTCATAATAATACATGCTGATTACTGTGGTCTTTCAATACCACAGCGTCACTACAGCCCAGGGATTGAAGTCATCTTATGCTACTAAAAGAAAAAAATCTCACTTTGCAAAGGCACAAACAAGTTTCTCGTCTCGCAGTGGCTAATTAACACCTTGATGGAGCAGGTTCGGAGAACAAAAGCTCCTGTCGCCTCTTCGTCCTGCCACATATAGCAAACGGCGCAGACACAGCCTCACAGCAGCCTGCGAGGCACAAGCTACGAGACAGGTGAGCACACTCCTGCATGTGGCACTCGGATGTCTGTTGCCATGGTGACCCCCAGAATATCCCCACACCGCGCAGGGATATTTTTAATCAAGTTTGAGCGCTCTGACTTTTCCGTCTGCACTGCTGAGACATTAAAGGTGCACTATGTAACTTTTGCACAATTGCCTGAAATGTTCCACAGTATGGCATTATACTGATCTTGCATATATTTATTCAGTGAAAGGTGTTTTCATTACTATATTATTATGTGGTTATAGATCCAACTTTGATTCATTTGCGATTTATGTTGGAAAATCAAGATTAATTATGTCCAGAAGCGTTTACCTTCAAAGCCTAAACTATAAACTGCAACATTAATTTCAGAATTTGTGTTGTTTGAAGCCACTGAAATACTTGCAGCATTTGTGATTTGATAATTGAGACTATAAAAATGTCTACTTTAAATCTGTGCAGCCTGAACATAAACTTACACTTGTTACCCGTTTGTATCAAAAGGCTCATTGTGAAGCCAGCGACTCCAACGTGTGTGATGTCAATACGCCTGCAATGCGAATGTGTGTAAATGTGTAGATTTACCACATTATGACTCAGAAGCCACATCAGAGAGCGAGTCAAACAAAAACGAGATGACACAGTTTTGAAAAGGAAGCAGCGCTGGAAGGAGCTGAAGCGGCAACACACAGCAGCCAATGGAAACCCCCACACCCGGACTTTACACACACACACATACATTATACACCAATTAATACTGGCAGATAACATAGGGCCGTATAACATATTCTGATCTTAATATTTAAATCATTAAAGTAATAGTCAATTCATGTCAAACACACAATGTAATGCCAAAATCTCTACAGCAGATGGCACCATTCACTCATCATAAAGCTGATAAGGAAAGAGCTCTACATGTTACATAAAAAGTATATAGCAGTAGAATAAGTTTAGCCGAGCTGTATTAAAAACTATAACACAATATGGAATTTTGTAAATGATATATATTGCTTCTCTTCTATATGTACACAGTTTAATTTAATAAATACAAGGAAGATACTGTAGATGTAGTTTAAGGCCATACTGGGGAATATATAACAAATAACATCTCCATGGAGACAAGCCGGTGGGTGAGTCTGGTTGATATGCCAAAAAAACAAAAACAAAATCTCAGGTTGAACAGTTGTCTTATTAAAAACAATAAAAATAGCTTTCAACGTCAATAACCTGAGCATAAACAAAGAGTATTGTTGCTGGTAAATTCCGGTTGCCTGAGTTTTCCAGGCCTCTGCCCCTGGTATTAAGTCATACTCAGAGCTAAAGAGTGGCGTAATTGTCAGTTAGAAGACTCTTATTATGGGGGAGAGAGTCAAACCTGGTTCAATCCACGGTGCTAAGTGCCCATTAACCCCTGCGTGTGACAGATACAGGACGCGCTGGTAACACAGTGTGGAGAGATGGTGCGCTTAATTACACTACATGTACCTCATTATTCTCTGTTTGCGAGGCTTTCATTAGGACGCTTCTGCAACAAGAATCATGCCTGATTCACAAACAGCTGTGAGTTTTTTTTTTTTTTAACGGAACACAAATATGAGCGAATCAAGACACTCGACATAGTAACGTTAAAGTGACTGATGACTCTAATCAGCTATTCATATTACCATTGATGTCATAGTGTCTTAAAGGTGCACTCTTTTTCTATTTCTACTGCTTTGCCTTGAATGTTGCGCAGTATGGCATTAAAATCCAAAGGTGCTTAGTACATTTTCTTTTAATAAAGTAGTTTTATAACATCATATCTTTACAGTAAGTTTATTTTATTTTAGTATCTGCTTTTCTTTACGTAATTTCTTGTTTGACGTAACAGTAATCTTACTTGAGTAAAAGTTCAGGTTCCTCTTCCTACTGCAAGTCTATAGTGACAAAAGTTTTATGCAAACAACATTAAATCATTTGTTATACATGTTATACATTATATAAATATAGTTTTTTGTAAGATTCGGGGTATATATTCTTTGAAAACTCCAGGAGCTTTGCATTATTTAATCTTTGTCTGTATATACTCATTAATTACATTTTTCGTCCAAACTGTTACTCTTGTAACAGTTTTTTCTTGACATTTTTAATATACTCTTACATACTCTTACACAGATGATACACAGATTTTGGCTTCTCTACCTGTGTTAGAATTACTTCACCGCGTAGACAAGCTGCTGCTGCTCACTACAAGACCAGACGGGTCGGATCTGCAGATGCAAATGAGCTCATATCAGCCAACTCAGGCACATTTACATTGATTGACAGCGTATTACATTGATAAATGTGCAATTTTCTTTTAAAATCAATAAATAAATCTGTGACCTCGCCCTCAGCAAGAGTGGATGGGATTTTGGAGCAATAAAAACACCTGTAATGAAATAGATAATGCCTTTTTAAAAAAAAGCAATAACATCTCCATGGATACAAGCTTAGCAGACCCTGAACCAGAAAAGTTACATGCATTGCCACCTTTAAACAATTATGACAGATTCATTAAAAAGCATGTATATTTTTAAAAACATTTTATTTTATTACCGTTTTTATTACAGTTTTGGTTTTACTTTCACGTGTTTACTTGCCTCTTCATTTTCAGCTACGTTTTGAAACTACCAAGTATTTGCCCTTATGAATATGCCCTTCAAGTGTCCAGATAAAGGCCTTAAAATGAATAATATCAACTCCAGCACCTCTTTGTTTGCCATGTCACGACAACGACAGCTTCAGCATGTGACTTTTGCTTTTTATGACTATTTCAACAATCAAACGGCCAAAACCAGTTCAGTTTCAGTCTGCTTGATCTGCTCTTTAAGATCATTTACTCAAGTTGTAACATGTAAAGATTTATCATCCAGCTATATCACACCCACAGTGCATGGACGTGAGAAGGCTGGTGGATTGGTCATGTGACTGCGGTACATTTGCAACATACAAAAGAGTGTACTCAGCATTGGCAGCAGAATGAGAAGTTATAATTATAAACTTGAATAATTGCATTCTACAGCCTTGTATGTTGCCAGCGTTGACATTAGGGACAGATTAATGGAAGAAGTTTAGTCTTCTCTTAAATGCATTCTTGAAGTGGTTTTATGAACACACCAAATTCAGGACATGTACTTATTATAAAACACTTATCACTCCAAATAAAATATTTATCAATGCCTTATTCCTACTAGGATGCAAGTTGTGCTGTAAAATATTGTATTTACAAGATTATGAATTTATTTAATGATGTGCAAAGTGAATGTGCAATATTCAGCTCACTTGTACAACAGGAAGTACAGGAACATGTAAATATGCTGTGAGGGTACTATAGGCTTAGTTCTATCTGCAGGTCTTAACACTTAATTCAAAAAAGCTGATTTTTTTTGAGAGCAAAAAAAAAGTGACTCAAATCAGCTTTCATGTGTGGACTTAAGAGCCTTGAAGTGTTGCATGTGGAGAAGTGGACAGGACAGAACCAGACGTTGTGCCTCACATTATGAGACAGACTATAAGGAGGAAGCACCATTTTTCAACCTAGACTCGTCTTTATCGTGTGTCTTTAATTGGCAAAGTTGATATTTCACCAGTGCCACACTTTACTAGACCATTTCAGTGCAAAATGTTTTTACACGCTCTAGCTTGCTGCTGTCTGGCAGGCGTTATTTAAATAAATGTGTCTCATGTTACATTTCAGAGCTGTAGAAGACAATTTAATGTGTTCAGACAGTAGTCACTTTGCAAAAAATCAGATTCGAATCAGATTTAGTAGCATATTATGAAATTAGCCTGGGTCGCATTTGAAAAAATCTGATTCGGGCCATTATATGTAAACATCAGATCCAGGTCACATTTGGGTATAAAAGTCAGATATGACCTGCAGTGTGAACATAGCGTTGTGCCTTCTTTTTGTTTGGATGTCTTCTTCAGCCTTATTTTCTTTTTTGTTTTCCCTGCTGTGTTGTGTCTTTTCTATTCTGTAAATTTAAAAACTGAAAAAGAACGAAAGAAAATAAATCAATACATTAAAAGGTTTTGGCTCCGTTAATTGTTTAAGGATTTGAATTTGAAGCTATTTAAGTCACAACAGATCGTCTCACTCATTTACTGTATTTCATTTTGATAAGCTTTAAGATCGAGTGAAAGCATACACTCTGCCTCTACTGCCTTTAGAGTGCAGTCGTCTTAAGTGTGCTCCCTCGCTGACCCCCATGTCCCTCTGACTTGGTACAGGCCACGATAATGCCGTAGTCCAGTCTCCCGTCTATCCCTCTCCCCCGCTCCACAGCCCCCAACACTACTCCGACTGAGAGAGAGCCACAACAACGCGTGTGTGCATGACGCCGGGCAGCCGAGATGACAGTGTGAAGCAAGCCTCGAGAGAACTGCCAAAAAAAAACAAAAAACAAAACGAGTGGAGACGGAGGATGAGGAGGGAGAGCGCACTCCAAAGACCACAGACGATATCCTCAAGATTAATGGCTATTGCATATGTATGAATGTGTTAGAAGTCTAGATGAGCGACCACTGCGGGCAGCGCCAGTGTCCCATCCTGGAGCTGTGACCAGGACAGGACCAGAAGACCACTCTAAAGACACTCGAGAATCCAAAGATCATGTCGACTGCGGGGTCGGCCAACCACAACAAGCGTCTGGCATGTAAGTAACAAAGTAGTTTCCATTAGACAGGGTTTGTGGCACGCTGCTGAGAAAGGGCATTGCATATTGACATATAGTTTCAAATAGCATGGGCAAAAAGTGAGATGCTCGACTCCAAATGAACAAAAAAGTGTCAGCCAACTCAAACTTTTATGTAACAATCCTGTCTGCATGCAATCCATTGTAATCCACAGTTACATAATACGTTGGAAGATGTTGAAAGCCATTCTCTAAGGGGATTAATTAAAAACAATCCTACAAAATTCCCCAAACAAAATGTAATTCATGAAAAATTCCCAGTGCAGCACAGTCCATTTGCTGAATTAGTCTTGATAATGTGCAACAAAGCAGAAGCAAGTAATCACATTGAAGGGATAAGCACTAGTCCTTAGCCGATGGAAGGTCTTTACATAGACTGTTAAGACGAGCTAAGTGCTACCTGCTAACTGTGCTCCTCATGACATCACATGCAAGTTACACATACAAACAAAGATGTGTTTTAGGAGTGCAGTGATTTAAATTACATCAGTACATTAAGTGTGGGCTCTGCTTTGAAGATATAAAGAGCAAGCCTGAGGTCATGTCTGCATTTGGCCCTGAGTGCAGAAGCCCTAATAGTTTGGAAACGGGAATGGCCTGGGAATACACTAATCTCATCACGTATGGGGGTGGACGGCTCAGGTGGAGATCATATAGACATTTTACACAACCATCAAATGACTGAAACACTGCTGCATCTTCAGTGGAACATTAAAGCAATGGTCAGGCATGCTTTCAGTCTAACATCACCGTGAGACAATATTGTGACAAATTGACTTAACTATCTGGACCAAACACAGGCTCCAATACCGGCATTACACTGGAAAATAGGTTTATTACTTGGAAAACTGTAATTTAAAGGTAAAATGTCATGCAAAATTAACCCTAATGAGCTTTTAATCTTGTAACATGGTGTTTTCTCATCAATAGTCAAAGTCATATTATGATTGATTCATGCATGTTTGAGTATCCTTGTATTGTGCTGTATCTGAAGCTTGAGTGCTCTGAAAATTCCTGTTTCCAACTACCCCCCATCCCAGTCCATATTCCTGTAGTTGCAATTATTAGAAATAATAATAATAATAATAAAAAAGATGAAGGAAAGAAAAATGCATGTAGGCCACTTTTAAATAAATAAATGGATAGATGGATAGATGGATGAATAAATAAACAATCACCTGCATGTTACTGTGAAATGTCACTATGAATTTAATTTCATTCAATCAAATGTATTTTTGTAAAGCCCAAAATCACAACAGCAGTTTCCTCGAAAAGCGACAGTGAGGAAATTAACAAATTAAGTTGCAGAGAGACTGATGAGCCAGAACCAATAAGGAGGAGAGAGGATGGTTCATCTAAGACAGTTTATGGACCTGTTTCTATTATTCAGCAGTTTTACATCAATATTTAGGTTCACAATTTTCACAATTATTTCCTTTAGTGGTATGTTCAGGCCACAATGTACAAACTTACAAACAATATTAATTTTAGAAACAAATGTATGCATTACAGTTCAATATATAAGTGCTTTCAAATCTGTCTGTTTTTGTCACATTAATGTTCATAAAGCTTATTACGCACTAGAGGAATGGTGATATTGTGAGAATGAAAGTGGAAACTATATGTACGTCCCAGAGGAGTAACATGTTTGGAGGGGATTTTGTTGGAAAAATGGATCACATGTTCTTATTATTATTATTCACAAGGAAATGCTAACTGCAGGGGAAACTGTGGCAGCCAGGAGGCAAACCACTATCACATGTTTGACTGTGCTGTTGCTCAAAAACAAAAACAAAAATCGACCTCCCTCTGAACTTTAAAACTATGTACTTGGGCCTCAAAACTCCTGCCATGGCCACAATAAATGGACTCTTCTGGAACATACTTTTGGCTGCAGGAAAATGGGCCATCACAAAGAAATGCCTGACATAAACCACACCAACGATCAAGAACTGGACTGACATAGTAACAAATAAGTCAAATGGAAAAAAACAAACATCTGATCAACTTTGGATTAAATTGGACTAAATTGGACTTCTATCTTGGCCAGTATGCGCCGTAGCTTTTTACGTTGCTTCCTCTCTCTGTGTCAAGTTTTGTGTTTTTTTTTGTTCATAAACATTTTAAAATTGAAAAAGACAAAAAATGTATACAAAAAATGTATGAATTAAGTATTTCACTGTTGTTTGGTCACAGTGTTAACAATCAAGAATAACTGCAAAACTGTGATGTTTCCTCGATAATGATTACACTCATTTATTATTTCATACTGTGACATCCCTAAATGTCCTACCAAAATAATCAATAGTTGGAGTTCTGAACAAAAATTCCAAAAATGTATTATCCCCAAGACAAATAGCATGTCTTTTGAAATAACCTTTGATAAGGGGCGTGCAGTGTCTTTGTGAGGCTGTTCTCTGTACAATCGTGAGGCAGGGCGAGCTGACTGTTGTGCTGCAGTGATCTTACTCATAAATGATTTACTTGATGGGACTGTTGTGGCGGTGCCGGCCAGAAGTGCAGCCTCTGTAAATAATACTTGGCCGGGACCGCCAGATGATGGTCTGTAAACTGCTGAGAGGGTGCCAATCCGGAGGGGAATTAGAATCTAGTGTGAGGAGGGAGGA